>NC_143014.1:430773664-431092300 GCF_055824585.1 Amblyomma mixtum
AGAAATCAGGCAGCATGTTTCGAAACTCTTCAGCATTCTTCTCTTGACACAACCACACTGGGAAATGCTGAACTAGATCTATTAAGTCTGTCCAAGACGCGCAGTCACCACTCTGCCCGCTCGCACTCAGCAACCTTTCAAGTGCCTTGCCTCATGGTATTAGACAAACAGTTGGACAAAGAAAAGGCTGCACACTTTTTTCTCATTCCACTAATCATCGGGGCAGTTGGGTACAAGTACGGTGCTTCAGGAGGCCATGTAATAGTTTAGCGCGATTCTATCGACTATGCACGCTGTAAATGCCCTTACATTAAACGTTTCTTTAGTGGTACAAAATTTTCTAAGAGGATTTCTTTTTAACTGCTGGCTGAAGATTAGTTGATATGCTTGAATAAATTTGTTTTGCAAATAATTGCTTGTTTCTTTAATTCAAGGAGCTAAACTATAAAGCGGTCCCGTTTTTCTTTGTTCTGTGATAAATTTCCGAACAATGTCTTACCTGACATGTTAAAAATGAACACAGCAACTGGCTGGCTAGGCGCTCTAGCTACACTGCATTTTGATCTATTTGTGAGATATACTGTGGAAAGATTTTTTTATCCCAGTTTAATCTCGCCTCTACTTTATTTATACACCGCTATTTAGGTCACAAATGCTGTACAGCGTGCAATGACATGACTTTCTTCTGTATAATTCAGGCGAGTTCCTTGCCTCAGTAGGAAAGACTCCACTAAATTCCTGTTCTAGTAGTGTTTCTGCTTTAAATATGAGAGACTGAATCGCCCCCACGAACCAGTTTATGCTACAGCCAGGAATATTATAATGCGAAAAACTGAGCAGCAACTTGCCAGTGTACTGAAATGAACAAAAGTCTCACTTCTGCAACAACAAAAAAGCAGGGACCGTTATCCTGCTGTAAACAGAAGCCTTGCCAAAAATGCAACGGCTGAGTAGTAGCAGCAGTCACAGTTTCACATGTGCAAATGGCATAACCCTTCTCGGTGCCGTGGCGAAGAAATTGTCATTTTTTGTGGGTTCTTTTTATTATTTTAGACTCAAAATATTATGGTAGTTGCATTAGCATGCAGCATTTGAAAATGAAGCTAAATAAATTCCCTATTTGACAGAAGTAGAGATATGTAATGTAGAGATATGTAGAGTAGAGATATGTAATGTAAAATTGGAATGTGAAATTTAATTTCTATAATACACACAGTTTGGTGCAAATTATAGCACATATTTTGACGCTAGGTTTAAAACACGAAAATCAAATGTATTATAGAAGTTCTGAACTATGAAAAACGTTGCTCATTTTACCGCATAAGACAGCTGAAAGTTTGAACGCTTCTACTGACAACTGCCTCCTGCTACAAAAAATGTTTGCTACCACACAGAAAGCAGCCATTTTTTTAAATTCTTACAAAAGTTACCTTTCATCGAAAAGTTTCTATTTGAAAGTGCTAGAAAGTACAGGCAAACCTTTTAACTTCAATTTTCTCCTGAATGATAGACATTTCAACAGTAAAAGCGTAGTTGTAATCGGCAAAAAAAGTCTAGAAAAAAGAAATGAAATGGAGATAACAGCAAAACCAAGAATGAAACACGCATATCATCAAAGAACAAATTGGTAGGCATGTATCTTGTGCAGAGAAATGTTTCCAGTTAAAGTGGCTAAAGGTTACGCATAAGAATAGAGTTGTACCCGATAATGTTTTCAGCCGCAGAATACAAAACCTTCACTAACCTAGGCTGGCATGTCACTGCTTGAGACAGCTCCTCAGCGCTGAAAGACGCGTACAGACATTCAACAAGCGCAGAATAGCAGTAAAATACCTTGTCGAAATTAACTTGGGAAGAACAATACAAGGAAACAAGCTCGCATTACTCCAGTAGAAATGCAGTCATATGTGAGCTCGACTACGTCCTGGGAAATGAGCAAGGCAATGGACTACGCAACTCCGCGCTTGGGGTCATTTTTTTTATGGATCATCGGATTTGTTTCGAAGTTGTTTGCTCAGGACCAGCATCCAGACATACCTATTCGTGTGGACTGAATTTTTATCGAACGCTGTTGCGAAAAAGAGCCCGACAACATCACTACATCTCGTCCCCTGACTACTTCATCGAAGGGGAACTGCAGAGCTCTATGCGGGGGGCGGTAATTTTTTCGGGCAGAACAGCTGTATATATAAAGATGGTGGTACCAACTTCTGACCACATAATATAGAGAGATTACAAATAGCTGTCGCTGTACTGAGGATATCCCATTTTAGTTGGCAAAGAAAAAACAGCACAGCGCTAGCAGTTAATAAGGTGGATTGGTGAGCTGGTTGGTTCATGATCGTATAACTGAGCAGCAGAAAGTGAACAAGGACGTTGAAGAAGCATACAGACGAGGACGATGCCGCTGTAGACGGGCAATACTGTCGAAACAATTTTTCGTGCGAAGCTCTCACCTTGAGGAATTCGTAGCATCGTCCTTGTCTGTATGTTTCTTCAACGTCCTTGTTCACTTTCTGCTGCTCAGTTATACGAGCGGTAGCAGGTCGAAAAATGCTCCCCAATTGACAGCAATTGATGGTCTTGGGTGCTTTTTAGAGGTATTCATCCTCAAAACTAAAACTATATAATCTGACATTATCCTGAAGTTGACTGCTACTACAAGCATTCAAAATATTATCACGATCACTAAATAAACGACAGAACTGAGCTGGTTTTTAAGGCGGTAAAGATATTGTGAAGTTTTCTATGCTCGCTAAGAAAAGTTGCGCACCGCGCTTTTCAGTTCCACATCAGAATAGACAATATGCGAAATTGCTTGGCGGTCTGGCAACACCGTGCCCACAACTTCCGGATTCCATCTTGGTTCGGTCGAGCTCGTCGAGCTGGTGCATCGTTTGCTATGCGTACTTTCTTCTTGAGAGTGGGATTTCAAGAGGCAAGCTTCAGCTGCTGCGTTGTTTGCACAGCTGATCTTTGACCAAATGTAGGTGCTTTCAATAAGCGCCAGCTTAACTCCTACCGCGTCGTCAGCTTCGCTTGAAGTCTGGTGTTGATGATCGCAATAATCGGCACTCGAAAGTGGGTTCGAAAGTCGAACCGTGAGCGTGTGCTGTTGTTGTTTCAATGCTCGCATTAAAGCACCAGTTCAAGCATCACGCATTATCATGGCTATTTTATTCCCAGGTGGACGCGAATTCATCTGGTAGGGTAGCGAGCGGTTATTTTGCGGTGAGTGCGTACGTGTGTTGACAAACATCTGTGACAGTGCGAACTTTCGTTCACGCCGACGCTAGGATTTTCGTGCATTGCAGTATAATCACACAAGACCCTCGACCAGCTGCGTAATTCGATTCCTTTACTGTAATGTGCAGTGCACATCCACGGTTTTCAACGTCACCGTTTTAGAGCCCGGCGTCGGTTGATTTTCGCCACAATTCGTTGAAACCGCGTCCTGCTTAATACGGAGTTAGTCAGTCGACATTAACAAGAGGAAAGTAGGCATGCACATATAATTCAAATTATTGTAAGCAAAGACGCAGCTTTTTTTTCAGATAAGCACTGAGCCACCGCGGCGGCTTGATTAGAGAAAGATGCTACAGCTGTAGGTGCATGCACGGACTCGATACCCTGGTCAAGCTTTGTGTGCAGGGGCGAAATTAGCATGTTCGGTTGCTTCCGAAACTTAATTAGCTTACTCCCAAACTTTGCTGCGCAGCAAGCTGTTGGAGCTTGCCACAACGACAATAAAATCTGATAGCCTGAAGCGTTTTCAGAACACTGTTGCACGTACTTTCTAGCTTAGAAATGCGTCTCTCTTTCACAATAAAGTAGCTATATTATTCGCTTCTTTTTTTTTAGATTTTCGTCGCCGCAGATATCGAAGGTATAGGAATCCTCAAGAAATAAAGCATTCGCACCTCAGTTTTTATACAGGGTGTATTGCTTCACAAAGACTCCTTAACGCGCATAACATATGCGTGGTCCAGAGAGTTTGCTCGCCCTTCTAAAAATAATTTAACACGGGAAAAGCTTAACTGAACACGTAGCAAAATAAGCAGTAATCGGCATACGGTTCTTCGAGTGAACTTATTTCGCCACGGCACGAGCTATTGGCCCGCTCAACAAAAATACCTTCTCTATTACGTTGTTCAAGTATGCGTCTATATATATTCACGCCCGACCGGAGAGTTGATAAATGCACGAAATCGGCTCCTAATTTTGATCAGAGACAACAAAAGCTGTGGTCCCTATCTTAATTTAAACGCAAATCACCTCGAGAGATCTGGCAAAAATCCGCGCAAAAGCGAAAGCTGCGCACTGATCCGCGTGCTGATACATGATACCTCGCATGGCGTTTTGTGTTACTAAAACGTTGGGACGGAGTAAAAAAATAGAAAAGCGAAAAGCTGGAACGCACCTAGTTCTGGCACGCATCGTAGTGTCTTTTCACAGTGGAGAGGACAGCGCAACACTGCATTGGCATTTTACTTTTCAAACGAAGCGCAGCCGTTTTAACCCAACGCTGGGCAGCAGTTTCGTTTTCTGTACCGAAGCCAACATGGAGGACTTAGTTCTCGGAGCGCCGAGAGATGGCGCTGCACATTTCGCATATCGTCTATTCAGCGCTCCTTATCAGAGTTACAAATTACTTTGAGACCGCAAGCTGTCTTCTGGGACTACATAACTGTTAGGTAGAAAGTCGGAAAGTTCATTGGTAGGATTCTCATAGTGCCCAATATCTAGGGGTCACCGGTGACCAATGCTGAATGGGCACGGTACGCACGGAGTTAAAGTTTAAATGTTGTGGTCGTGCCCTAGGCTGGCGTGTAGAACATTAACGTAACATATTCTCGATGCATAAAATTGAGCGCATTTTTGGCCAGCTCAGGGCATTATGAACATGCATCGCAGAAGTGGTGCATGCGGTCAATTGATTTTAAGCAGTTTACTTACACCTTGTTGAAAAGCAACTTCTGTATGTGCGTTACCATTTTCATTTAGTTTAGCGGGTAATAATATGTGAACTTCACACACATTAATTTTGTGCATTTGTCTTCTACAATGATTTTATGCAGGCACGTGAGCTGCGACAGCTTGGCGGCAGGCATGCCAGCATGGGAACTAAATGAATGCTTTTGTATCTGATGAACGATGAAGTGGCAACACGATGTTCATGTACTGGATGGAATGGCAAGATGAATTCCATGACATTTAACGCGACAGCGCTAAGGCTCTCGTTATGCATATAATCTGGTGTCGTTGTCGTCTGCGTTGTGAGCAAAAAATCCCAGGAGAAGTAACCCAGGTGAGCCACCTAAGTCCCGTGACTTTGTGGTATCATCACAACCTGCCACCGGATTGTGAGCATGCTGACCACCATGGCAGGTGGCAGTTAACGATTGCTCGCGATAGAGTTCCTGTATATGCTCCCGCAGGGAGCAGAGTTGCGCGAAGGTCCACCATCATGTTCCAAGCTGTGCGGGAAAGCCACTTCTCGTACGTACAGGGGCTGCGTAGCTCGCTGTGTAGGGCGCTTGGGCTTCTTTTTTTTCTCCTTTAAATAGATTGACTTGATGGCAAGTTTCTAAACGTAACGCTGAAAACTAATCTGTGATTTGCCGAGGGTGTGCATACAGCACGAAAAAGAAATCGCCAAAGGTTAACAGCAAATCGTAATCATGACAAACTGACGAAAAAAAACTGGAAACGGCCTGCGAGTTTTTTTTTTTTCTTTCTGGAACCAGTAATTTCACAAGAACAAGCAGTTCCGTTCCAGATGAGGCAGCGTCTGTCCCATCCTGTCTTCCTGCGTGCACGTCTTAAGAACAAACAAAGTATAGCGATGAATTACTTTTTTTCACAACTAGCACCGCCGCGTGTTCTGTACGAGCTATGCGCGGAAAATACGAAAATGCATCTCTCTAGAACCACATTAAAATAATTGCGCAACTTGTTGTAGGCAAGCAGACTAAAGCAACGCCAATGCATTGAACGAGGCGAGTCTGACATAACGAAAAAATTAACACTCAATTGCTTGCCCAACACATTTCACAAAATGTACCCCGTTGCTAAATGCAGTGATAGGGCGGATCCTTAAAGGACCTTGAAAGTACTCTTACACGTAGATATTATTTAACTTTCCTCATTTTTTTATCGAAAAGCACTATCGTTTCACCTTAGTTATTAAATTACAATAGTTGTTGATTACTGTGGTAGGTTTTCCTGCCTGCTTCATCCTTATTGCTCGGAAAAACTAATTTAATGTTCCGCTTTGCATTTTTGTACTCCTTCTTCGTAGATTCGGCTTAGGTCGCAGTATCAAAACATTTCGCGACTTCTGGATTTTTTTTAAAGCCGAGGTTATAGGCTGATTCGCTGTCTTCTAGCTGAAATTATTCGCGGCATCAAGATTTGCGACACTTGTTTACATGCGATTTTTGCCTATCCTATCCTCACATCTCTCACTTAATCCTTGTCAGATGGTTCTTAAGGGCATTTTTACTAAGAACAATACTTTATAGCATAGGCAGACAAATGGTTTAGGGGGGTTTAACTGACCAAAGCGACTCAGGCTATGACAGGGAACAGTACATGGCCTCTAGAATTTCGGCTCCATCGAAATTCGACCGCCGCGGCCGGTATAGAACCCGCGTCATTCGGGTCAGCAGCCGAGAGCTATAACCACTAAGCCTCCGCAGCAGCTGCATAGGCAAATTAAATGTTTATGCAGGTGAGACTGGCATCGAAATGTAGCAAAACTTTGCATGGAATTTGCTTCTTGAACATTCATTGTCCCTTATATTTCACCTCGAACCATCACTACAGAAGGCTCGAAGCAGCAGTAGAGTAAGCAGAGCCTGCCCTAGTGAAGGGCCAAAAAGTTGCAGATGCAGACTGTAAATTCTGTACAATTTTAATGCAGTGATATGCTACAAATACTGTTTCGAGGGACAGGTATAGGCTCAAACTAGTATCCATAAAAGGACACTAAGTGAAAGATATAGACAAACAAGATTTTCGTTGCCTGTTCCTTATTTGATAATGTGTGTAAGCTAGAAAAAAAAAGTAGTGATTTGTTCAAGGTAAACAAATGTCGACACATGAAAAATGTTTTTACCAATGCAATTCTGATTTCGCTTTCGAAACAGGCAAATGTTGGTTGTGATGGCACTGGTAGATCTTGGAACAGGTTAGAAATTTTTATTTACTTATCAATACTGTAAGCCTTTCACAGCCGCAAACAGGAGAGGTTCATTCTCAAGAGCCACTTGAGGCGCCGACGCACTTCGGCCGCCGACCTTCCACATGGCACTGCGTAAAACGCTTTGCCGTTTCCCGTGCGGTTGCCGCAGTTTGGCGTACTGCACCCAGTCATAGCTGACGACTGCGTCCGTCACTGCCACTGCAGAACACCAAACCTGACGCCACAGGTGTGCACGGAAAACAACTGAATGTAGCCGACAGCGCGGGCTCACATGACGCGTCGAGCAGACAAGGGTTCGCTCGGCGCTGCACCTGTGTAGTCAGCTTCTCCGCGGAGTGTTGAACACAAGACGTCACGAAAATCATGTGACTGCCTCGCGGCGAATGGCGTTCGGAGCGGCGAGGGAAAACAGACGCGCAACTCTGCTACTTTTGGTAGCATATACAGTAACTCTAGCTCGCGAGAGGTTGCTTGGGAAGAGCAAGCTGGGTCTCACAAGCCCCACCAGTGGCAGCACCTGCCATCGCAGTGCAGGGGCGCATCGCTTAACCGTTGTACCGCTGCGCCAGGAGTGGTTTGAGGACTTCCACGAGACTGTTAATGTAAAGCAGAGAATGACCAGTTCCGCATCTGTGGGCACTAACCCATTAACGCTATCTCGTCGTACTCTTAAAAGGATACTGAGGCCGTTTTCAAATCTGCTAACCTATTGGGCTTCTGAAGTGTACTAACTGTAATCACGTTTATGTAGTTATTGTTTCGATTTTGGCTGAAACACTGGTGCAATCACCACTTTAGAGCACTCATAAAAACTTTATGCGGCACACAACGAAAACACGACCTCTTCTCATGCATAGAGGTTGTGTTCTACTTCGCATTTTTGCGCGTTCTAACCCTCAGCTGTATCAGCGGTGGGTCGTGGACCTAAATAGAGACAAACGGACACGATCTCCTGGCAGCAGACTCTGTAGTGGCCACTACCACGAGTCTTGCTTTGATCGAACGATCGCAGTGACACATCTGCTACGTGATACAGTTCCCACGCTGTTTTCTTTCCCAAAACATTTGCAGAAGGTAGGACTACCCGCGAAATTGTGGCGCCTGTTGAAGGTGATAATAAGGTGCAATGGTCCCTAAAAGATATAAAATTAAAATAAAGCTGCGCCGTCGCATTCGCTCTCCCAAGGTGCCGTCATCAGAATGCTTGTGTGGAACGCTAGAAGTCCTCGATGCTGCACAGACTAAGCGAAATTGTTGTGCAGGTACTCAGTAGCCAGGAGAGGGCGTGCACTGGTGTGAGTGCACAGGCGCACATTTTTGCCGGTCAATTTCAATGTCCCTGAACTGGAGCAGCTGAGCCAGGACTTCACTTTCTTCCGTATTACACCATTCCAAAACTCTAGACAAGCATGCATGCTGGCGGATACACCTGAGGTTTGACATATGAGTATATTGTTTTCGTTCTCATACCAGAGGCTTGTGCGTGACCCCCTTGGTAGTCCTATCTCGAACTGCCCGCCGCTCGCAGTAAATTGAGGAAAATAACTTGCAAACATAGTGTACTTGTGTCTTCCTAAGTCGCACGACACAGGAGTCCATGTCGCATCCTTCATTTGTGATAGCTTTCAATGCAATTTTACTATGTTTCGAGATGTAGGTGCCAAACTTGAAGATGAATCAGCAATATGCACATCATTCCCCCACCCTGTCACCAATAGAAAGGAGCACTGCCTTCTGGACGCACGCCACATGGTGAAGTTGGTGAGAAACGCTCTGGCTTCACTTGGGTGTCTGAGGGATGCCTCAGGAGGATTGGTGCAATGGCACTACATTCGCCTGCTGCACGATGTGCAAGAGAAAGAAGGCCTCCATGCTGCTACAAAACTCCGTGCTGCTCAGACTGACTGGCATAGGCAAAAAAATTGGCTGTGGTTTAGCTCTGGTTAAACCTGGGGTGACGCGAAAGCTACAGCTGGCCGAGTTGAACCCGCTCAGTGGAACTGCAGTCTTTCGCCGCTCCGTTTCGTTGGTAATGACTTCTTCATCTTTGTCCCTGGACGTGGATTCACTCTTTCCCCTTCTCCACTCCTCCCCCACTCGGTTTCGCCGGCGCGCCGCCGGCGCCTGCTCCGCACCACGTGACCAATCTCGTGACCAGCCACGGCGACGCCCCGCTGAAGGCTCGAAATGCTTGCGTAATGTAGCCGTGCGGCGCGCACACCAGCTGCGTGCTCTGACGTCACTCCGCGCATGCGCACAACTGACGAGGCGGGCGGCGTCTGCTCCGCCGTCAGTGTAGCGGCGAGGCGCGCGGCGCGCACACCAGCTGCGGGTTATGACGTCACTCCGCGCCTGCGCACAGCTGGCGGAGCGGTGGTGCCAGGGCTCAGCGCGCAGCCACCTGCCTCGCGAAGCGGCTGGCGTAGTGTAGCTATCGCTACAAAAATGAAAGTCAACCTCGCTGTTCAAGCTTTGAGCTCCAGTGCCGCCGATGCCACAGACTTCGGCCGGGAAGATTTAGAACTCCCGCAGTTCAAACATTCTGAAGTAACAGTAAAGTTTATTCGCCTGTTTCACAGGCTTTTTGACTACCTCAATTGACGCAACCCTGTTGCCAAGAATTTTAAGGCCCCGCTAAGACCTTTCAACAAGGGAACATGGAAGAAGTTTTTTTAAAGAAGTGAAGGTTTTTATAAAGAGGCTCACTGACGTAATAGGCAGACCTATCTTTAAGAAACCTAGCAAAACGCAATTGCTTGCCTTTCTTGTCACGATGGAGAGCATAAAATGCCTGGCATCCACTCTCCTCCTGAGTGAAACTCCTCTGTTGTGCTACCTTCTTACTTACAAGCTTTCCCAGGACCACACTGAACTGTTATTTGCTGTTGTGCGAGCAAGAGGGGGATGGGATGACAACCTCAAAGTGGCACAGTTTGTATCGGCGTACAAGCGGCTAGTCATCCGCAACCAAGTCAAAGACGGTGCAGGCAACTGCACATCTCTTCATGAAACATGCCTCTTGAATGTGTCCAGCCACATTTGCTCTGATGAGTAAGACATGGCGACAGCTAAACTGAATGACACTGAAGACCTAATGGAAAATGCAGAGTTTCAAAGGGAAAGTGAACTAGATGTCGAAGTTGGGAAGCTAGTTATACTGTCTCCCTACTTAGAAAATGTCCGATACATTGCTGCCTTTGTCTGCCGTAAAATAGAGCGCAAGATCCCGTGCGCCTTATGCCTCTCAGCTACTACTACTGCTGAGACGTGTTCTTCAGCGCTCTTGAACAGGAATAACCGTGGAGGCCTTGCCAAGCCATCCTCTTCTACCTCGTATATCTGTGAGATGACTGTGAAGGTCATTCGGCTTCAGGAGAAAGTTAATGGCGGCCGCCTCCCAAAGAAACCGAATATGGATAGCGCCTTGAAGCCAAGGTCATGAGTGAGGTCTCGGCAACTCGGCTCGGCATACTGTATTCAGCACTGCATTAGCACAGGTTTCAGTAAGCTGCTCATTCAGATCACTTCGTGCGTCTGATTTAATGAGTCATTGGATGCTACATAAAGGTGAGAATGCACCATGCTGCAAAGCAAGCGACAGAAAAGGTCAACTGCCCAAACATACGCAAGCGCTTGACGAAGTTGGTACTTTTCAATCGCTATAAGGTGAAGTAGTGTAATCTGTGACGCAAAAAGCTCCCGCTTTTTTACGTTTTTTTTACGAGCTGATATTTGCTCGTAGTTGTCTTTCAGAACCTGAAGGAAAACTAGTAAAGAGATTACCAATGACTGTCATCGGTCCCTTAAAAAAGACAATCTAGCTTTACAGGCTGTAGCTCTGATCCATCAGGTTTTGGAGCTTGAATTTTTAGATAGAAATTTTTAAGCTGAATCAAGCAACACAGCCCATTTTAGCAAAGGGCTGCGAAGAGTTTTTGACCACCTGCTCGGCAAAGTGGATTAAAATCTTGGTACTTGACATTGTGGCAGATTGGTTTAAGAAGTGTGGTCTCCAAAGGAACCAACAGCAGACAGAGACTTCAGAAATAGCCATAATGCCTGTGGTGCAAGCACTCGATGTTATGTTATGGCAACAGCTTACTGGCGCCAGAAAACTGTAGGTAATGATGATGCGAATTTCGGAAGATAACATTGCTTCGTAGCTCTCATGTCCCTTTTTGAAATGCTACTTCGTTCTGGTTTGTTGAGTTTCATGACACATAGGCAACTAAGGCCATCATGCGCCGAAATGCCACTTCGTACTGAGGTAAATTGCCTAGAAACGGAAATCTGGAGTGAAACCGGGCCGAATTTCCCGGTCTTTTTACCTTAAACGCGCAGAACACTGGAAAAGCGAAGAATTTGTGTTAACAAGCGGCCAACTTTCCAATATAAGCTGTAAATTATGTTGCGCTGGCTGTATCGGTCAGCCGCGAGCGACACGGCCGCGCGCATGTCGTTCCAGCTGCTGTTACCATTCGAGGCGGCACTGCTGCGATATACAAACTGCGAGCATTATTGTTTACGCCTTTAAATATTCCCTACATGTTCTCCAGACAGCCATTTCGAACCACGCAGTTATAAATGCAACAAAGCGCAAACAATAACGGCGATTCCACCATTGAAGCAGACGCTCGACTTCCGGGACAAGCACAAAGACTGCCGGTAGCCGCGTGAGCGCGCGGCCCCGAATGCGGCGATGGGCCATCCAGAAACCCCCTAGCGCAGAGACAAGGGTGTAGTTGACGCCTTATACGTATAGAATGCATACGCGTATGCATGGGCAAGGCGTAGAATTTTTTGCTGCATCTTTTTTTGTTTCAGTGATGCGTCGAATGAACGAGTTGCGGTATCCTTTTCTTTGACGGTCAGGGAAAAAATAGTCTTCATAAGCGCTTTTTCAACACCGCGGGAAGGTGCGACCTGCACTCAGCGCAGCGCCGTTTCCATAGCGGCAGTTTCTCCTGTACTCAAAGTGTCGTCATGTCCTCTTCACCAATCACAGGCGGCGGCGTGGCTGGTGGTATGCCCCGCGGCGCCGGCTACATATACCTATATTTCAGCTAAAGAAGACAATTCGCACTTCTCTTTGCCTAATTTCGGCTTAGTATTCGAGTACGCAGCATGAAAAAGTGCAGACGCCGCGACAAGTACGATTTTCACAAAAAGTGCTTCAGACGTGCCGCCTGTAGTTTTTAAGTCTGCTACTGTGAAAATTGGGGAGCGCCATTTTTAATGCGAAATTAGCCGGAAGTGTCCGTAAAATGTGTCACCGGAAGTTGGACCCCTGTGATGGCAGTAGGGGTGTGACGCCATCGGTCATATGACGTGTCATGTAAGTGATGAGACATTATAATAAAAATATGAAAATAAAATCGGGGTTTAGGCGGGAATCGAACCCGGGCCGCCGGCGTACGAGATGACGCGACAGGATGACGCTAAATTCAGAGTGCGATGATGTCACACCCTATCAGATTAACAATCGCTGTCACTTGTGCACAGGAGAGAGGAGGAATGATGGAAAGAGATGGGCGGCACAAAACTGCGCCCACCTAAGCGACCACGCTGGTTTGGGCAACAGACATTGCATGCGCAGACGAAATCCCAGCGATGTCATCACTGGTTGACCTTAATGGGGTGGCAGTATTCGCGAATACATCAAAATTTTGAGCAACCGTTCGTCGTACAGCGTTCCGAGTAGTGTCATAACATTTCTCTTTGCATATAGCTTACATGTCCAAGAGCACTTGCTGCTGGGCTAGTTGGTTTTGGTTCATATTTAAATAGGTTTTAGGCGCAAAATACAGACGAGACACATAGGGAGGTGGCGCTTCGTCCTGTTACCTCCTTATGTGTCTCGTCTGTTTTTTTGCGCCCAAAACCTATTTAAATATGAGCTTACATGTCTTACATGTTTTAAGGCGGAAGCCTTTAATGCCTCATCGTTGTAAGCAGTTGTCGACAGAAATGTCACGCTTTTCAATTGGTCGAAATGGTCGTGACGTCAGAGTGCGCGAATTTCAAACGGGGTCAATTGTACTTTGGCTAGTAACCATGCAACCAATTAAAGAGCCGGTATAGTGATGCTCCAAGTAAGTGGGACTGAATTTAGTTAATTAATTAATTAGCCTAATTAACCTTTCTAATCACACCAGATAGGCTGAGGTGTCCATCGAGATGTCGAGATCTGAGAGCTACTGCGCTTTTTCCTTTCCTCAAAAACCTTTCCTTTCCTCAAAACATATGCTTTTGCATGCCTCCTCGGGAGCAGACTTAAGTGCCCTCATAATTTTCTTCGACACTGCATCCACACTCCACACAAATGCCTCTGATAAGGAAAGAAATTCTTTTTTTTTCATAGTTTCTGAAATCCGGAAAGCTCTGTGGCCAGCTTTATAGTCGCCTATGCTGTTTAACTCAAGCATATCTTAATGTGATACACAAGGACTATCGCACAGTCTGTATTGCGAATGAGACGGTTGTTAGCAGGTTAAGGATCTGCAGTTCTTATGTTGTCCAGTGCATATAATGGTTCCTGCCACAGCACTCAATTTCAAGTGCTAAGAGATAGCTAGATGTAAGATGTGTTTCAATGGGCAAGTGTTTGTTAGATAAACGGCAGCTTCTAGTGCATTTAATGCGCCAAAATTCACAAGAAAGATGAAAAACCAACATGAGGCATTCGCTTCAAATTGCCTTACGTGTGCACTTAATCTCCGCATTGGCTGGAGGAAGAATGATGATTGACAGCTTTCACTACAATGAAGAATGTGCCAAGCCTTGCCTGAGACACGCACCGGGAAGACTTGCCACGAGAAGTAAGAACAACTTGAGAAGATGAAAACAACGATGTTGCAGGCACTCTATTTATGCCAGTCTCTTAAAAAACCCTTGAAAATATTTCAAGTAAGAGGAAATATGTAACGATTCTTTTGAAACCTGTTCACAAGTATGCATTTTTTAATGTGATGATGGCGAATATTTATGGCGCAAGGGCATCTGTGGCCAAAGACCGCCTTGGGACAAGGCGTTTTCGTCTACTCAAGGTGAGGTCAAAGACTCATTTCCCAAACATTTCACCCTAAAGAAACCGAGCACCAGTCTAGGGCAAAGCTTGTACCCATTTTATTACCGGTGGGTTTCCGGCGGCACTGGGGATCGAACCCCGAACCTCCTGTATGCGAGACGGATGCTCAAACGACTAGGACACCGCTGCGGTCGTGCATTTTTAACGTCATGCGTGATAAGATAACTAATAATTTCATTGAATCATTGGTAAAAACTGAAAAGTTGAGCCAGCATGATTACCTCATTACAGTGATGTAACCGTTGCATCATTCGTCACAGCTGAGCACCATTATACTTTAATGTCAATAGAATCAGAAAAAGCCTTTTTATGGATATTGTATATATGTCTCAGGAGTAGTGAAAACTCAAATATTCCTTGAACAGACCGCTTTAGGTACTGCTTTCTTTTTGAATACTTGTGTAGTTCCGGGGCTGCTATCAACAGCCACGGATCTTGTTATGATAATTAAATAAAATACAGTTGAGATAACTTGACTGCAGACAAACATTTGTGCTCATTTTCTGGAGCGGAAAAATTTCAGTCTCTATTTAGCGGGCTGAATTAGACAAAAACATTGGTACAAGTCAAACTTCTGATGCTTTTGCCGCGAGTTGCTGAGTATTGCAGAAATTCTCCAGGCACTGATATTATTACATTTGGCTTTTGTTTCATTTCCCTTACAGATTATATTACTTTCACTAACATTCGACACCTGCCATGGTGGCTTAGCGGTGCAATAAAGAAAAAAGAAAGCGGTGGCTCAGGGACCCGGATTCAGTCCTGGCTGCTGCAGGCGCATTTCGATGGAGGCGAAACTCAAAAGGGGTGATGTGTTGTGCGATGTCAGCGCCCGTTAAAGAAGCCCAGGTGGTCCAGATCCAAAGTAATCCAGAACCCTCTAATGCAGCGTCCCTGATAGCCTTGAGTCGCTTCGAGGCGTTCATTTGCTAACATGCTGCGTCAAGCCGATATGTTATGTGTAGCGGCTGATGATAGTGCCTGTACTTTTTTTTCGAAGTAAGGTGCAATGTGAGTACATATTTTTGTTCACTTGAAGCACTCATGTGTGCTGCGCTAAAATTTTGAAATTTTCTTTCTTTTACACGGGATACTTGCTCTCTTTTTCCAGGGATGGTTGCAAGTTATAGCATGCACCTCGGCCTCATACATCTGCTGATGAACCTGCTGATTCTCAATAATGGCGAATTCCAAACAGCAATGCGGAGCAAGTTTTTTTCCTCCGAGTAACCGAAGAGCGTGTTTCAATCGGCGATTTGGATTCAGATCCTGAGTACTAACTGGACTGCGACGGTACGGTCCCTTGACTCCCTAGTCTTCTTGCTCCAGCAAGGATTCGAAGATCTGCTCCAGATCGCTGTTTGGAATTCGCCATTAGTCATTCTGGGCTTCACTGGCCTCCAGCATACGAGCCATTTAAAGGTGCACTGAAGAGGAATCTGAACTCGTCTTTTGCCGCGGGAACTCAATCTACACGTTCTGAGCATTCTTAGAAACTGCGATTGATGGCCCTGTGTGGCCGATTTCCCTAATTAAATCGAATTAACGACTGGCTCCCACCTTTTTTTTCGAATTCCTGTCCGTACGGTGGGCGGAGTCGACCAACACGTGGAATGCCTTTAAGCGAGCTCCGGGGAGGCTTTGCTTTCGCTTTATTTTGTTTTTTAGGTTTTCGTGAATAAATAGTTTCATTTGCAGATAATATAGCCGCAAAATAAGCCCGCAGAAATAAAAATACGCGCGGTCTATTTGCTTCTACGGACTACTACGTATTACTCCGCCGATGGCAGAGCAGCAAGCCGCCACGGGACTGGGTGAAAGGCACTCCACGCGTTGGTCGACTCCGCCCACCGTACGCGGGAGTATTAAAAAAAAAGGCGGGAGCCGGACGTTAATTCGATTTAATTAGGGAAATCGGCCACACAGGGCAATAAATCGCAGTTTCTAAGAATGCTCGGAACGTGCAGATTGAGTTCCCGAGGCAAAAAGACAAGTTCAGATTCCTCTTCACTGCACCTTTAAAACAAAATAAATTTGAAGGTTGCTGTGTTCGCGCCACAGTTCTTGCTGCTCTACATACATGCTACTGCTGGTCGATTTTTATAACATGCGGGATTTAAGCTCCTGCTTCCTATTGTTTTTGCTCTTTGCGCTGTTTTTTTTCTCCATTGGTTGCCACTCTAGGTGTGTCTTTTCTCGAAACTTTGTGTTCCCATCGTTTGACCCCTTTTGGGCGCCACTTTTGCATTCCGTCGCCTTCCGGCATTACAGAGCCGATATAACATGATTAGATGCAGCTGTCTGCTTATACAAGCAGCCAGCTTCATTGACCCACTATCAGGTGTACGCTTGCAGCTGTTGCTATGCCAACCGCCATGCGCTGCCTTTCCATGGTAAGGTGTATTACGCAGTTGGTGATTTTCAAATCAGATTCTGGTAAGGCACCTATGTTACATGTTCTATGCTTGGTTTTGTTTCTTTCTTTCAGCCTTGGCAGCTAGATTCGATATTTTGAAAATTATTTCTGCTTCCCTCTCTTTACAGGGTATTATGACTAGTGCTTTGATGACCCATTAAGTGACTTGCCATCGAAGTATTTTCTCTCACTCCATATTACCACTATCAGGCTCAGTGCATTTGGGCCCGAGGGCACTTCCTCCTCGCTTTTTCACTCTCCTGTTTTCTATTTTCCTATTTAGTCTATGGTGCGACATTAGTACGTGAACATCAAAAATGAAACACATGGGAGCAATTCAGTTGATCATGTGGTGGTTATTTTCTGCAAAATAAGCACATGACCAGAAAAGTACAAACTTTACTTCCGAAGAGTTTATGAAGCAGTAAAAACCTCAGTAACAACCATCACGTGGAGGTCCAAGTTTCATTACATTTTTTTTTTTCGCGTTTTTATTCACTCGGGTAGTGGGCTTCCGCCTGACATGTTTTATATTGCAAAGTGCTTATAGTTTCCTACTCGTAGCCACGAGACATGTCGGTAATACAGTCTAGCTTACACTTTTACCGTGATTCTGAGCATTTGGCTTCTCCAAAACATGAGGAAGTTGCTCCATGTGGACTATTTGACAGCTGCAAATTGTGAAATGTTTTCTAGCATCCCCACCACTCGTTCTTTTATTTTTCTTTAAGTATACATTTACATTTTGTGATTCTTCAAAATGTCAGCAGGCAGCTGACAGGAGTCTAACGCTGTGCTGTTTCTTGATTGTTTTAATAGAATTGTAGTCCATAAGCATGTTTCTGTACATGCCTGATGCCATACTTATGTGCAGCCTCCGGTGACTTACATACTACATTTTCAGCTGTGCCCTATCTTAGGGGATGTCGCCAAATCCTTGATTAGAAATTTTATTCTGCAGCCGCTGATCATGTAGATTCTGTGCATGTTCACTCTTGGTTCAAGGCTGCACATTAATTATATGTCTGCCAGATCTTTCCCATTTTAGATGCACTGTATTACTGTTTTCTCGACGTGTGATGTCGTTGTCGTCTACAGACTTACCTGTAAATGCGTCACAGTATGCAAGAATATTATCTTAGAAGGTTCTTGCATCGTATATGCATTGCTGCACAAAGCTCGCTGATTATAATGGTGTTCTTTGAAGAACAACCCTGTTTGGTTTAATTTGAGAAGCGACTCAGGTTATGAGAGACGCCGTAATGAAGGGCTCCGGAAATTTCGACCACTTGGGGTTCTTTTTAGCGTGCACTGACATCGCACAGCACACGGGCCTCTAGAATTTCGCCTCCATCGAAACGCGGTTGCCGCGGTCGGGTACGGACCCGGGTACTCCGGAGACGAGCGCCTTAACCAGTAGACGATATTCGTGTTTAGTGCAACTTTGGACTAGGCATAACTATCCCATGAACATCCTGTACCTAAACAGGCTATCATGTAAACATTCATTGGGTGTGTTCAGTGGGATTCAGTGGCGGCACCAAGGGGAGGAGATGAATGGCTGCCGCAACACCAAAATTTCCTGGGCCGCACCAAAATAGCCCCAAAGGCGTTATGCTTGCCGAAAATTTAATCACTCTCTCTCCCGTCCGTCACCCCACTCCAAATTTTCTGGCGCCGTTCCTGATGGGATTGTTCGATTCTGAACGTCCCTGTCTGAATATCCGGCACAGATTCCCGTGGGACTTCAACTTGTATGCCAATTCCTTTTCGTTGGACCGTCCCCCGTGCACTTGTAGTACGTCCCATGGATTTGGTGGATGTCCTACGAACATTTAAACATCAATTTCCGGACATAAGCATGATTTCTTGTGGGCGCCTGTGGCGCACTAGGGGGTGTCAGGGGACGCGAAAACAGCGAAAAGTTATATCTGGGCCTGTTTTCTCGTTATTAAAAATTTTTCAGCAGGTCATGTTGACGGGACGACTGGCACTAATCTCGTTTATTTCCGCTTATAGAAAATGTTCGTGCGATTCGTGTTCACGAACGATAAAAGAACGGGGATAAACAAAAGTTGTTGTTAACTGCGCGCGGCACCCTCTGGACTCAAGAAGCAATCAGGAACATCAGCGAAGAACGTCTACCACTCGCCTTTGCTACCAAATTTCGCTTTGAATGCGTGCGGTTGTCTTGAACTCATTTTAAAGCTAACAGACTGATAGGGGACGAAGCATATTAATCAAATCATCGCTTCCCGTTTTGCACTTCTCAACATGTGACATACAGGCGATGTGAAATGCCACAGGAACTCCGCGCTCACAAAGCTCAAGCCGGCGCAAGCGCTCGGCCTGCGCCTCCGTAGCAGACGACGCAGACACAGCTGGCAGACAACGTCGGCAGACGCTGTTGCCAGACACACAGTATTGCCTCGCGGACAGCGCCAAACACGCGTGGTGTGAAACCCGCAATGTCCAGCTCCAGCAGAGCCAAGCAGCCACACATGCAACACGCGAGCAGACTTTTTTGCTTTTATTTTTAGTCTATAGCTGTTTTACATGAAAACTTGAGCATCAATGGCCGGCGCGAACTGCACGAGCATGTTTTCCGCAAAGCGACGCGAAGTGGACAGCTACTATCGTTATCGCCACTGACAACAGCGACAGTCAGGGAAAGCACATCCCTCGTTCCTGTGGTTCACGGTAAATTGGCTTTGTGAGTACTAGCTGTTGCGACTGCAGCTTACGGGTCTTCTGATAGTGAGCGCAGAGGCCAAGACGATCTACTTGATGTTTCGCGATGGAATTTACCCATGAAGTGGAGTCGGAGCTGATCGCTCTCGTCGAAATACGGCCGTGTCTTTGGAACTCTAAAGACGTGCACTACCACAACAGGCATGTTAAAGAGATGGCCATGCGAGAAATCACCGAACATCTAGGAGGCGGGTTTACAGGTGAGACGGACCGGCATTTCTATTGAGGTGCATTGAAAGCCATAGGCTGGGCAATAACGTGCGCGTGGAATAGCTGGCAGTGGGGCGCTGGTGCCATCTCTTGACGTTTGAAGAAAGTAACGTCAGGTGCTCTTGAGCGCGGCATTCAAACGCAGCTAGAAGATTTGAATTCTGAAGTTCTCGTCTACAGCTCCAAAAATCGGCCCATGGTTCCACGCCCTAATTTTCTCAAATTTTCATGACAGGGAGTAGCCTACGTATATCTTAAAAATATTTTCTGCCTTAGAAGTTGCATAACTGTAGCAATTTTCGTGCACTGAGTTTTGTTCCTTCGTCTTGCTTTGCTGTGTTGTTAGTGCCGTGTAATGTGTATTTTAGTTCGTTTGTCATTGCTCGCTTATTCTAACATACGCCACATGCATTCTGTCGTATATCTCATGTGTGAAGTATTATCGCGTGTCGCGTACTTAATTTTTTTGTTGTTTGATCGACTCCAGGTGTTTTTAGTTATACCGGGTGATTATTGTTTTTTACGTTTACAGATTTTTACTAGAAAACAGAGATACGTGGATGTGGTCTGTGCAGTTAGCTTTTTTACAGCAAGACGGGCATAATGTACGCGATTTGGCTGAACTGAAACACGATTAATTCACTAAAATTAACTAATCAACTTGGAAATTTTTGGCTTCAGGGCAGAAGTTATATTGCCGATCTGAAGGCTGTCAGCATCGAAGGCAAGCCCTGTTTTTTTAATGGTCAGTATCGGCATTGTGGTTCGAAAGATCGAGCGTCAAAAACGCTCTTTTACGAGCCTGTTGGGTTGGCTTCCCCGCAATGCACATTTACAAAATCGCGTCCCTGTGCGTCGTATCATCACTGAAATTTCATTTTATTGTTCTGCGTCATAAAATACACAAACTGCATCTGTATTTTGTGCGTTATAAATGTGAGTGACGCCATTTTCTATATTCACACTGCGGGGAAGCCAACTCAAGGAACTTACAATAGTGTATCTTTGGCGCTGATATTTCGAACCATAATACCGATTCAGAAAATTTTAAAAAATCTGGTCTCGCATTTGATGTCGAAGCCCTCTAATTTCGCAGTATAATCTTGTGCCTTAAAACCAAAAAAATAAAAAGTTGATTAATTATTTTATTTAATTAACCGTATTTTAGTTGAGATCTATCATATTCATAATGTCCGCCTTGCTGTAACATTTAAGTGCACATATCGAACAGACGTATCTCTCACTGTTCTTAAGATAAAAACTTGTAAGCGTGAAAGAAAGAATCACCCGCTATTAGTTGTGTCCAGAATTATCGAATATGTTGAGTACTGCATTTTTTGTCTTTGTTTTACTGTAAATGTCCTGTGTTATGCGTTTCCTGCTATTTTCAAAGGCGCGGGGACAACTAAAAATCTGTGTTCGCTGCATGGCGGCTTTTTGGCTACGTTTAAACTGTTGTTTGGCTCATAAGCGGAGCTTTTTCGCCGCTTACAAAAATGCGCGCATTTTTATATCCATGTTGACATTTGTAGTCAATATTAGATGACAAAACCCAGCCGCTTCGACTTTTGCAATAGCCGGGAAAGCTACTCAGAGTTTGCATCCGCTAGAAGCCGGCGCAAAATTTCAGAATTGCTTTATACTCTGAAGTGTGTTCTGTGATCCTATCGTATGCACGCTGTACACAAGACTATGTTCAATATGCGTCCCAGCACGTGCTGATCGACTGGACGGAATAAGCTCTTGTTCAAAATGTTGAGCGTGATGAGACGGCATAGCCCCCCCGTAGAAGATTAAGTGTGGCTCAATAAAAATAAAACAGAGGGCGCTTTTCCACATCTAGTAATAACTGACATGATTGCAACTACAGAAGAACCGAGCGCTTCTAGGGCGTGTCCTTTCCTCCACCTCGCGCACGACGCCCTCGGGGTCCAGCCACTTTGTAGATGTAAAGCGTGGAGCCGAGGCGTTTTAACGCGATAGCGTGAGAGCTCCCGTTGTGCAGGAAATTCGGCGTCGCCGTCGGCGTTGTGAGCGAAAGATAAGGTTCCGCAGGCTGGCCCAGGTGGCCATGCCCCGGAGAAGCGACCTAGGTGCATCGCCTGGATCACATGACCTTGTGGCACCCACCACAATCTGCCAGCCAGATTGCGAGCAACCTGGATCGCACATGTCTCACCGGTGGCAGCACCTGCCATCGCAGGGCAGTGGCGCATCGCTTCACCGCTGCACCACTGCTGCAGGAGTGGTAGGAAGACTCCCAGGGATCTGTGAATGGAGAGAATGACCGATTCCGCATATATGGACATTAATTGATTAACGCCATCGTGTCATTCCTTTAAGATGAAGCTTAGGTGTCCCCTCCAGTTTTTTTCTCTCCCATAGGAACGAGGTGACACTGTATAGTTACTTGTGGTAACACTTCCGAAGTTTGAGTAGCGGCTATGTGGCAAAACTTCGTCACGTTAACATCAATTCTCCAGAAAATGGGCGTGACCTATCACGCTGTGGCACCATATATTGTTGTAATTCGAATGAATCCACTCTTATTGAGCTTTTCAATGTATTTTTTAGCGATGGTGGCATATTTGGCGCCGAAATAAAACGATTAGCTACTTTTGACTACTACTGACTTCTGTGCTGGCTTATTCTTCCCGAGCTGCTCAACGGCAACGCTGATTGAATGCCTGTAGGTCTTGACATCATCATTCTCTCCGTTGCTCTTTTATATCGGGCTCATTGTTGGTGCGGAGAGAAGTAAACGGAGCGCGCCGCACAAACCACACACACACAAAAAAAACTGCGTGTCAGCGCCGCCTAGCCGAGCCGGGCGAAAGCTGAAAAGCGCCACGCGCATGAGCGCGCCCCCAACCGGCGCCACCCTCCATTTGCTATAGAGAGGACATAGTACTAGTGCTAAACAACAGGTATGAAGGGAGATAAAACAACACAAACGCTAGAAAGTCCGCTTGCCTTGCTCTTGGCCGGCGTCGATGTCCTGCTAATGATAATCATCATCGGATGGTCGCGCCCTTTGTAGCAAGCGGGCATTTGGGGAATGCGTAAACCGTTGCCTTGATACGGCAGAGCCTGCGGGGACGGCGCTACCATTAAACCGCTTCTTCTGAGACAGCTGTATAGGCGCGTTTCCGCCGCAATAGCCCGCGTGTTTCGAACTTCTGTTTCCTCTGGGACTCAATTCGTGAGCAAACAACTTCAGGGGGCGCTGGGAAGTCTGGCAGCATGGCATGAGTGGAGGTTCACGCGTAGCTCGCCGCTTATGGATGTATGAGCATCCCTTGCTTGTGCCGAAATTCGCGCTGTTTTGTTGGGGCTAATCGCGTCTTTGACGCTGAGCACTCAGTTTTGACATTCTTTAAGGTCGCCAGAGGCTATCAGACCTAATTTGCGGTGACGGCGTGACTGTCGATCCTCGCGAAAATTCAGGGGAGCACTTAATTCACCTTACGTGTGTTTAGGCGAAAGCCTTTCTGACAACTTTGCCATCTTTACTGTTTCTTTGAATGATTAAAGGAGCGTTAAAGTAGGGATACTGTGTACAAGAATTGGTGCTGTGTCGGACGCTACTGTAACGCAATGACAACGATTGACACTGCTCCTTTCTATGACGAGTTTCGTAAGCATGTCTTGGTCTTCAGGGAAGACATCCTCCTGAGCAGTGTAGCGTGTCTTGTGTTGGGAGAATATGGAGGTAGTCGTTTACTTCCACTAGAAGCACGTTGTTCTTGACGTTTCTGTCGTTTCCGTTCTGTATCACGAGCGCGCTTTGTAGCAGGAGAAACACGAACTCTTCGGCACCATCAAGCGTCCGTTCAGTCCGGGGACCAAGACCAAGCTCGACCGAGGAGGAACGAGCGCGCGCGCAGTTGGGGAGCAGTGCCGTCACCTGTGACGTCATCAGTCACCTCACCTGTGAAGTCATTCGTGACGTCAAACACACATGTGCTGATGACGAGATAATTTCGCGTTGCGACTTGCTACGACTTCGCTATATCCGGAATTTAGTTATAAACGAAACTGAAGTCTTAACTAATTACGTCTTAAGTAAATAGGCCTTAAATAATTACTAATTAAGTCGTAAATAATTAAGTCTTACCTAACTGCGATTGACAGATTGCGCGGACACTTTCTGAGGACGGACAAATCCTGCGGACACTTTGCTGATACATGAGCCTATAAAGGCTTCCGACTTAAAATCGCGCCAACAGACACGTCTGTAGCGGCCTACCACGCGAATGCTACGATGGTCCGGCCGAAAAAGAAGACTAGCGACAAATTACGCATGCGCGCGGACAGAACAGATACGGCACACAGGCTGGTTTTCCACCTGGCGGAGTGGGCCTAAAATAGTGATACATGCATTCGAAGAGACAAAAGTAGTGCATGCACTAGAAGAGGAAGAAGTTAGTTGGCTCTCGCCCCGACAGCTTGTTCATCGCGCCGGTCGCACCGAACTGAAGTCGTACACGTTGTTCGCATGAAGCCTTACCACGACCGGCTACCTGACTCTGCGTTTCTGCGGACCACTACCGCAGTCGTGGCCTTGTGGCAGAGCGCCCGCCTCGGCTTCGGGAGGTGATGGGTTCGACTCCCGCCACCGGCCGGGTACCCACCGGTTTTCTCAAAATGGGTACAAGCTATGTCCCGGCCTGGTGCTCGGCTTACTAGGGTTACATTGCTTGGGAAAGGAGCCTGCGCCTTCAAATCCCGTCACTGTGGGCAGAGAGTCGTGTGGACAAAGGACAAAGTTCTCCCAAACGTACACCCCTAAAGAGAGCCGAGCGCCAGGCCGGGGGACGTTTGTACCCTTTTGACCGGTGGGTGCCCGGCGGTGGGTTTCGAACCACCCACCTCCCGCAGCCGAGACGGGCGCTCAAACCACTAGGAAAAAAACATTGCCGAGCATACCTTCGCTGCGTGGCTGTGTTGCAGGAAGTATTCACGCTATTAAAGGGAGCACACTGATGCGTTCTAATGACATTTAGTTTGACATTCACGTGAATTCTGCTGACGCTTAGAACGCGAACGTGCGTATATCGCTACCGTCTTGGTGCTCCACAGCAAAAAAAGAAAAAAAAACGATTTGTTCAATATCAAGTATTAGGTGCGCGGCTAGCATGCAGTTCCAATTCCCATGCACTCTTTATCCTTCGGCCATAAAGTACCACCCGCAAACAGGGCTTTCTTGTCGCATGCGTGGTGCGCCAGTTTATCAACAAATTACCGCTGTGAGCTTAACTGAGTCGCAGCGCCAACAAAAAACAAAATTTTCATGGTTTATGCAACCTGGTGCGTAAAAACGTACTTTCGCTCAAATTATCAAAGCTTGAATAGATATTAGCAGCGAATCCAGCTTTCACGAATTGTGAGGTCCGAAGTCGCGTTCATTTCATTCGGTAGCTCTCGGCACGTGTGACAGCGTTGCGTAGGCGTTTGGCTAAGTGTAAATGAATGTATTAAAATCGCGCATCATATTTTCCTATGATTAAGGTGTATAGCAAAAGCAGAAAGACACTACGGTAAACTCTTTACCCCCCCCCCCCCCCCCCCTCCCCCTTGATCCCTATGACATGCGTGCGGAAAGAGCAACTGAAATCGGTAGCGGTCGTGCTTACAATCCTGTGCATGAAATGTGTTCATTGGGAACTAGAGCAAGCTCAGCGCAAGGAGGTGATCGAAAAGACGCGCTTCGTCGGGACAACCTTCAGTCTGCAGCTCGCCTATCCAGTTACTATACCACTGATTCAAATCAATAAATCCACATTCCTGCGCCTAAAATTATCATAGATGCTAGCGCACGTAAAAGACTGCAACAAACGACACGCCAGCGCAAAAATCTGCTTAGAAGTGCCGGTTTCCAGTCCGTACGCTACCTGGCCGACTACTCCGCGGGAAAAATCCTTGCTGTTTACAATACTATTCCAGAATTTCCCTGAGCAGCGCCGCCGCACCAGCGGCTCGGTGGAGCAGTGTCGCCGCTGCGGTGCCAGCGTTTAAAATTCTGAGCCAGCAGAATATCATCATTAAAAAACGTAGCGCGAAAAACGAGACACAGAAAAGGTGAAGACAGGACACGAGCGCTAATCATCAATAACAATATCATGATGGTGGGCACAAACAACGAGACAGACGCGCACTGCCTCGCCGCACTTACTCACATCCAAATGAACGAAAAAAAAACTCAGAGATGTCACGTTAACGACTAACTGCGCGCAAGATAACCACAGTACTGTCAGGTAGAGGGAAAATGTGAGTAGTGAGGCACAGCACACACCTTTATACGTTATGATGCAGCACTACAACGACAGAAGCGAACACATAAACATGCATTCTACGCGCGGCGCCGGCGCGACCCGCAGTCCATCGGTCCGCGCGCGCCGATAGATGGCGACTGGTGTCGAGAGTAGGGGCGCGCCAGCAGCCTGCGTGTGAGGGTAAAAGAGAGCTGCCGCAGCCCCGCTACAGAGGCCAGAAGGAAAACCTTCTAGCCTCTGTAGCCCCGCAGTCCCCAAAGAAACTCCCGCACCGCGGCGCACCAGTCGGCGGAAAATGGCCGCGCCCAGGAGCGGCTCTGGATTTTAAGGCGGCAGCCTTTATTGCCTCATCGTTGTAAGCAGGAGCTGTCGACAGAAATGTCACGCTTTTCAATTGGTCGAAACGGTCGTGACGTCACAGTGCGCGAATTTCAAACGGGGCCAATTGTACTTTGGCTACTAACCATGCAACAAATGAAAGGGATCGTATAGTGATGCTCCAAGTAAGTTTGACTGAGTTTAGTTAATTGCTTACTTAAACCAATTAGTCTAATTAACCTTTCTAGTCAGACAAGGTAAATAAATAAAACCGAGTAAGAAATTGGCCGAGCTTGGGAATCGAGCCCCGGTCTCCGGAGTGCGAGTCGAGCACGCTACCACTCCGCCATGCCAGCTCGATGGTTTGGAATGAACAAAGGTGCGTCTAGTGAATACCGTGTCTTCGTTCACTCCCATCTTCCTCTCTTCCCGTTACGGCGAGGTTAAGGTGTCCACCGAGATATGAGAGACAGATACATTTCCTTTCCTCAAAAACCAATTTACCGTATAGCAAGGCGTATTTGTCCGCGTTTCAGATTGGTCCAAATTGTCGTGACGTCACCGCGCGCGAATTTTGACGGTTGTCCACCGAAATATGTGAGACATTTACTGCGCAAATTCCTTTCCTCAAATACAATTTTCGACTAGTGTCTACTGAGATATGTGAGACATTTAATGCGCATTTCCTTTCCTCAAATGCAATTTTCATTTTCTTCATTACGACCCCTCTTTCTTCTTTCACTCACACTTCCTCTCTTCCTGTGCGGTGCTGCTCAGGTGTCCACCGAGATGACAGAGAATTACAGCCCCATTTCCTTTCCTCAAAAAGAGTTGCGTTCAAAGGGCAACGCATCGCGCCGAACGGGTGGTGGCGTTCCTTGGACTCCGTGGCAGCGCTACAACACGCTGTAGCGTTCCACTCCTAAAGGCGAAGATTAAGCATCATTAATTGGAAGTTAGTTAATGCACCAACAAAATGTGCAGTGAACAATCGCGTAGCAGAATGCAGCACTCAGGCTTTCGCCTTTCACCACTTTAGTCGCTAAAGTTCCTCGTAATTTTTGGTCTATACCCTTACCGGCCTTTTAGTTCTAATATGTTTAGTATCATGTTTGTGCCATGTAGGTCCTAACTAGGTTCTGTGTAAATAGTTTTTCTCTGTGTGTGCGTGCGTGTGCGTGCGTGTGTGTGTGTGAGAGAGTGAGAGATTCTGTACAAAACCATGTAAATAAATACCATGGAAGAATAAAAAAAGTTGTTGCGTGGCGTAGTGGTTAGCGTGGTCAGATAAGGCGTTGAAGGTAGGCGGTTCGAATCCCTGTGCAGGCCAGCGCTTCTTTTTACTTTTTTCTTTTTTTGTTTCTGCTTCCTTTTTATTTTCTCTTTTTTGCAACACTGCTCCTCATATTTCGATTGGGTTTTGCCACGGCAGGTAAGACATAAGAGAGTCAAAGAAAAATCATCAGAAAAGCATACATTAAGAACACACTAGAACCACGGTGGACAATTCGTTTTTGAAAGCGATAAGGAATTCATTAGGAAAATCACCAGAAAGTCATGAGAAAGGCATAAGATGCGGCATAAGAACGTCACAGCGGAGTCGGTAGCTCAAGCGCTACTGAGTCTCTGTATTAGCCGCTATGCTGTACCTTCCACCATTACGACCGACCGTGGTCATCAGTTTGACTCCGCATTGTTCGATAACCTCTCTCGGCTGCTCGGCGTGAGCCACATCAAAACAACCTCTTACCACCCGGTATCAAATGGCGCCATCGAACGTTTTCACAGACTAGTGAAGGCTTCACTCATGTCTTCGACTTTCCCTACAACGTGGCTTGAGCGCCTTCCTTTCGTTATGCTTGGCATCCGCACCACTCTTCGCAGTGCCTCTTCCTCCAGTGCCACCGAGCTTACGTTCGATACCACTCTTCGCGTCCCAGGTGAATTCTTCGACTCCTCACTAACCCTTCCTACTGACATTTCTGACTACGCCTGCCGTCTACGCACCGCTACGCGTGATATCGTTCCTCCTCGTCCAAGACAGTCCACTCGTCGTGTGTTTACGTCAACCCCGACCTTCAGAGCTGCACGCACGTCTTAGTGCGAAACGACGCCGTAGCGTCCTCCCTTACGTCCCCCTTACGCCTGCCCGTTCAAGGTCCTCAAGCGGCACAGCAAGTATTTCTGCTGCTTCTCAACTGCCAGGAGGACAATATCTCCATTGATCGCCTGAAGCCTGCTTACTTCGACTCTGAAGACTCATCTAATTGTGCTGCCGCATCCTTTCCTGACCGGGTCGGTACATTTCGCCCTGTTTCCCACTTCTCACTCTCACGGCTTCCTCGCTGACGGGGAGCCCTGTAGCGGCCTACCACGCGATTGCTACGATGGTCCGGCCGAAAAAGAAGAAGAGCAGCGACAACTGACGCGTGCGCGCGCAGAAGAGAATAGGCACGCAGTCTGGGTTTCCGCCTGGCGAAGTGGGCCTGAAGATATCTATCTGTGGACCCGGTTCTCATACGCCACACGTCTTTATGGAATCTACCAAGAAGGAGCCGAAGTGTCCCTCTGTCGCCGGTGTCGGTGACAAACGGAAACGTGTTTCCACTGAGGTATCCATTTCTACAGGTAAGGACTTTGGCGACTTTGCCAATATTTCGCGGGAGAGCAGCGCCGCGCTCGCCGGAGGCGACTCCGTTCGTCGCGGTTTTTGTGTGTCGCCTTCATTGCCGCTAACGTCTTGGTAGCAGTGAGCACGTCGAGTCGACGGCATGTTGCGTTTGGGAGCATGCAGCTATCTGTGTCGAGAAGGGGCAGCAAAATAATTCGGGATATGGAAGTTTGCAACGCGCCCTCACAAAGATAAATATGCTTTCGCAGAGATTCGGCTTTGTGCGTGGATAGCTGTTTCACAGTGCATTCTCGCTGATGTAGTCCGACAAAATTTTTGCGTGATCGATCGTGTTGGTTGCCTCTCTTAGTGTCGTGAGTTTGCCTGTGCTAACGCCAAAGCCGAAATGGCAACCCTTAGCAGCCGAGGAGCCGAGCGCCGTAACCACTGAGCCACCGCGGCTGGCCGTACCACCAAAACTGTCGCTGTGACTTTTTCTAGATCCGCGGAGAATCGTAATACGGCCGATGGTTACAGCACGAAAGATATTTATAAAATGATGTGTCACTTCGTTGACACGGACTGCGGAACGGTGCAGGTTTGGTTTCCCGTTCGCTTTTTTCGGCTATTGCGGCTCTATGAGCTTTACGCTAAGGTGTTTCCATTTGGCTTGAGAGGGGCGTCTGCTACTGGACCTCCACTCTTCGTTTCTTGCCTGTGCCGCCACGTGCCGCATGAAATGGTTAATTTGCGAATTGCGTCCCGCTAGCTACCAAAACGTGCTCGAAGCACTCGACATACCGCCGCATTTATGAATTCGTCCATTGATTTTCACCTTTCTGCTACGGGGCGCCGAAGAAGCAGCAATGCATGCACCCGGTCTGTCTCTCTGGAGCTAATGCTCCTGTACTGGAACCTGCTCTTATGCTTTACCTTATCGCTACCGAGACGGCGCGCTGCGTATCGCGCTGTCATGTGCAGACGGAAGCTCGGGTAATCACCTTGCGTGCCCCTTCAGATCTTAGGGTGACTATAGCGGCCGCAGTCTTAGGCGCGGCAGCGGTGCGTCACTGTTCTGTGCCGCACATGCAAAATTCGGCCTACGTACAGTCTTTGTCAGAAGTAACCAGGCTGCATGGTTTGCTTCTCACTCGTATAGTGGAGTCCTCATGGCTTCCCTAAAGGTCAAAAAGTTCTTTGAAGGTGGGAAGAGGGGTTCATCTTACCATACAGAGATTTAGAGCTTGAGGGCTGGCATAATAGCTTTAATATACGACTGAGAAGCAAAACGTGCAGCCTGGTTACTTTTGACAAAGACTGTACCTGTGTGCGCCCACTGATCGGAGAATGAACCACGAAAGACTCGAACCAGCGATTGTAACTCCTGTGTGCTTCACGGCTACGTGCTTCATTTAGACGCCGGTCTGTTTTGCAGTATACGCGTTGCAACCCAGCAGCAGCAACCAGCACCTTCGGGAGCAGTATCACTATCCTTGCGACGCTGGATCGCGCTATAAAAAGTGCCGGGAGTGGCGGCTTCCTCTTATTCTAGAGTATATTCCAGTGCAGCAGCAGTGTGCTGCAGGATATAGACAGGCAGGGTGCAGGCATTGCTGCTGCGTCGGCGCAGTTTCGAGCACGCTTGGTCGACAGCGAGACAGTTCAGTTCCAGAGGCGGCTAAACACGCGGGCTGTTTGCGGCCGAAACACAGTTGCCGGATATGCCGTAAAATGGCAATGGTTTGCCCATTCCGAAATGTGAGCTTGGCACATGGTAGCCTTAGCCGCTTAAGCGCCATGAAACCCAACACAACACATTCCGAAACGTTCGCTGGCTACAAAGTGCGCGACCATCCGGTCATTATCATCATTGGCGCGACATTGACGCTGGCCGAATGCAAGCCAAGAGGGTTTCTGGCGTTGGTGTTGTCTTATCTCCCTTCATGCCTGTTGTTTAGCGCTAGTACCATGTCCTCTGCGATAGGGTCCGCCGCGGTGGCTCAGTGGTTACGGCGCTCGGCTGCTGACCCGAAAGACACGGGTTCGATCCCGGCCGCGGCGGTCGAATTTCGGGGGAAGCGATATTCTAGAGGCCCGTGTACTGTGCGATGTCAGTGCACATTAAAGAACTTCAAGAGGTCGAAATTTCCGGAGCCCTTTACTACTGGGTCCCTAATAGCCCGAGTCGCTTCGGGACGTTAAACCCCAGTAAACCAAAGCACCAAACCATGTCTTCTCTAGCAATGGGAGGGTCGCACCCGTTGTGGGCGCGCACATGCGAGTGGCGCTTTTCAGCTTTCGCCCAGCTCGGCTAGGCGGCGCTTACACCCAGTTTTTCTTGTGCGGCGCGCTCCGTTTACATCTACCCGCAACTGTAGTCCCTGTACGTTGCAGGCATTTCTCTAGGTTCAAGCACGCGATTTGAGAGTCATGAATATTTCCTTTTTGTTTTCGTGTCGGAATAGTGTCGGTTTTCTCATAGGTGTTTTGTCCAAATCTGTTTGCAGAGGTATACGTTCAAACTGTTTTAGATTTTTGCGATCTGTTTGATTTATGTCAATGTTGAAATTATCCTACCTTCCACCCTCTCTGTCACGCAGCATGCCGCTTGCGTGGCGCATTCCTTGAAGATTTATCCGATAAGTTCGCAAGCAAACTGCATGACCGCTTCGTTTTCCAAAGGCTGCTGTCGCTATCCTCATAATTCTGTGCGTTTCTCCTGGCACTGCACCCATTTACTCGAGGTGATTGCATAACTTTTCAGCTTATTTAATGGCTTCTTCGAATATTTGCCACCCACCGCTCTCTCATGACCTTGATGTTTTCTTCAACCAATCTTGGGGCAGTATCGTTCTGTTGTCCCTTTAATTTAAATAATTGCCGTTTTTTTTAATCCTTTTCGATCTCATCTGCATACTATTTAGCGCCTTCATACATGCCTTCTGAGGGGTTTGGAATGGGGTCAACTAAGGGATTAAATTGACATGTCCACATCATGTGGTAGGGGTTAGCTACCTCTCAACAGTGTGGGCACTGCGGAGAGTATAGTGTAGGGTACCGCTGGTGTAACTTAGCTCGCGTTGGGTATGTGTTGGTTTGTGGTCTCCTAAGGGTGTTCTCTTCTAACTTATTGAGCGATTTATGTGGTGTTGGGTACTCTTTCCTGGCTGTTCTATATGGCGCGAGATTGTGCTGCTGGTTCGCGCGCACTTCAGTATCCCTGCCATGAGCATGTTCTCTCCGATGCGAACGCCTCATCACGGCCAGCGGCAAAACTATGCGCGCCGGGACGTGGCCTCCGCGATCGCAGCCCGCTTTTGAGCAAAGGCGCGCCGCTGGAGCAGATCGCGGCGGCCACGGCCGGGATGAACGAGGCGATGAATAAGTTTCCGATGCGAGCGCCTCTTCGTGGCGAGCGCCTGATTCATCGCAGCACGCGTACTTTTGCCGTTCGCCGAGAAGCGGCGCTCGCAGCCTTGACGAAATAAAGCCCCTCAATAATTTGAAAGTAGCGACACTCTCCTCCACTCCGGCGTTTTCCTCCTCGAATATCCTCGCCCGCCGGCTGCGCGCGCTGCACACGGCACGCTTTTTTGGGCGTCGCTCGCTCGCCGTGCGGGCAGTTGCCTGGCACATGCGCGCGCTCTTAAGTTCGCGCTTTTTCCACGCTCTGTTATTGAATAAAAACGCGAGAAAGACATGCGACACGCGTGACTACCACGAGCCACATAAATTAGCGTCTCGTACGCGCAATGAAAGTGCCAATTACGAGCGCTTGCGGCACGAACAAAACCACTTTCTGCATACATCTCACATTCTTTTTGACTTTTCAGTACCGTAAGCCTCAACACGGCATAGTATATGAAGCATAATATTTACAATATATTTGAACATTCCTGAATATTTTCAGCATACCAATGTTTAGTTAAATGTGTATTCACTTCGAACTAATTATCGCGGAAGTACAGTTTATGAAGTTGTTCACGAGTGGAGTTTCAGAAGTGGGATGGCTGCTGGGAACAAGCTGGGGCATTTGCTTCGATGGCCGTTCTAAAATTTTTCATTAAGGTTCAGACTGAGTTTGGCACCACGCAGTGCACATGCAACGGCTTAATCGTTTTTGTAGTTGAGAATTTTCGCGGTGGCTTAAAAACGAATATGAACTTTTCATATACGCATGAAACGACTTCAGCTCCCGCTGTGGGCGACCTTAAGGTGATGTCGAGCCGAAGCTGAGAGCCAAAGATCCGCGCACCGATTTTCCGTCATCCAAGGAAAGTGTCCGCACCCCAAAATTTGGCCCTCTCAACCACCGAAATTTGACCTTGTCCGAATTTCATCAAAATTGGTGTCAATCCTAATTTTAATATGACCAATTCAATGGTGAGCTCCAAAATTAGGTGGGCTATCCCCAAAATTTGTCTCTCTGGACCCCATAAATTTGACATCCATATTTGACCAACATTGGGGTCCAACCTAATTTGACTATGGGAAACTCAGTGTTGGCTTCCAAATTTAGGTAGACCACCCCCAAAGTTTGGCACACTTGGGCATTTTCTGCCTACATTGTACTCCTTTTTAAATCCGCTTAAAGAGATGTTTCGTTAGGACAGAAAAAACTGATAGCAACGACCGTGACAACACCCAAGAGAAAGTTATAGGGTGTTAGCAATTTGATCAGCCACAGTCAAGGTTATCCTAAAGCAAGTGCCTGACTAATATAATTATGCCTTGATTATAAATACAGTCACAATATGACACACAGTATTTCAGATGCAATGTTTATTACAGATGAGTCGTGTAGTTTTACGCCGAAAATATACATAAAAACCACGAAGAAGCCAGCTGTGGACATCTGTCTCCCGTTGGGTGCAGTTCTCAAAACAAAACACAGAAAACAAAAACATAATTAGGGAAATGAAACAGCTCAGATGTAGGCCTATAGGTTTTGAGCGGATGATGTATTCAACAAAAGGCTACGCGACCATGCTCAACTGAAGCAAATGATCGCAAACTGTAGAAATGAATATACAAAAATGGCATGCATTGGATATTTACCAATACTTGAGTAGATTCAGGCAACGATGGAAAGCACTGAAGTTATTAAAAATGAATTATTTATGTGAATGCAATATGAGGTCTTTTCCGAGAATGTGGCATTGATAATCTCACCTGGTAGAAGCGTAACGGTTCAGCAAAACAACAAATAAGCATAGATCGTTAGACAAGTTGCATTCATTAAAAAAATCTAGGTTAAATCGCGCTCGGGACACGCGCCGCATTACTGCGATGTGCACCATTACCAGAGGTGCGAAAAATTTACCGCACCGCGGATACCGCTGCACGCATACCAACACTTTTGCTTCCACACTTACTAACACGTGCACACACATTGTATGCATCAGCCGCCGCTATTATAGCACGTTGAGCGGAACCATGAAGTGACAACAATAACACGCATAATGACGCAAAATGATCAGTGAATTAAGTGAGGTTGTTGGCTTTGTGATGCGCATGCATGCAGTTTCAGTATACACAGTCGCTTGGAAGAAATGCACAGTTGCTCGCAAAGGTGGGCAGTCTTCGTCGGGGTAAAGTTCTTGCGGCCGATGTTGTGCAGCCGCTTTTTTCTTCTAATGCTGTCTTTCTTGCCGCTCGGAATCGCGAAAAGAACAAAGGCTTTTTTCACGCTGGCTTGTGCACTGAAATGCGCAGCAACTCGGCATAGCGCTGCTCTAAAAGAGCGCGAATGACGCGAAGTGCAAGCGCGCAATGCCAGGGAGCTCGGTCGTAGCAGCGGCGGCTGGCCAAAAAATGGCGCCGACGACAAATGAAAACACAAAAAGAGCGAACTTTCCGCGCGCTTTTCCTGGAGACCGCCCGCGGAGCCAATCAACGTTGAGAAAAGCGCCGATGGGAGAGGTGAGAGAGGAGGATCGGCGAGGGTGCGCGGCGCGGCGGCATAGTTCACAGAAAGACGCTACTTTCAAATTATCGAGGGGCTTTATGACGAAAGTGCGATGGTCGGCGTCCGTTGTTCTTGGCGCCTATGAGCAGGCATAAAAAATATAGGAGGTTATGAGCGGATTTATTAGGAGCACTCATGTCACGATCTGAATGTAACCCACTCTCACCACGGCTCAGATCATAATCTGCATGTGAGCCCGGACTGGCGACTCAGGTCGTGATCTGAAAGTGAGTCCGGACTCACAACTCAGATCATGATCTGAGTCGCCAGTCCGGGCTCACGACTCAGGTCATTATCTGAAATGAGCCTGAGTGAGCACGAGTGAGTCGAGTCATGAGTGTGTCCGCCTACTTATGGTGTCAACTCATAGCGAGAGTTTTACCGTACCCAAACACTCTACCATACTTAAAACATGGTAATCCTATCGACACGGTAGGTGCTTGGAATGCGTCAACAGTAATTTACTGCGATAATGAGACATCAAAACTCCGGTGGGGTTTACATGGTGGCCAACCAATAGAATGGCGGTTTCTGTCGAGATTTCGTTGACTTTAGACTGCCCCGCAATTAAACGCGCGCTGTAGAATGCTCCTCATAGCTAAACCGGTGAATTTTTCGGGCTCAAATTTCGCACAGAAATGACATTTGGTCGGCAGAATTGTATTATATATATTCGTTGGGGGTACTTGCCTAAATCGATAAGAAAAATTCGGATATTCGCATCGTCTGTGGCGACGACGAAACGAAACAGGCCGCCCTCTCAGCGATTTCACCGGTGGCACCATCTGATTGGTCAACCGTGGAGATAAGGCGTAGGACGGGGGTCTTTTGCGGGGGGCTTGAAGACACTTCACCAAAGGCTTTACCAATGATCACAGATAGCTAAGTTTGGCCAAAATTGCACTAAACGTGAATACTTTCGTGGTACAGCATCGTCAAGCCTCCCGCAAAACACTCTCCCACCTCCTTTGCTAAATCTCCTCGGCCGACAAGCGACATGGCGCCACCGGAGCAGTCGCTGAGACAGCGGCCTGTTTCGTTTCGTCCTCACCGCAGACGATGCGAATATCAGACTTTTTGCAATTGTTTCAGGCAAGCACCCCGAACAAATGTATTATAAAACAATTCTGCCCACCAAATTCCATTTCTGTGGGAAATTTGAGCTCGAAGAATTCACTACTTAAGCTCGCACGTGCATTCTACGGCGCGTGTTTCATTGCGGAACACGCTGTACGAACACTATGGAAATTTAAGAGAAATTAATGTCCATTTCTGTAAGGCAAGTAACGAGGCGTTTACCAATCTATTGTTTTTAGTAATAATCATTATGTGTCATGGTCACGTCAACTTATCAATCAACACCGTGTTTACAAACATCAAGGACGCTCGCGGACGCTGCAGGAGCCAGCTGGGGTTATCGTCTGCGCCATCGTTTGTTACGATTCACTGTTCAATTACGTCCTTTGAGATCTTCCTTCCATGCAGAGAGCATAAGGAATGTATTTATGAGTAAATGAGGCACATGCGGGAGCATGTCGGTCTGCACGAGAAGCTTGTACGATTCGGAGCAACACCCAGCTGATTGTACAGAGGGCAAAACACATGTCTAGAACGACCGAACTGCGCGTTCCGCAGCTCCCGAAACCGCTGCGACCAGGAAGGCAGATAATGACGACGAAATACTATGAGTTTAACTGCATATGCTTACTTCCAGACCATTTTAAACCAAATGCTGTAGCTAGATATCGCGCATTCAGCCCGAAACACGCCCAGAACGTGTTCTAGGCAAGCGTTTTGCCCTCTGTACACGTAGTTGTTATGGCAGGTATGTCCGATATCACAACACACATATATAGCGACGTTTTAAAAATATCTCACTTCTAAAATGACGTTGCATACTTTTTCACGCTTTTCTTAAAAGTACTTGCCGGTGGTTAACGAACGGCCTCCTTCGGAGGTGCTTTCTGAAAGGAGAAAATTTTCGAAAGCTTTTTTACATTATTTCTATAGGCCGCGCTCCCCCCCTGTACACCCTACCTTGAGGCAACTCCGACACACACACACACACACACACACACACACACACACACACACACACACACACACACACACACACACACACACACACACACACACACACACACACACACACACACACACACACACACACACACACACACACACACACACACACACACACACACACACACACACACACACACACACACACACACACACACACACACACACACACACACACACACACACACACACACACACACACACACACACACACACACACACACACACACACACACACACACACACACACACACACACACACACACACACACACACACACACACACACACACACACACACACACACACACACACACACACACACACACACACACACACACACACACACACACACACACACACACACACACACACACACACACACACACACACACACACACACACACACACACACACACACACACACACACACACACACACACACACACACACACACACACACACACACACACACACACACACACACACACACACACACACACACACACACACACACACACACACACACACACTCTCTCTCTCTCTATCTCTCTCTCTGTGGGGTTTTAAGGATGCATCGGCCTTTAAATGACGTCCCCTAGTAGCTTATTTTGTTATTGGATGCGCGCGGCTTTTTTATAAACGAAGAAGGAGCCTCATAGATGCAGTTTGAAATCAGGAAGCTACTTCGAGAACTTATGTTTGCATGTATTCCTAATGGTCGCAACCCCTACTGCTACCCAGCGCCATCGCATCTTGCCTGCGCCACAGATCGGTGTTATCTATTCCTTAGAATGAACACTGGTAGCCAATCATCGAGGTGGTAGTCGTTTTCTCTCTCATTCGTTACTCGGGTGACGCAGGGATTTTGAACGCTCTGGTTCATATGACCTGCGCGGTGGCACTCCCGCAGCAGTGTCCGCAATTCCTGAACATGCCCGTTTTTGCACACATACGCTGCAATACTTCTCACTTAAACAGTTTCACCCAGCGTCCCTCTTAAAACCTCGGCGGCAACTCCCAAGCACTTGGCCGCGATGAACAGTGCATCCGACCGTACTTCGTTATAATGGCGGCCATTGCAGTGATCTGTCGTGCTGCCGTCGGGGGGGGGGGGGGGGGGGGGGGGGGGGCGTGTGCCCAGAGAGTTCCATGAACCGCACGTGCCTCTTCCGCAGAGGCCATGGTGAAGTCCAAGTGGGCCAACCTGCGCTCCCAGTTCCAGCGTGAGGTGAGGAAGATCAAGGAGTCCGCGCAGGGCGGTCACCCGCTAGACCGGTACGTGCCCAAGTGGGCGCACTACCAGCAGATGCAGTTCCTGCGACAGGACGACGCCGGCGACGCCGGATGCCAGCCGACTGAGCTGCTGCCCGACAACAGCATGGTATGTGCGCCGTTGCTACGGCTCAGCTTGAGCATGCGATGCGCGAAAACTAGGCCACCGCTGGCATGCATTGCGTGCAGCTATCGAGAAAGAAAAATGATGCGAGTGTGTCCCTCTCGTTGGTGTGGTCGTGGCAGCCACTTCACGGGGCATCGACGGCCTGCGCTCTGTAACCGATATTAGAGATTATATGTTTTACGCGATAGCGTAAGGAGCTTGTTCTGCTAAAAAGCCGGCATCGTAGTCGTCCTGCGTCAGTCGGAAAAAATCCCATAAGTTTCAAATGAAGCTAACGAATACGGTCCAAATGAGGCCAAAATTACCGAGGAGATTCTTGTAATGGGGGTATTTAAGAATGTGCAATTCAGTAGACGAAATTAGCTGGCATTGGGGTTGAACCCAGGCCCTCTCCTTGCCAGTAGGCGGCCATGTAACGCATATGCCACGAAGGGTGCTTGGATAAAGCGTGCCAGACGGGCACCTAGTGAACGCATTGTGGTGTGTGGACTTAGTATTGTGGTTTGGGGCGGTGTTATGGTGCTGTATTGTACTGAAGTAAATGGTGTGTATGTTCATGTCAACAAAAGATGAGAAAGATTAAAGGAGGTGAAGTCTCTATCGCGTAAACTCTTAAGGCGACGCTTTAGCGTTCTCCTAATTTTTTTACCATACCGGGGATGCATTAGCGGAGACGTGTACCGGTTTACCGGACGCCTCCTGCGCATGGGCAGTGGCGTCGGTGAGGTCAGGCTGGGCCATTGCGCATGCTCAGCCGGCGTCCTGTAGACCGGTGCACGTCTCCGCTAATGCATTCCCGGTATGCTAAAAACGCCTATTTTTATCTTAGCGGCGACTGATTAGCGAAAATGCATGCGGAGTATATAATGCCTGCTCCGCTCACGCCTGGCACGCGTCACACAACGGTGCCGATGTCACGTGCTCCTTTCGCAGCGACCCTACTGAGAGCGGCGAGAGGGTAGGGAGCATGTAAAATTTCAAGAAATTTTGAATGGCACGAAAAAAACCGTTCCTTTCAGGGTTTTTTTCATGAAAAATTGGAAATTTTGCATAACGTGACAAAAACAGATTTATTTGCAACAGCACAACGATCAAAATAATGCTCCGAAGTTCAGTCGAATATGCAGTTATAGATGTCATATTACATACAGTGCATACAGTTTTAGGCACTCTCAATACCATGCGTCAAAATCCCGTACAAACTATGGGTTCCAAAAACTAACTCACATAATTCCTCATACATTAAACACCTATCCATACTCGACAGAATTGTCACTACAAAATATGTCCGAGGTCATATTTAGGAAAACTGTTCATGAATATTTTTGTTATAGCTAGTTGTGGTGTGTTTTTACCTAATCAGTTTTTGTCTTTGTTATGTTTTGCTCTTAGTTTTGTTGTGCTTAGCTCTATGCATGACTGATCTCTGTTTCGTTGTCAATATATCCGCTGCTTTTCTAGTTTCTGTTACTTATGGAAATTTTGTACCATTGCCAAGTGCCACTTTGTTTTTTTTTTACATGGGGAGGGCAGGCCTGTCAGGCGCTACTAGGCGCCTTTAGCTTGCTCTCCCTTGTTTGCAGTCTCTGTACTGGCCAAACAAAACCAATAAATGAAATGAAATGAAATATTGTGAAACGAACTTGTTCTGTTGTACCGAGAAGATAATGATTTGCACTTCAGGCGAATATGGAGAAATAAATATCATATTTGTGGAACGAACTTCTTGTTCTATTGCAGCGAGAAAGAAAACATGAAAGCTAATCTATAAGTCAGTCCATATCGGACCCAGAGTCACTGTCGCTGGATGCGGCACTACGCGCAGCAGCATGGATTGAAGCTGTGTCCACTGCTATGTTCGACTGCACATACACAAGCTTTCGAACGCGTTCCCCTGAAAGCCTGTTGTGAATCCTTGTATGAACGTTTCCGAAACGTGACCAGTTTCGTTCGCAGCTGGCGGATGTTGGTGGTACCTGCAGCTGTCGCCAAGCCAGACGAGTTAGCGGCTGGTTGATGCAAAGGCCTTGCCACCAGGTAGATGGGGCCACGTGCTTCGCTGAAGACCCCTGTCCTGGACCAAATTCCTGCTGATGTCCTGTACTCTGCTGCGTTGGAAATCAAGAAGCTAGGCTTGTATTTAGCTAAAACCGCTTACGTGCACAGCAGCCTATGTTATTTATGCCATCTGTGTAGCGATGTAGAATTTGCAGCCATTTTGTTCTACTTCAGCCACGAGTTAAAGTATTGGTGTGTTGTTAAGTCAAGGCTGGATCTTATATGTGACCTGGCCTTCAACCCGCGTACTCGCAGCACGAACGTTTTAAAAGCACTACCTGGCACCGGCGGTGACGACTGCTCTCCAATCGTTCAACGATGCACGCTGTAATGGTTCTCAAGGCAAAAACAAAAACCTAAACTAAAAGCAAGCAATCATAAAACCTTGAAATGCATTGTGAAATTTTCGATGTTTCTTTCCATTTTTTCTCGTCTTAAAAAAACGAAAAAAAAACTTTTTTTTTCTAAAATTGCAGTGTTTTTTTTCAGGCCTTCACATCTCTAGACAGGCCCACCGACGCGTGATGCACTCTCGTAGGCGTGGTCAGCGCTCCTTCTGGTCGCGCGGTTTCGATTTCAGCCGTGTGTGGCTCCGGAACTGGTTTCGCTGCGGCGATGAGAATGACCACAGGCCTCTCAGTAAACAAGGAGCATAAAAGTAATAGTTGAAAAGTTGACTATTGAATATTAACCAGATTGCTGTAAGCACGTCTCGGGTGCATTCTGTTACATTATAACGCTTGCAATGCTATTCCGAAAAAACTCTCTCCTAACTCAAAAAGCCTATTTTTAAAAATTCCTCACAGTCTCAGAGGCAACACCCCGTATATGTATGCGGGCGTGTACAGATAACACAAAAAGCCTATTTTTAAAAATTCCTCACAGTCTCAGAGGCAACACCCCGTATATGTATGCGGGCGTGTACAGATAACGACAATAATCGAGGTCCCATAGCCATTTTTGTTTTCAATGAATTTTTATACCGGGTGTCCCAGCTAAATGTAACCAAACTTTTAAAAAAGGCGAAGTGTCCTAGTCTAGTGAAACCAACTCAGGGTTGTTCATAGTCGCGTGGCCTAGTCTTGAGCATTTTTTCGCTCTTCTGTCAATTAATTAGTTAAGTTTAATTAGCTAACTTTTTAATTATTAACTTCAGGAAGAAAGTGTCAATGCAAAAGTTTTATATCACCTCGAAAAACCGCTAGTAGTGCTGTTTCCGTCAAGTTATGATTTACGTAGCTTCATTTATTGGCCTTAAAAGAAAGTTGTCACGTGACCAGCTGCTCGCTCACTTCTCGCCCCAATGTGCACCGAAAGTCTCATCGAGGAGAGGACTTCAGGAAAAATGATTTTTATTCTTTAAGGCGCGTCTTGGGACGTTGAAGTGGCACAGTTGCCATGTGGAAACCTTTTCTTATTGTGCGGGTTATGGTTAAAGGCCGGTAAAAAAAACTACTTTACATAAATATTACTTTGCGGCAAATGTCTCAGTAAGCTGTTTCTCAAAGCGATCTACAACTTTTCCATTCACACTTTGTTCCTCAAGTCAATAATTAAAAAGTTCGTTAATTAAGCTGAACTAATTATTCAACCTTGAAGAACGAAAAAAATACTGCAGACTAGGTCACGCGACTCTAAACAACCCTCATTTGGTTTCAGACGGCTAGGACACCTCGTGTTTTTTAAAAGCTTGGTTACATTTAGCTGGGACACGTGGTATATATTGAAAATGTGTCAACACAAAAGAATTGACCCTAGTTGTACAATAAACGCGGTAGTTTTTTTTTCATTAAAAAAAATGTATATCACGAGAGGCGCAAAACGTTCCTTTTGCAGTTTCCTAAGCTTGGAAGTTTGACTTCCTCCATAACCGAGAATAAAATTTTGTGGAACCTGAATATTTTTGCTGAAATTATACGCAATCTTTTCCGTTTGAAGCAGTGCAAAACCGTTTTTGGTTTTTGAATTTTTTTGTCCTTTTGACCCGAAGTGGTCGAAATTTCCGGAGCCCTTCACTACGGCGTCCCCCGTAGCCTGAGTCGCCTGAGGACGTTAAACCCCCATAAAGCATAAAACGATAGTACATTCTCACCTTGTTACAACGGTTTCGGCTCAAGAGCAACGGCAGCGCTTGCGCATAAACGGGCAAATTACGCAATCCAGGCTTCAGAATTCGCCTGCATTAACGCACGAATGCTTTCTTTATTGTTTTACTGATCGCAGTGTTTGAGTTCACAAATCATTTAAATTTTAGCCTGAGCCGCAGTGGCTGACACCACGTGCTCTGGCTGTTAACACAATCAGTTTCGACCAAGCGGCATAACAGGTTCCAAAAAGTTTTAGTGAATAAGTCACCTAGTTTCTCTAATTTTCAGAATGGTAACTCATTTTTGCGAGGAGTGCTGTGACTGTACAATTAGCCAGCTAAGTTCAAGTTGCCGCGCTTTTTGTTCAGTCGTTGTTTGAGCAGCCTGGTGCTGCCATCTCTTGAGCGTGTGCCGAATGTTGAGGCGACAAGTTTCAGTAAGGCCTGGAAGATGGCACAGGACCCCTGCCATCTTTAGCAGTCTTTCGGGAATTACCAGGGCATAGTGCCTGCGCTTACGTTTGGGAACGTTGCTTTGTACCAAAGGGCACAAGTTCAGTCGGGACTGGAAATAAACCGGGCAGCTGTTGGCAGAATACCACTAGGTGCTCACGCCAGAACTACAAATGAGGCAGTACAGGGGACACAGGCTATATGCATCGTTTGTAGCGCGGGAAGCACAAATTGAAATATTGTATGAAGAACGCCTGAGGAAACTGGACAAGGAGAGTTGTGCAGTTAAAATTTTGAGTACTTTTAGAAAGCGCTTTGAGTTAAAGTGGCGGAAAAGGACTAAACGCTAACCAGTAAATATACAGTAAACCGGAACGCGGAAATAAAGAGCTTCATACGTCGGTTGAAGAAAGCAGAGGATGTGGGGTGGAATAACTCAGTGCTGGGAAAAAAAGCAGACTCTGGGCCTCCACAGAAAAAAGGAAAAGGGAAATCAGGAAGCCATCGTTCTGCAGTAAATCTAAAGGTGGCGCCATGTGGTTTGAAGCGAGATCAGAGTGTCTTGGAACGCGAAGCTGCAAGAAGAAATTAGAAGATTGCACCTGTTCAGTGTGTGGTAAATTCATAGAAACAATTGAACATATATTATTGGATTGTGACAGTATCTACCCAGATACGGACACAGTCACTCCCCCTGAGGCCTTAGGGTCGAGTGAAAACGAAGATAATGAATGAACCCGCTGTACTCTTCAGTCGGAAACAGCTGCGTGATTGGTTGGTTAAAAGCAGGCAGTGACATAAAGATAGGTCAGAATGCAAAACTGGGAATTTGTAAAAGTCAACTGAATTTGTTTAAGGAAGAATTTCTGGATAGCACCTGTACAGGGAACAGATTGGTTACATGAATATGAAGAAAAAAATTGGCAATATATGGCACATGCTTGCCACCACATCCTTTCTTGGGGGACGCTCTGAGGCTGGATTTCACTGGCTTTTGCGTTGACCTTTCGAAGCAACAATTTTCCTCCTGCAGTGCATAACAATAAAGGTCGTGAGTATCCTCAACGCTGTACAATGTTTGCATGGCTACGTGTAGATACGCAGCATGTAGGTAGAAGGATAGGTTCTCCTAGGTTTTCGCAGTGACTATGGAATAACGGAAAGATGGAGAAGAGGTAAAAAGGGTACCGATGAAGAAGACAGCTTTCTTAGAATAGAGTGGCTTTAGCGGGAATTATTTCTTCAGCTGTCGTGCCGAGCGATTCGCGTGCGTATTTGCAATTTTTTTCCACCGAATGGCTCTTTACTTCTGCGTGATGTAGTGAAAATCAGAAAAAAAGAAACAAAGTTTGCAGTGAGCTTCCGCCACATCAGAATCTCAGGCAACCTAGTTGGAGGTCATATCAGGGAAATATTCTGCACCAAATGACAAGCCCTCCGACTGCGTCTTGTCCTCTTTGCGCTTATTGAATTTCGATCACTCTTCTAGAAACGTGAAGATGCGGTGTTTGATGTGAACTGCTAGTCTAAGACCCCGTGGCTATCACACGAGAAATGGTTAAGCCGGCTCTTAACTCGAGAAAAGTAGATTTCACCGCGAAGCAGCAGCGCGTCTTCAGGCTCCTCTTCCCGATTTCGTTGCGCCTTTTATTCATTTCCCGGTGAAACCTACTTTTCTCGAGTTAAGAGCCGGTTTGACCCTTTCTCGTGTTCCATCTAGGAATGGCGCATACTGTACATGCAGCCGCAAGTGCCAAAGAAACGGCACGTCGACAGAGCGATAGCAACCACTCTGCTCACACCCCGAAACAAAGGATTTCATAAGCTGATAAGCCTTTGTGCAGGAAGAGGCGCGAAGAACTGGCGTGACTGCGTACACAGAGAAAACGCAACAGGTCCAGCAAGTTTGTAACTGAATCGCGATGTTCATGTTAGCTTGTTTGTGGAAAACTGCTGCGGGGGCGCACGTTTCTGCGTTCATGTTCATGTCGCTCTCTGTACAAGGTTTTGCGGCGATTTTTCGTCTTCTCCTGTGCTCATTCCGTTCGGCTACAGCTGCCTTTGCTGTGCGCAGCTAATTTTGGAGATTTTTTACTTATTTTTCGACACATTTAACGCTATAGCGTTGAGTTTCCGGCGGAAAACCCGGCGTCATCGTCGGCGGCGGTGGCGTGAGCGAGAAAGCCGTAAAGAAGTAACTTAGGTGGGTTACCTGTTGCGCTACCTTAGGACGTCATCCCAACCTGCTCACCAGATTGTGAGTTGACTGTCCCCATTGACAGGTCGCTGTTATATTAATGATTGGTCGCTAGAGGTTGCTCGGGAAGAACAATCTGGGTCGCACTAGCCCCACCCAGTGGCAGCACCAGCCATCGCAGGGCAGTGGCGCATCGCTTAACCGCTGCACCACAGCGCCTGGAGTGGTATGAGGACTCCCAGGGGTCTATGAATGCAAAGGAGAGAATGACCAATTCCGCATATATGAGATTAACCCATTAAAACTATCGCGCCATAGCCTTCAGCGTTAGGGGAACAAGCTTTTTTGCTGATGTTCAGTCCAACATAAGTTCTGCATGATTCTGCATAAGCATAGGTTCTGTTTAAGTTCCTCAGCCACGCTGCAGCCATGCTAACTTGTGAAGTGGCTACCAGGACGCAGGTGACCTGTAATAGCGTTTGTTTTGTGTTTATTTGCTCTGGCGTTTTTGTAGATGTGCCATTTGGAGGACTTTCTTTGCACATCCTGAACCGTTAAATAATCTTTGTGCAAATAATTTCTTCGGGGTTTAAAACAATGGTGATGCATTTTTATGATTTATGTAAATAAATAAAAACTGAAGAAAATGAGGAGCTAAGGGTGTGGGCGATGCGAAATTAAACAGAGAATAAGCGGAAGGCGGGAAATGCCAGGTTTTTGTTATCGCCCTTCTCACTGTAAAAAGAATTAAGGACCATTCTAAGCACGCAAGAAACTGAACAGCTTCACTGATGAAGCAATGTTCATTTCTAGTAACTACTCCACGCTCTTCACTTTTTTTTTGCTAGTGTGGAAAACACATGAATTGACTAACGTCAATCTAACGCACGAAAACAACCGAATGCGAACATTCTGCTTGAAAAATGCACCCAGCGCTTAAACTCAGCTTTTGGCGATGTTTTTCTGACATTTGCTTTTTCAGTACCAGTCAGGGTCCTCCGAGCTAGCTAGTCATGGACTTTAAGTTCTGCGAAAATTAGCGTGCTACTGGCAGCTCGTGCACGTTCGAAAGATATCCTCTTAAAAGTTGAACTCTGTTTGTAGCAGGGATGTTGCTCAGTGCTTGGTAATATGTTAGCCAACGCAAAGACGAGCTAGTCACCCAGCATGAAAATCTTTTTGCCGCAGGACCATATCCCGGAGACACGGGAGAACGAGATCTCCCAGGCTGGGCCGTCAGGGCACACGCCCAGCGTCTGTGTGTCTATAAAACGCAAGTGCTTCAGCGACAACGGCATAAACGTGGGCAGCGCCGGAGCAAGCAGTTCAAGCAGCTTCGTCGGTAGCCGCTACCGGCGTGAGTCGCCCTTGGAAGAAGCTGGAAACTTGCAGGCAGCCGTGCCTGCCATGGGTGCGTGCCGCGCCTTCGGTCTCATGATGGAAAACTGCGTCAGTGAAATCCCAGAGGGTCCTAACCGTGACCTGGCGATGCTGGTTGCATACCAGGCTCTTGTCAGATTCAAACTCACTCTCAACGGCCATGGAAGTGACGCTGTGGACATCACATTGTCCGAGCTCTTCAGGAGTTGAGCCGCATCAGCTGATCTTCTCAAATACAGTTACATGTTGTAGACGGTGGCCCAACTGATCCTTGTCGAAGAATTTTGAGCGGATGGCAAAACCGCAGCTGTGTGGGTTGTGGTCACTAGTTTTATAATGTAACATACAGGTGCTTCTTATCATGAGAAATGTTTTTTTGAGAGGTGAGATTTTGTCCAACACCAAAGTTGCTTTCTATCTTTACTTAGTTCCTGGCCTTGTATGGTGCACATGTGCTGTTTCCAAGGGTAGATTGATCACTTTCTTATCGGTGGTGAAATCTGAAGCATGTAAGTGCTGGAGCTGTTTTTGTCTTAGTGTAGCTGTTTGGATGCAGGGAGAGTTTCCAGCATGATCACTACTGAGATAGAGGGCTGTATCACAAATACATCTAGCAATGACTTGCATGGTATGGTTGTCAGATAGGGCAGTCACAATGGTGCAACAAAAAGCCTATCACGAAATATTGATCTGCATTTTTGTTCCTTTGTGTGCCATAAAAACTAATCCATCATGACCCTTTGCTTATCAACTTTGGAAATGTAAAAATTTCCAAGCAATGTTAATCACCATGAAATGCATCATCATGCAGCTTTCCACAGTAATCATATCAGTGCCATAATTGTTTGCCTTCATGCTGTCTTCAAGTCTTATCACGCTTCCATGATTTTGTCGTGTGTGAATGTTTCTTGAGGTTTCAAAGAAGGAAGCATTTATGAAAAATGTACAGCACAAGTTTGTTCCTCCAGTGGCAGCTATTAGGTGGTTGTGCAAGATGTGTTATATGTAATATCTATGCTGTATTTAAGATATTACATAAGAGTTCTTTGTTTATTACAGGTGAGCTTGCACTTTGCTTTTTGGAATTCACATTACAGATGTAACTAAGTGTTTTGCAAAGTAAAGTTTGAATCCTGTGCAGCTGATATATCAGTGTTGCTGCTTCGAGTGCTTGTCACAACATTAATAATATTCCTGTTCATGTAATGTTTGTTGCACCTAATGTTTTAGTTTTGTAGTTCATTGTTCTTACGTTAGAAATGAAGCTAAATTTTCCTTTGTTTTAGCAGAGTTGTTCCCTTTTAGTTTTATATTACGATCTTATTTCAGTAAAGTTTGGGACGTTTTACCCCGCCGCGGTGGCTCAGTGGCTACGGCGCTCGGCTGCTGACTAGAGACGCAAAATTTCAAGAAATTTTGAATGGCATGAAAAAAACCGTTTTTTTTCAGGTTTTTTTTCATGAAAAATTGGAAATTTTGCAAAACGTGACAAAAACAAATTTATTTGCAAAAACACAACGATCAATAATGATGCTCCGAAGTTGAGTCGAATATGCAGTTGTAGATGTCATATTGTGAAACGAACTTCTTGTTCTATTGCACCGCGAAGATAATGATTTGCACTTCAGGCGAATATGGTTGGTTGGTTGGTTGGTTTATGGGGTTTAACGTCCCAAAGCGACTAAGGCTATGAGAGACGCCGTAGTGGAGGGCTCCGGAAATTTCGACCACCTGGGGTTCTTTAACGTGCACTGACATCGCACAGTACACGGGCCTCGAATTTCTCCTCCAAAGAAATTCAACCGCCGCGGCCGGGATCGAACCCGCGTCTTTCGGGTCAGCAGCCGAGCACCATAACCACTGAGCCACCGCGGCGGAGGTATAAATATCATATTTGTGGAACGAACTTCTTGTTATATTGCACCGAGAAAGGGAACATGAAACCTGATCTATAAGTCACTCCATATCGGACTCAGAATCACTGTCGCTGGATGCGGCACTACGCGCAGCAGCAGGGATTGAAGTTGTGTCCGCAGCTAGGTTCGACTGCACATACACAAGCTTTCGAACGCGTTCCCCTGAAAGCCTGTTGCGAATCCTTGTATGGACGTTTCCGAAACGTGACCAGTTTCGTTCGCAGCTGGCGGATGATGGTGGTATCTGCAGCAGTCGGCAAGCCAGAGGAGTTAGCGGCTGGTTGGTGCAAAGGCCTTGCCACCAGGTAGATGGGGCCACGTGCTTCGCTGAGTCCCAGACCCCTGTCCTGGACCATATTCCTGCGGATGTCCTGTACTCTGCTACGTTGGAAATCAGTTTACCGATGTCCAGTGAAAGGTGCCCTGCTTGCTGAGATATCCACTCAAAACTGTCTGCAATCTGCGCATCGTCCAGGTGTCTTCCTCTATATCTTGCATCCAGCAAATTAGCAGCAATGTGGACTGGTCGCAAACAAAGCTTTTCGCGCCTGGTGATCATTTCTTTCGCTCGAATCTGTTCCTCGCTTGTCAACGCGGAGGTCGCCAGGTTTGCTGCAAGTTCAATTCTAATGGAATGGAAGGCTTCTGGAACGTCGGACAGCAGAGCATTGTCCGACTCTAGTGAGGTTATGGCTGACGCAATTGGTGTAATGAGGAACAGGCAGCTTTGCACGGACTTCCAGAAACCGTCTTCGTCCAAAACAGTTTCTCGCACGGACTTGTTAACTTTGAGATCACTCAATATCACGGTCTGCTGAAGGGCTTCCTTGTTTCTCAGGAGGCTTTGAAGTGACAGAACCATGCCTCCCCACCTTGTTTTGCTCGGAAGCTTTAGAGTTTCGGTTCTCCCTTTACCATCTATTGATTCTTGTTTCTCCTGCAACGTCGCAGCAACGATGTGGGTACGCTTCACGTACTTTATAACTTGCCTTGCCGTATGGTGGACATCCTCCAATGTCTTTAGATTCATCAAATCATTCAAAAGCAGGTTCAGGCCGTGAGCTGCACATTCAATGCATGTGATATGCTCGTATTTGCTTGCAACAATACTGCAGGCTGCTTGCATGTTGCTGGCATTGTCTGTGACTAGCGCCACTACTTTACCGCTTCCCAGCGATTCAATCACTTTGCAGATCTCGGCAGCAACATACACCGCAGTGTGACGATTTTGGCCTGTTTCAACAGCTGAGTAGAAGAATGGCTTTGGCGTTGCCGCGACGAAATTCATGACTGCCTCGCCACGAATGTTCGTCCATCCATCTGTCAACAGTGTCAGACACGAAGCGTTTCTCACGGTTTCCTCGACGTGTTGCTTTACTCGCGTGTACTCCGAGTCCAGCAGAGGTCCACTCAGAAGGTGTCGAGAAGGCAGAGAATACGACGGTCGAAGCATCTTAAAAGCTGCTCTCCAATGTTCATTCTCAGTCACAGAGAGAGGCACATTACTTGAGTAGATCGCTCGAGCCAAGGCAGTGTCGATTTGGCTTTGCTGCTCTGGAGTCTTGCGGTCTACAAAAGGCGCAATACTCTTGATTTTTTTTTGGCAATGGCTGCTCTTCATCGTGTTTGCAGAATTCTGACTCACTTGCTTCAATTGATGACTGAGTTGAGACACCAGCAGGATGTTTGGCGTTCGTTTCTTTGCTGCAAATTTCCTTGATGTCCAGCGGGCATTTCTTACACGCCAACAGGTGCCTTGTCAAACGTGTGGCATTCGGAAATCAATGCTGAACACTGCAGTACTTGCATACTGCTCGCTTTGTCCCGCCAGTGGACGTTTCGCACAGAGAAAAGTGTTCCCAAACATTCGACCGCGGGCGAACCATTGTCACAGCCAGAACCGTCTACCACGCTAACAAAGCGGCATGCACTCCGAGTAATCGTGCTTGCGTTTGTTTTGTCAGAATCCAGATGGCAGCACTCTGCAGCCCTGTCCACTGTAGACGATATTGGCTGTAGTAGTTAATGGTTCAGCTTGGTTGCGCCTACATTTCGTTAGATGGCAGTGCGGGTCCATCACGCTTGATCTCGCTTAGTGTTACCACAGTTTCAGGTGTTACTGTGTAGCCGTCCTGCCCAGGAAGCTAGGTTTCTATTTGGCTACAACCGATTACGTGCACAGCAGCCTATGTTATTTATGCCGTGTGTGTTGCGCTGTAGAATTTGCAGCCGTTTTGGTCTACTTCAGCCGAGAGTTCAAGTATCAGTGTGTTTTTAAGTCAAGCCTCGATCTTATATGTGACCTGGCCTTCAGCCCGCGTACTGGCAGCACGAACGTTTTAAAACCACTGCCTGGCACCGGCGATGGCGGCTGCTCTCCAATCGTTCAAACATGCACGCTGTAATGATTTTCAAAGCAAAAACAAAAACCTAAACTGAAAACGAGCAATCATAAAACCTTGAAATTGCATTGTGAAATTTTCGATGTTTTTTTCCATTTTTTCTCGTCTGAAAAAAACGAAAAAAAACCGTTTTTTTTTTCCAAAATTGCAGTGTTTTTTTCAGACCTTCACATCTCTACTGCTGACCCGAAAGACGCGGGTTCGATCCCGGCCGCGGCGGCCGAATTTCGATGGAGGCGAGATTCCAGAGGCCCGTGTGCTGTGCGATGTCAGTGCACGTTAGAGAACCCCAGGTGGTCAAAATTTCCGGAGCCCTTCACTACAGCGTCCCTCATAGCCTGAGTTGCTTTGGGATGTTAGACCTCCATAAACCAAACCAAACCAGTTTGGGACGTTTTATATGACAAATGTTTTTGCTGAGCACCTGGCAGCTTGTGTGACACATATAACACGAGTTCTTCTGGTGCATAGCTTATGGTTTTTCCCTACATCTGGAGCTTATAGTTTCAGCTCTGTTGTTCATTCCCATGAGACTAGAGTGTGTCATTGTGATTATGATAGAGAAGTGACTTAAGACAACTAATTGGCAAAGAATTATTTCATAGACTTTTGCTTCCTTGCCCATCAATTTTGAACTGTTGTCTGTACTTTCACATGGCACTTTTCTGTGCTTCTGCTTTATTTCTTTATGTCACGCTTATTTCAAGAAAATATTTGTGCATGAAACATGAATGGTAGTTTTGGTACGTTCTTCCTCAAAATGTTCCTAGTCCTCTTATGAGTACTTGCACACGTTTATGGCCAAGAACATTTGCAATGTGGCAGTTAGAGCCTTTGAAAGAGGCGCGTAGCGACTGCTAGCTCATACACGGCATGATCATTTACCAAGTCCATTTAATTATGTGGTCTTTCCTGTGCACTTGCAGCATTTTCGTCTAATTCATCTGAAGAGCCAAAAATTCACAACGTTTACCCTTGTTGTGTAAACTGCAAAATTGGCCATTAACTAGCATACTTGTTGTGAATATTTAAATCTGTGCTCCTTTCACCCCTTCTTTAATTCATTTTATTCTGGTAGAGCTCAGGTGTCCGCCCACCTTAATGGTTGGACTTTTCGGTTTTTATATATATTTTTAAAATCAGCAGACTTTTTCTGGTATTCATTTCAAAATGCAAGTTTTGTTGTTTTTGGTGGATATTATTTTCAGTGGAAGAATACCTTTTTTTCACAGATATACGGGTGTGACACAAAAAAAAACGACTGGTCCAATAAATTATTGTACTTACATAATCAGTTCTCTGTGACATTATCACCTTCAGCATTCACACACTTCTGCATTCGGTGCTGCCATTGCTGGTAACAGTTCTGGAACGAGGTTTTTGGAAGGAACTTCAGGATATTCTCTGTTTTTTCCTGAACCTCTTCAACTGAAGTAAAAAGGGTTCCCTTCAAGCAAGATTTAACTTTAGTAAATAAAAAAAAGTCGCATGAACCCAAATCAGGTGAATAAGGAGGACACCCCATCACAGTAATGTTTTTGCTGGTCAGTAATGTTTTTGCAGACAGAGAGGGCCGTGTGAGCGGGTGCATTGTCCTGATGCAACAGCCATCCATCACTCCACAACTGTGACCTTTTATCCAAATTTTTTCACGAAGTCTTTTTAGTACTTCAATGTAGTAGTGTTGATTAACAGTCTGACCACTGGGAACCCACTCAATCATTACGATTCCATTAATGTCGAAGAAGACAATTAACAATGCCTTGAATTTTGATTTTGACATGCATGCTTTTTTGGGGTGTTGGGGATCCTGGAGACATCCACTGCATTGACTGGCACTTACTTTCTGGGTCATAGGTAAAAATCCATGTCTCATCACATGTTGCAGAAGATTCCAACAAATTTGGCTCGTTTGCAGTGTGTTCTAACATGTCCACGCACACGTCTTTATGGCAGTTTTTGGTCATCAGACAGAACTTTTGGAACAACTTTCGCACAAATATTCCTCATGTGTAACTCGACCGTTAAAATGCGTTGAACAGCTTCCCTATCCAAGTTAACCAACTCTGCCACTGCACGAACACTTAATCTTCGGTCACCACGGATCACATCACGAACTTTGGAAATGTTTTGGTCTGTAATTGCTGACCTTGGGCGCCCAGAACGTTCATCATCTTCCACACTGTCTCTTCCCCCTGAGAACCGGTTATGCCATTCAAACACACGTGCACGAGACAAAGCTTCATCTCCATAAGCCTCGGCTACCATTTGAAACGTTTCCGTGGCTGATTTCTTACGTTTCACAAGAAACTTCATGTTGATTCGCTGTTCGGTTTTTGCATAAGAAATTTTTCTGGCAGAATGCTGTTGCACGCGCTCACTCATTGACGCAGCACTCCCAACTGGCGTGATCGGTTTCGTCGAAATTGGCCGCATAAGTAGCGGAGGTGTGTGGGATGACGTCAGCAAAACAATTTTTGCCAACTGCACTCTTTTTTCAAACTACACACTTAGTCTCGTTTCTTTTGTGTCACAGCTCGTATGGGGATATGTGGCACTCTTGTGCACTCAAAAGTCACTTATTCTATATCTTGGCTTATTTGTTAGGAAGCATGGTAGAAGTGCAAGTAATTAGGGCAAAAATGGTCACGTTTAGCTTCATGGTTGCAACATTCACTACTACCGCCGTAAAAAAAATAGCAGCATGCAAGCGAAGTGATCAGAAAGTGAAACACAATCGTAAATACTAGCTTATTTCTAAAAACTCGGTTGCGCAATAACCGAAATAGACGAGAAAAAAAATAACCAAAAAGCAACAGGCGAGCAACACGCATCTACATTTGCTTCGCTTAGGCTAGTGGAGTCAGGCCTTTCTGTTTAGTCGCCTTCATGTCGGAATAGCTTTACCTGGCTGTGATAAATGCAAGTGTATTTGTTGCTTGAGACACACCATTCACTCCTTCAGTCACGCAACAAAAGGAAAGCAGCAAACAGTCCACACGAACAAAGTTTCGGATTGGGAAGGAACAAAAAATGACCAAAGCCCAAATACAGAAGGATCCAGAGGGCCTCTTGTCATGTACTGTGCACGATTACAACGGTGGCACTGCCGCTGAACCATTGCGGAAGCCAGAACAGGACGCTTTCTCGTAACGCTTGTGCATGGTTTCGAGTTCTGATTTTGGATTTTGTAGTTGACGGCCGCTTGTTACGGTCACGCACAATTGTTGCCAGAGTCCTCACATGCTGTGTGAAAACTCCCTAACCAAGAAACGGTTCTGATAAAGTGGTGACGCTGTGAGCAGATGGCTCAGCGTGAAAACCGAGGTAGTGTAGACGCGGTCTGCATCCGGCGTTTTCTAAAGTAGCAGAGAAATGCCTCAACTGTACTACTCAATCCAACGATTCCGCTGTTTCACTGCACCGCTGGCTTCTACCTCTGTCTTGTGAACGATTTTAGCTCGCACACAATAGCCAGCAATCTATGGCGCATATCTATTTGAAGGATACTTACCTTTTTTTTGGTTAAAACAGTTTCAAAAAATTAATTTCGCGTGCATTAATCGCGTTTTTTCGGTTCGAACCGAAAACTCCAACCCATAATTATAACGCCTACACAGACACAGAAGCCCGCACTCTGCACATTCGGCAGAGCAACTACGCTTGTGCCTCAAACTGTGCTGTGAATCAAGTGTGAAGCGTCGCCTGAGAATCCAGGCGATACTGAGTTTCCCGCTTACGTAGCACGACGTAAACGTTGTCAGTTTTTGTTCATGAAATATGTGGCCACTGACTTGCGAATGTTATCGGGCGGTGCGTTTGCGGGCGGCGTCCCGAACGCGTGCTCCCCGTTTTCAGCCGCTGCACATTTAGGGGCTGTGGACTCCCCCCTACGTGCAGCGTCCGATAAGCGTATCAGCACCGCACATTTCACCCAATGACGACCGAAGTTGTTCCAGCCGTGGAGCACATATGCATGCACCGCTGGCCGCATCTCTCGCCCTCCTCCCTGCATCTTCCGCAGTGCTTTGCTGCACAAGGATGTGCTCTCCTGGAACGACGCGGTGTTTTGGCGGATACAGATAGCGCTGTTATAGAGTAGTCGTCCTCTCTCAGCATCCTCCAATATTCCGGCTATGCCACTGGGCCTAACTTCAAGTAAGACTGTATTGGGAAGGTCTAAGCTGTTGAAAAGACTTACGTTTGAATTGGCAGCATTTAGACAGCTTTACACCTAACTTTTTTTTGCATATATTTTACTGTTCTGTTCAATTCCTCAATGTTAAAATGTTCACAATGTTAAAATCCCCGTTCGTTAATTCTGTTTTGGCTGTTGAATCGTCATCTACGAGAACGAGATAGTTATCTTGGTCATTGTAGTCTTAAAGTGGTACTTGGAAATGATGTTGACGAAAGCGGCACGAGTGGCGCACATTTTTGTGTCATGTGAAAAGAATGTTAGTGAGAATGACGACTTCTTAAGTCTTCACCAGCGCACCTGCTGCTCCTCTTTATTCGGAGACCATAATCGCATGGGAGAGGGCTTTCTTTGTATTTGATTTTAACGTAGGTTGCTGATGATGGTGATTAAAACTCTCGCCAACTCTCGCTTTGTCATCCCTCCATGAATCCAGTGTTGCTGGCTCTGAGGTCAAAACTGTGAGAATGTAGCGCACCTCTGGACCTCTTGTTCTGGTGCTCTGCTGCGACCCCGTAAATCTCTACAAGAAGAGTGCAGTTCACCATCTCACACTCATTCGCAGCGGCAATGTCCTTGCCAGTCAGTTTTTGCTAGTGTTGGAATCTGTCAGCAGTACCAAGTCTCTGGGACATTTTTTTTCACACACATTCCTTTATTTTCAGCGAGAGATGGCAGTAGAGGTACCTGGATCGACTTCAATCTGTGCACTTGGCGTATAGGTGGCATTAACGTGACGTCACAGAGGCCATTTTGGCGTCCAACTCCCCACTTCAGCCGCGCAGGCCGGAGGAGACAGGGATGTGCCAATTAAACATGCGCCATAGCCTTTCGCTGTGCTGCATGGACGCCTAAATGGCAATCACTGTGGCTTCAGTGCATACCTCCTAACTCGCGCCAGTGTGCCAAGTTCTGCCCCTAAAAAAACTGTCACAGCGAGAGTTTCGCACATGACTCGCTTGCTGGGCAACTCGAGCTTGGCGTCAGCGTTAGGAATTCCGAGGCTTCTGTGCCTTGCCACTTGAATTGCACGGCCCCGGTCACGCGGTCACCTCCGTATTCTCCCGCCTGTTATAACCCTCTCAAGCTCACAAAATTAAGTGCACTTACGAAGAGTGTCAGTTGCTAAAAGTCCACTCTAGCACAGCTAAACGGCCTAACATAAGTTGCGCTCGCCAAATTGTGCACTCCGGTCGGAGTGCGTTCGCAGAACATACTTTAGGGGCAAGTACGTAGCGTCGACGGCAGTAATTCTTGGGCATAAAATGTAATATATAACAAAATGCGCGTACAAGTTCATTTTGCCTGTTCCCTTATTTTTATTCATGGAGCAGTTTTCTGACAGCGACCAGAAAAAACATTACTAAAACGCGCTGTAATCCGCCATGATGTCTCTTGTCCGGTTTTTGGATCAGCTAGAAAATTGTCCCGAGTTTTTACACGATTGCCATAAAAATTCAGTCCGGTCGTGGCCAGAAATTATGTTTATTTTTATGGGCTCCACCGCACTAAACTAGCATGATTATGAAGTGTACGCTTACAGATGTCATTTCAAGAAATTTTGTTTTAGCCAGCCGTCATTTTCTTCTCTGCCAGTGCACTTTCCAGTTTAGCACTGCGTGGCGCAAAAGTGCACTCGAAAGGCTGAAGCTCACTCCCCGTAAATGCAGTTTACTTTGCGCGCTTGACGAGGATATTAGCCTCTTTGTCTCTTCGTGTGCTGTAGAGCAGCGCCTAAAATTTCTTTACGGGATTAATGTATTCGCCGGCAGATTTTTCTAACTCCAGGGTGATTGCTGAAACGGCGCAAAAAATTGGCTGTCTTAAAATAAGAATTCAGCCAACTTAAAATAAGAATTCAGCCAAAAACGCTTGCTATTTCAACTGTCATTTGCCTAACGGCTGAACGAAAGGTTCAGAGGCCAACAGTTTTCCTGCGCTTCCTGCCCTCTCTGGGTGATCGCAAAGCTCTGGATCTTGGCAACCGTGGTGTTATCATTATGCACAGACGACAGTACAGCGATCGCTTAAATTACTAGCTCTGCGCTGCACAGAACTGTAGTTGGCACGCAGGCGAGGAGCGCAAGTGACGGAGAAATGACCAGATGCAAACGGAACATCACGCATGAGTAGGTATGCTGCATCCGCCATGCTGAGGGCCTGAAATGGGAAGACAGAGATGCCGGAAAAAAATACAAGGGAGAATAAATATCATTTTTGAGACAAGCGCTACACTGACGTTGCTTTCTTAATTACGCTTGAGGGGCGTTCAAAGCTGGTTTCGAATCCTGAGACTGGCTTTAATTTCCGGCCCTGACAAAACGCAAGGCATGTTGATGGTACCTCCATGAAAATCAATTCAAAACAAAACTTCAAAACAATGAGCACTCCCATTTTAGCTCCACTCAAAACCTCGGCGTTCCCGTATGGCTGCCCGGCTGTTCGCTGCTACCTCGTACTGTATATTCAGCTTTTCAGAGCAGAGGACATGTGGCAGCAGTAGCAGCGGGCATTCACTCATGCTTAACGGGGCAAGCAGCCTGAAGTGATAATTATTTGATTAAATGCTTGGAGTGCGAATTAACGAGGTTCCACGACAGACAAATGACGCCTTGGCTGCTGGTGACGGTGCTGCGGTGAGGCTCCAACAATTTAGCAAGAACCGCTGCGGATCCACAGTTTTAGTCGGGGCTATGCATTGCCTGTGTACTCTATCTCATTGTTGTGAAGAAGTCGGCGCAGAAAAACGGAAGAGGGACAGAAGACTTTGCGCTGACTTTACAACATGCATCACCAACCAGCCCGGCAGCTTGCTCTCCTGAACTGTCCGTATCAATAGTTCGTTGCAGCACTACCAAAGCTGTGATAAGTGCAGAGGCAACGTTCTGACGGTGTGGAATGTAGTGCCAGTATACAATGGGCATATTGCCATATGGAATAGCTTTAAAGTGCGCATGCACCAAATGCTATTTAAAATCGAACCTTAATCTACGCTCGCGTTACGTACGCTATTCCCCGAGTTTGGCGTGTGCAACCCTCGCGTACTCTAAAATAATGTTTCCAACGTGGCGGCCCTTTGAAGCTGGGACCCCTCTCTTCAGAATGAATTCGACATTACTGGTTTTTTTCAAGATGTTCGCTGGACATAAACGCAGCATCAGGCTTTCGTTTTGTTTCGTCTCACCTACAGCAGAATCCATGAGGGATAAATCTGCTTTATTTTTCTATTTCGAATGATGATTCTGCCGCTTCTGGGCCTGATGAAAAATGTTGGTTTTTAGGCAAAATGCTTTCTAACCACTGGAGAGCGCCTGGATAACATCCCGCAAAATGTTTACGTTAAGCGTGCGTAAGCGTGCATAATGCGCCATTAGAGTCAGCGTACCGGAGACGTACTAGCGGAGACGTATACCGGTTTTACGTACGCCTGTTGCGCAGGTCAGTTGGTCCTACCCGGCCACGCGCTGGCCGCCGCGCATGCCCAGCTCCCGTAGGTAAAAACGATTTGCGTGTCCGCACATCGGCAGCACACTAAATCTCTATTATAAAGCTGCCTGATTATCGTTCAGTGTTGGGCACGCAGACAGCGTCTATTTATACTTTTTTGCAACTATATGTGCTTACGCCGCGAGCAAACAACGAGGAAGAGGAACACGTTTAGCGCACTCTCCTGATTGACGGAGGTCTCTAGCTTCCATAGTTTGTTTTCTTTGTCGTATGGTAGGACTTAATAAAAAAGAATTAGGAATGAGGCGTCCCATCTCGTGCCACTTAAGTATACTGGGCTTAAATCAATTAAACGTAAAAAGGAGGATAGGTAAATAAAAAAAAATTCCGCATCGCAGAAAGTACAAGTAAAAAATTAGTAGCTTCTGTAGTGTTGCAAGGAACTTGTGAGATGGAGTATACGTGACGCGTGATGGTGGCGCGCAAAATTAAGAAAATAAAATATGTCCGAAATTTCGCCGCCCAGAACACGATCTGCTGCGGTACGGCAAAAGTTTCACAGTCAGTATACCTGGGATCATTTGGGATTTGAGTAAACGGTGCAATCTTTTTGCTCTAATTATTTGCTTGAGTGTTTTTCTAAAGAGCTAGCAGGGAACGTTTTTCCTTCTTTTTCATTCGAACGATCTTTGAATTTCAGAAATTTTCCTGCTACACTGTCTTGTTTTTCTTGAGAGGAGCCCAACAGCTCTATACTACATGGGACTATTTCCCACATGATTCAAGATTGTTGTTCTGTCTAGAAGCGTACTTTTGGGGATAGGAACGATTGTAATAAAGCAATTTATTGCGTCTTTTTCTGTCCACTCTAGCATTGGTACCGTGTGCGGGAAGTTCAGACTGTGCGACAAAAAAAAAAAAAAGAAGCGCTGACGAAGCCACAAGTTTTTTTTTTTTTTTTTGTAAAAGGACTTGGCGCCAAAACAGACAGCACACAGTAAGAGACGGGACAAGCGCATCTTGAAACCGTTTATTCTCAGCGGATGCGAGTTAATATATGAAAAAGTATCTAGAGGGAGAGGAGGAACCGTACATGTACGCGAGGGGTATGCAGATCAGAACAGGGAAGGTAGCCACTCACATGGCTCTGTTTTGGCGCTCTTTTTGCGAAAATATGCACCAACTGGTCCCCCAGCAAGTATTGCGAAGCCACATGTACTGCACAGACCTATTCGCGGCGTTATTTTGCAGTAATGGATGACCTAGCCCAAGAAGACCCTCTGGATTTCATGTGGAGAGTTCTGTCATCAAATTATCTTAACGATGACACATGGAGGAGACGGTAAATTACTGGAGGGCGACTGAACGCAAATTCAATGTATGAAATGGGACAGGATATTGCCATTATACTTATGCGTCCAATCTGTGTCTACGCATGCGACGCGGACGTTAAATGTTGCGTGCAGTTGTAGTCGTCAAGCTGTATACTCGGTAAATCCAAGGTATGATATGACCCATGCGAATGCACAAATAAGCGTTCCGCTCGCGTGCGCGCAGATTTTTTTCACTTGTGTAGGACTAACGAAATCGCAGCAGCAAGCTATCAGTTCATGACTCTACTTGACAACGCGATAGGCATAATCTTTATGCCCCTGGTCTAACTTCCAGTACTGCGCATTTTATTTCAACGCTATCGTCAGCACATTTGCATCCGCTGCAAAGCGAAGGCCTCTCTCATTCGCCTGCAAATAATCCTGTCCCGTACCAGCTGCGCCCACTCTATCCCCGCAAACTTACTGATATCCTCTGTATACAACTGACTCTCTGTCGCCTGCTGCCACGTTTCCCCCACCTTGGAACCCAGTCTGTAGTTATAAGCGACCATCTGTTATCTGCTCTCCGCATTACATGCCCGGCCCATGACTGTTTTATTTAGCTTGTGGCAAAAGCTGGAATGCGAAGGCAGGATAACCGAATGTCGCTAAGGGTAAAGGAGTGGATTCCGACAGAAAGCAAACTCAGCAGTGGGTGGTGGCAGAAAGTCGGGTGTGCGAAAGAGATTAGGAAGTTTGTGGCAATAAGGTGACCGAAGCTGGCACGGGAAATGGCTAATGGAGGAATATGGGAGGGGCTTTTGTCCTGCAGTGGGCGTAGTTAGGCTGACGATGAGTATGAAACGTATTCGAAGAGGGCCTTGATTACAGAAATAACAGTACAGTTCTCGCAATCTCGAAAAAATAAAAAAACAAACTTCGTAGACATATTTTGTACGGACGCTAGCCACACACACGGGAGCGGCAGAAAGGTCGTGATTAAGTTATGCTCTTACTTATCCTCGAACAAGGTTAGACGACCGACTGTCCAGCTCTGGCAAAATCAACTTTGTTCCTTGATTGAGTCCTCGATCCCAGAAATTCACTATCACCCCGAATATCCTCTGCTATGTGTAGGCCAAGAGAAAGAGAGACAGACACAGACACACAAGTTGAACCTAGGCGTTCCTGCCATGGAGTCCGTTTGCCGCTCTCCTTGACGGCGCCGAATGAGCGACATAACTTATAGAAGCAGCCCTTGAGCCCAACAAACCGAAAGGTACTGATATCCTTTCAGCCCTGATTGATATTGTTGCGAATTTGAATACTAGTGAAAGTCGAGCACGGAAACATTCACGCCTCCCTTTCGAGCTTTAGTGAAAGAAAAACGTCAATAGAAGCACGACTCCTACGGGGCAGTGGACTACCGTAGCTCTTATGCACAGATTAGCAACAGAGATGTCAAGAATGCGAATTTAGGCAATCACAACCAGGAAAAAATACAGGCAACCGCCTTAAAGTTGTATAAACATGACATTTTCGAGTTGTCCTTTTTTGCTCCGAGAGGTACGTAGTGTTGCTGTAAGCATGGTACGCGGTGTAAGAAGAACGAACACGCATTATATAATTTATTATTATAGTAGTTCCACCGAGCCGTTTCGGTTTCGAATCATGGTTGCCATGTATTTGCGTGACGTCATAAGTTGGCAGCCGCAACAGTGGCCTTTTGACATAGGTGCACATTATTGTGACGTCAAAGGGTAGGCGCGTCGTATGCTACTAATGCACCTGCTGCTAAGGACAGACGGACCGCGCGCAAGCAACATAGCACGATGTCGTCTAGTGCGTGCGACTTCAAGAAGGATTGGAATTTTATTTTGGGCCAGAAGCAGAAGATCATGAGAGCGACGCTGAAGAAGATGCCACCGTTCCAAATACTGAAATTTTATTTTCTACTCGCTGGCAAACGATTCGGCAGAAGCAGGCATACGAAGCCTGAGGCAGTTCAGAGTGAGCCAGCAGCCGCGGAGCGCTGTGGCGGTGCTAACTGGCAAGTCATGTGGTTAGGTTTCACTGCTGGTCTTAGAGCATTATTTTCAACGTCCCAGCAATTGTGTCGGATAAACTGTCGGCAATGTAACAGCTATATCTGGCTATATCTGGCCTTATATTCTCCCATCTGTGCGATCCTAACTGTTTGCGGAGTTGAGGTGTGTACTTTTGTCACTCTAGCATACACCACGCTGTTGTTTACACACACCATGCTGCTTCTCCCTAAATCATCTGCATATTCTTGCGCATGGAGTGCCACGGCCGTTTGTTGTTCGCTTAGTTGAACTGGCATAATTTTGCCGCTCTAGCATACTCGTACATCATGCCGCTCGCAGAGTTCTGGGCTCTTTCGAACGTACCCTTTTTTCCTATGTTCTCGAGCATACCGCCGCATGTGATCTTATAAAAGGATGCATTCAGTGCGAAAAGTGGTTTTATGAAATCGTCTTTGGCTGCGGGCGCGAGGGTGCAGGATAGGCTTTGAATAGCAGTTTTGCGAGATACGATAGGAACAGGTACACTGCGTACCAACAGTTTCTCCGCTGGACTTTTGTGCCACCTCGGCAGGAGAAACCGTAAGGTTCTGCCATGCTGTGTGGTGGCTGAAATCGGTAACACATTCCCTGCGAAACAATACTGCGCCTTTTACTACCCAGAGAAGTACCCATGTCTGTCATAAGCAGAATTTTGCCAGAGAAACGTAACAGACTTTACAGCAATTTATTTCACATCAAAATGCAGAGCAGCCCAAAGAGCTGCAGCTGAATATCAAAAAAAGTTTGATGCATTTGAAATATTACTTGTGAAAGGTGCTTCAGGCACCACACCAACCTAGTTTTACGTTTAATGTACAGTCTCGGACAAAAGTATTCGGCCTCCACAGCATGTTTTAAGCCGTACAGTGGACCACTGCCTGGACTGAACACCAAAGGTCCTTGACAGGCAAGCACAAGGGTCTTCTCGCCTCGCAAAAATTTACAGATGATGGCCGTCTTGAATGCCCCACTACGGGGCTAACTGCATACCTCGTGGCTTGGAGACGTTTCACGGGGGTGTACATGTGAAATGCTGCATACGGCTGCCTGAAATTTATGCTGCAGAACAAGTTGTGTATGTTTCTTAAAGTACAGGGCCATTCTGTAATGACCATACATTAAAACATGCATTTCCACGTGCAACAGTGCAAAGCAAAACCAGATATTTCTACTTCAAGCATTATGTTTGAAGACAGTGACCCTGTGCCGAGCCAATTTGCCTGGTGCGCACCAGACATGGTACAAAATAGGTGTTCCAGGGCAAGCCGTCGGGTGCTCATGCAGGTGAGCCGCAGTTCTATAGTCGGATACGACCCAAGGACGAAGCGGTTGTTCCTCGTCAAAAGGACTCGCTTCCAGCCAATGGCGTTGGCCGATTCTCATGACCTTGCTAGCGTAAGGTTGCAGGGAGTGGCAGTTGAAAACGGATAGTACCTCCACTTCATTTTCAGGCTAGCAGGGTCATGATCAACGCCATTGGCTCGAAAGGGGTTTTTTGATGGAGAAAAGCTCCTTCGTTCTCGAGTTGCATGCGACTATAGCAGCAGAACACGCACCTTTACCTAATGGGCACAAATCTGGCAAATTTTGGCATTTCGCAAGCAGATGTATGGAAGGTCAATGAAGCAGCACCTGCTCAAGACAATGAATTGGCCTGCTCGGGGATTCTCAGCAGCAGGTTTAGCAATGATTCGTTCTGGAGAAACTCTGTCTCGACTCCATAAATTACCAGCTCGAAATGGATGAAAACAATTTGAATAAATGGTCATAACATGAACTTCAAGCTCAAGAGTGGCTTATTCAAATATGCGCATGTATAACTTGGCAACTGCAAAAGCAGCCCGAAATTATTAAACACATGAACGAATGACAGCATACAACATATTCCCCTTTCGTGATAATGCATTCCCCTCTGCATTCTGTTTCTTTGTGTCTGTTTCAAGTTAGCAATCTAAATAATAATAATAATGTCAATTAGTGCAGTGTCCCAACTACAGAGCTGAAGTGATGAATATCATGTCGCCGGTGTCTTGAATTCGCTCTTGCCGTTGAAGCCAGTTTTGGCCGCTGACGTATGCAAATAATTGAACACAGTCAAAAGGCTACACCAAAATACCCCAACTGCGTTCACCACAACAGCGGTCAGCTATTATAAAATGTCTTCAATAACTTTCTGATGTAGTTGAATGCATTGGAATATTGCCAGGGAAAATTGCTCTGTACAAGGCAAGGAGTAGTTCTTATGGCGCCAGCTCCACACTTAGTACCCAGAGCAAAAGAGGGGATGACGGTCGAACTACAGTAGATGCAACAAAATGGCACTCAGCTCCTCAAGGCTTGGAGGCGTCCCATATTGCTGTCAACTCCACCAAACAAGTATTCCCTTGCTCCACGCCTCATGGCTTGAATCGGTTTCTTGTCGCAATCCGCAATAAAAGTATTCCATTCAGTTATTTTTGCTTCTCCGAACTTTCGTCTGCCCCTCGTAGTGCCCAACGATACCGCAAGGATGGAGTGGGCAGAGCCAAGACTCTCGTTTGTGTCTTCCCATGAAATATCTTTAGGGTTCTCTACAAAAGCGAGGTGTGGAAAGGTATTTCTGCTGTCGCTGTTGCTAAGTCTAGCCGGTTTCGTAAAATCCGTTACAAGATCCATGCCCATTTGCGCAGCCGGTTGCGCTAGGTTCTTGCCCTTGGTGGTTTCCCCTACATATCCCCCGCTCTTGCGTTGCGCGCTAAAGTCTCCCAACACGTGCAGACCATTATCCTTGCCTATATTTTTTGCATCTTTGATCAGTAGCTCGAAGTCAGCTTACCTTTGCCTGGGTGGGCTGTACACATTCAGACCGAATATGCTCCCCATTCCCCTCTATTATCTCCGTTAGCACGTGGTCGATGTCTATGTTGAACGCATGTTGAAGCGGCAACCCTGGTAGCCAAAATGGTTACGATGATTCAACACCCGGTCTCCATTGAAACGCGCCCGCCGCGGCCAGGATTTGATCCCGCGTCCTCGTGATTACCAGCCGGGTACCACAACCGCTGAAAATGCCACAAGCCCCGTCATGCTTTAGATGGCAGCGGTGGACTCGTGCGCCTAATATATCGTCAGGAATTTTGCCAGGTCGTTGGCCGAGGAAACGCCTGTAGTGGTCGAACAGGTGAAGCGGCTTCGCCTTGCGAAAATGATGGACAAAGAGACTAGGTGAAGGTGCAGTGCGTTGTCCTAAAAGGGTACATTCCAGGCGACACTTTTCCTTCCCCGTGTAGCCCTGTGCCGTCAAAGTGACAGTTCGCAAGTCGAAGTGCACTCCCTTGTATGGACACCAAATTTCGCCCGCGTCAGCATTTCCGACTACCCAGTTCCTTGCCGTCTCATTTTCGTTGATTGTCTTCCTGCACCTGCCACGTTGGATGCGTTCATTACATGAATACAAGAGCGACCATGCTTCATGGCCCCTACCCTGCGTCCCTGCATCCACACCTCAGCCCCCTAAACCAATGACTGGTCACTGCGCCCGGCCGTTCAAACGCTTTCAGCGAAAAACATTCACTGAATCTATACCCGTGGCGGTAACGTGAGTGTAGCTGCATAAGAGAAGCAAACATCCCGCACCTTTTCTCAGTGTTACTGAACACTCCGACTGGCATCAGTATTTCGCAATACTATCCTGAAATTCGCAATGCCAAAGGGTAGACGTGCGATGAATTTTTTTTTTGTATTTTCTTCTCGGAAGACACTAAACACGGGGTGAAAGGCCTGGGACAACGAGTCCTTGGCCCTACCTCGTGGAAAATGGCCGCGCTCTTCGGCAAGCTGCTCTTCTGCCATAAAAATCGAAGCCTAATCATCATCATCATCATTTCTTCGTCCTCAACACTCGATCGAAATCGTGACCTGAGGAGGGGAGAAGGCGCGACACCAATCTGGCGCCCCCCTTCAGTGCCCGATAAACCGTGTCTCCTGCCCTTGTCGCAGCAATGGCCTTGATCAGCACCGACCAGGCTGCCTTTCTCGCAACATCGGCCTTCATGTGGAAAAGCTCCCTGTTACGTTTGTACGATCTCTCTCGTCGCGGCCAGTCGCGGCCGCGGTTTTATATTCGCGACTTCATCTTATGAGAAATTTATGACCTAAGGGACGGTTTCATCATTTAGGTTCTGAATATGGTTCTAGTTCCCTCCCCTTTTTATCGTCATGCTGCTGATATTTTTCCACGCAAACCTTGCCCGTTAGGCACGAGAAATTTGCGTCAAAGCGAGCATAACGCAGTTCTGTTCATAAATGAAGCGACAAGTGATAGTCCAGAATGTAGGGCGGGCACTGCACTTATGCGAAATCGTATTAGTATGTATGCGCAGCCACAGAATACTTTCCAGTGTTGATAGGTCGGTTTTTTTTGTGTGTGTGTGATAAGATCAGAGATGGCGCACTTCGCTGGTGCAGTAGCGTGGGATCTTATACTGTTTTGATGACGACGCTTTCGAGCCCATTTTCCCAGCACGAAAAATTTTGAAGGCTCGCGGGAATAAGCCCGTTGACGCGTAGTGAGACAGGCTACGCGGCAGTGTCGAACACAAAGACTCTTTGGCCGCCTGCGGTGGCTCATTGGTTATGGTGCTTGGTTGCTGGCCAGAAAGATGCGGGCTTTATGACGGCCATGGCAGTCGCATTTTGATGGAGGATAAATGCTTCTGGGCCGTCTACTGTGCAATGTCAGTGCACTTTAAAGAACCCAAGGTTGTCTAAATTATGCGGAGCCCTCCACAGCGGCGTCCATCACAGCCTGAGTCACTTTGGAACGTTAAACCTGATAAAACCAAACCACACAAAGACCCACTTTAAAGATTTATGCTATGAAGTAGCTGACTGCGTCTTGTTAAAACGAGAGAGAACTTCACCTGCTGTCCGGAAGACGCGTGTTCAATCCTGGCCGCGGCGGTTGAATTTCGATGAAGGCGAAATTCTAGAAGCCCGTGTACTGTGCGATGTCAGTGCACGTTAAAGAACCCCAGGTGGTCGAAATTTCCGGAGCCCTTCACTACGGCGTCCCTCATAGCCCGAGTTGCTTTGGGACGTTAAACCCCACAAACGAAACCAAACCAACCTTTTATTTGGAATAGATTTATTCGTACGAGCCGGGTGGTCGGAGCCCCTGGTCCAGGGCTCCGCTGGCGGCAGCTGACTTGCGGACTAGCTAGATGATGCAGGCTTGCTATTCCAGGCTGTAGCTGGTCAGGACCACTTCCCACTGCTCGTGTGTTTGGTATGGCACTATTAACTTTTTGTCCGGCTTGTCCTCGCATTCCCAAGATGTATGGCAGAGCGTGGGGCTTGCTCCGCACCAAGAACAGTAACTTGGGTATTGTGTGGGTCTGATCTTGTGTAAATTGTCAAGACTTGCATATGAATATATGAATACAAACAAAAATGTTTGTATTCTGTTACAGTCAATGGCATCCGAGGAGGACAGTTTGTGTGGCAGTGAGAAATGTCTTCTTTCTAACCTAAGGAGTTCTATCTTGTCAGCCTACGGTCCTAGGAGGGGGGTGGAGTAGGGATAGGGATCCACCCGGTTTGTGAGAGCTCGGGTTAGATCATTGCTATCTCGTTTTCAGCTAGGCCTTCATGACCAGATGTCCAAGTTATTCTACGTGAGTGTGTGTGCGTGTGTGCGTGTGCGTGCGTGCGTGCGCGCGCGCGCGCGCGCGCGTGTGTGTGTGTGTGTGTGTGTGTGTGTGTGTGTGTGTGTGTGCGCGTGCGTGCGTGCGTGCGTGCGTGTGTGTGTGTGTGTGTGTGTGTGTGTGTGTGTGTGTGTGTGTGTGTGTGTGTGTGTGTGTGTGTGTGTGTGTGTGTGTGTGTTAACGGTGTGCTCGCCATTCCGTAAGTGATGTTTTCCAGCAAGGTAGTCGCTGCAGGCTTGTTGGGAGTCCGTCACTATATGCGATGACTTCCCCTGTTGGTCTTGAGTCAGTGATGATGGTCAGTGATTCCGCTTCCGTAGGATCTTTAGCATAAACTGAAGCTGTGATGATTGGCCTCTTCTGTTTGTCGACCGCGGCAATCGCGAACATGCCTGGTTCGGCACAGCCCCGGTTGTCCACTTATACTGCTTGCAGTTCTTCTGATAGTTTATTTTGCCAATGCTTTCACTCTATCACTCCTTCTATACCCTTCTGCCGTTCGAGGTGCATGTGTCTGGGTATCGGGTTTACATAGATCTTTTCTCTTGCAGGTGTCGGAATTTGGGACCTGCTCTCAATAGTTCGAAGTTCCTGCCATAGCCCCAGTCTCGTCAGGATATACCCGCTTGTGTTGTGGTTAGGCGTCTTTTTTATTTTTTTGACCCTCCACAACCGCCTCCCTGGGCTCCTCGAAGATTTTTGTACGCCCAAAGACGTTCCGTTGATGTCGCTGATAGGATGTTTAGGGCAGTTTAATAGGCTCTCCTTATGGTGGTATCAATGGCCCCTCTATCAGCGATTCTGATTTCTTGATAGGAAATCCCATATGTAATACTGCTTACGACTAGGTTTTGGACTAGGCGGAGGGTGTCTTCCTCCCTCATCCCTTTGCGATGCCAGGTTGCACTTCTAATCATTCTTGATATTTGGTTGACCGTAGCCGTGAGAGTTTGGATTGTATAATCCGCTCTCAGACTGCTTTGTAACCACAGCCCCAAAACTCTCATCTTCTCTCTTTTCCGTATTTTTTGATTTCCTAGGTAGAGTTCAATTTCTCCCTGGAACTTGTAATTTTTACTGTGTAGCCTGATAATGATAAGTCCAGATTTCGCCGGGGAGCACTGAAGACTGCTCTTTTCAACAAATTGTTCGATCATACCTATAACTGCTTGCAGAACTTCTTCCTTCTCTGCCAAGGATCCCTGTCAGCCTATACCCTATTAATACTCATTTTCCTCTAAAACTCCTAATCATTCCAACAGTTCACCGCCTGTGTCTTGGCCACTCCCCCGTAGTGGGTATGTGCTATTCCACTTGAGGCCAACCAACCAACCAACCATATGGTGATGTCATCCGCGTAGAAGGTGAAGCCGATATCTTCGCGGGTTAAGAGTTTTTTGCACGAAATTGAGCGTTCATATATGATGAACAGCATTGGAGAGACTACAGAGCCCTGCGGCCGGCCTTTGTTGTGCATGGGCACCGTCGGTGACCGGATCTCTGCAATTCCTATCGTGGCTGTGCGATTCGAGAGGAAGGCCTTCACTTAGTTGAAGATTTTCTCCCGCAGTTGACGAAATACGATGCTCCTTTCCTTGTCCTCTTTCTTACTAGCGGCATATGGTATGGAAAAATCCACATGCTTGAACGCAATATTTAACGAAGTGTTCCGCCAGTGTTGTTTTCGTTTTAAGCTGGCTATTCTTTACTTGAAAAGAACCTGCAAAACCACGACGACCTTGTACGTCGTCTTCGCCGCGGAATTACAGTGAACGAAGAAAAACGCCGACGCGGCTGGTGTGGGCCCAATACAGCTAAATCACATACGTGTAATTCGGTCCTCGTTTGGCAGAAATCTCTTTCGATTTTTTAGATATCCATTTGGATAACAAAGAATGCGTGTTATTTTACACTCTTATTTTCTACGGTGCGATTGCCAACGACGTGAAGTGCAGCCGGCGGCTACACAGCGCCTCAAACAGCAACCTGCAGGCATTCCACGCTCATGCATGTCATGCTTGTTGGTTGGGTTCTGGGCGCAGTGTGTGACAGTGAGGTAGAATTACGGTTCGGTGTTGCAGTGGAATGCCAGCTGCTTTTGGCTCTTAGGTCTATGGTTTGAATCCCTGCAGCTTCCAGGTTTTTGTCATTCTGGCAGGTACCATAAGGGTGGTTTTAAAGCAATGTAAGGAAAATTTACCTTTTCATGCACACATGCACAAGTGTGTGGCTAGTGATGCTTGTTATTCAAACACCTAAAAAAATCGGAGAAATCCAGAAATCTCACATTGAATTCTGTGGTGAAAAATAGTTTCCGCTAATTATTTGCAGCGTCTCTAACTGCTGCTTTTGTACCGCTGCCCGGTGAGAGTCGTCTTCTATTTCACATGCTAGCACATGCGACTTGGCGGGATTTTTTGCTGCGAACACCAGTCGGCGTCACTTTTCAAAAGGGGGAAGCTGCAATGGCCGCGGAATCATTATCATCATCCAAGAAAACGGAGAGCACTTCATTCCCAATCTTCTATTTTCTTTCTTCTTTGTATACCTTTGCGTTTGTTAAAGAAATTTAGTGATTTAAGCACCGTTAGCGAAAGCGACCTGTTAATACCTACGCTGAGATTATTCCTGTTTCCGCTGACGCAGCAGCTGGAGTCCTCTTTCGTTCACGCGCGCCATTCAGCGCGAAAAAGAACGGCAGCCAGGCGATGATCGAAGGACCCTGGAGCTCAAAGAGAGCGACACGGACCGCGCCTCAGTTCGCGCACAGCTTCGTCCGCCTGCTAGTAGTCGTGTTCGTCGCCTCTGTAGTGAGTTTTTTGTGGCTGCTTGCATTCCACATGACCGGCTCTGCTCTTTCCAATCGCCAGGCAGCGACCCACGAGACCGGCCGGCGCTGCGCCTCCACAACCTGCGAGGATACGGCCCGCCTCATGACTCGGTTCAGGTCGGCCAACACGAGCCCGTGCGTCGACTTCTACGAGCACGTGTGCGGCAGCGCGGGCGATGCTAGCCCCGACGGCGCCGGCTTGCGTCAAGTAGCCGTCGCGGTTACGGCAACCATTGTCGCCCACCATTTGGCGGAAAGACCTCCACGTTTGCACCAAACGACCAGCCAAAAGGCATCCGCGTTTCTTCAGCTGTGCAGGACGCGGACGCTGCGGCACGGGGACAACTTATCGGCGCTCAGGTCTTACGTGGAGTCAAATATGCTCTTCGAAGAAGACGCGGAATTTCGACCACTGGTCAAGATTGCGGAGCAACTCTTCGTCGCAGGACTGCCTGTTTTCTACCAAGTGGGCGTCGACGGCAGCATGGTGTGGAGACGCAGGTATCTCCTCACTCTTGAAGTCTCCGCAGCGTTAAAACTGTGGTTGAAAACGCAGGAAACGTTCGCTGATCAAAAGGGCTACACAAAGCACGTTCAAGAAGTGCTGCAAGGCGCCGGAGTCCTCTCGGGCAAAGCAGAAGCACTTGCTGCTGCTGTCACTGACCTCGACGATGTTGTCTACGCCGCTTATAAGCAGCTCCTCGGCAACAACAAAAACAGCACCAAGATATTAATAGTCGGGCTCGAGGAATTCGCCCACCTTGTCAGCGACGACTCAGAAAACAACGAAGAATGGAAGTCTTTCGTTAAAAAAAATATCACCGAGGGCTTCCCATTTGTGCCCCACGTCTTTGTTGCGGAAGCCGCAGTCACCTTTTTGAAAATTGTCATAGACAGTCTTAATGATGCCGAACTGCGAACGCTCATTAGTTGGCAGATGATCCGCGAAGTTGTCGCGGCTTCTGGCGTCGTGCCTCTCGTAGGTCAACACACCCAGTGGTACTGCATTGAGCTCACTTTACGTATTTACGGTCACGCACTAACAGTTCCTTACTTCCACTCTTTCGTCAAACGCAAAACACTCCGGAAAACTGGCAGCGTGTATCACAACATAAAGGACCATTTGATGCGAATTGCGAACACGTCTCGATGGCTCCGCGGGTCGTCCCTTGCCGTGACACTTGGAGAGGTTCAGCGTCTGAAAACACGAGTCATTTTCCCGCCCACGCTGGAGTCTTCGGATGCCCTCAACGAGCAGTACAAGAGTTACCCAGACGTCAGGGGCCCCTTCTTGAGCGCTTGCCTGATCGGGCTGAGGGTAAACGCGAAAAGTGCCATCTCGCAGGCAACAGCCCTATTTACCGACGTCTCGGCCAACGACGCGCGGAAGTTTGTAGCCATGACTGTTTACAATCGCAAGACAAATTCACTATTTATTTCGGGCAGCGCTGCTTCTGCCCCGGCGTTGGACACAGAAGGCACCGAGGAGGTCAACTACGGTTTCTTCGGGCGCATTGTGACTCAAGGAATTCTGCATGTGCTGGCAAAGTTCACGGATGAAATAAAGAACTCTTCGAAGACACAAGAGGTGAGTAAAATCGTGGTTTCCGATGAGTCGGATGCATTGACTCATTGCCGTGCTGGCGGAGTGCGCGAAAGGAGTTATATTAGCGTTTTACTTTGCGGACGTGGAAGCTTTGTTCTGAACGGTTCTGTTCAGTTACTGCAACTGATAGCTTCGAATTGGGTGTTTCGATCGTTACTAAGAGATGCATCGCTCGAAGCAGCGAGGTTCTAATGCTTACGTAACGCTCAGTGTTGACGGGAGACAGGTCATCTTAGTGCATTAGTGTCGCAACTTCGCAGGCCTGGACCTCTTCCACGAAGCAGGGCCTTTCGAAGGTTGTGCACTGCCTGGAAAAGCAGGCTGTCGTGTTTCGAAAGAGCTCCACATGGCGACGTCCCAGCCGCAGCCTGGCCCGATCAGCACCTCGCCATAGCAGCCTAGTGACCCCCTCAGTGGCTCTGGAAGTCCTGGGCTTGGTGCCTCTTTATGAAGCCTACGATACCGCCTTAAAGCAAGGGGCAGCGCTGTCGTCTCCCTTGCGACTGCCTGGGCTCGAAGACTTGGTGAGAGAGCAGCTGTTCTTCTTCGCCTGGTGCTATTCCCTGTGCAGCCGAGACAGTACGCCGGAGGACCGCGAGCCCGCTGCTCTCCGGTGCAACCTGGCGTTGGCGAACCAGGCGTCGTTCGTCGAGGCCTTCTCCTGTGATCCAGAGCTACCCATGAACCCCGCCGTCAAGTGTCCAGAGTGGTGATAGGGGCAGGACGGCTCTTCCTGTGCTGGCGGGTGCAAATCTTGGACGACTAATTGATTGAAACAGCGTTAGATCGCTGGAGAGTGGAATAGGTGAGTCTGCAGTTTCGCGTTTGCTGTGACAAAGGGCTAAGAGATTTCTGTCATAGCTTTCCTGAACCAGGTTTTAATAAGTTTTCTTCGGCCAACATAATAGAATGCAATGACGTGCACCCTACCTAAAGAGACTGTGCAAATCTGCCTGTGCTTCTGATGCCCGGTTTTAATCTGAAATAAAATACTCGTCTATATCGGAAAAAAAATTACCGCGAAACCTGGAATACCTTGGTCAAACCAACGGAGTCTAAACCCTCTGTTGGTTTTGAGAAAAGGAAAGACGCATAACTGCCTCAATTTGTCGGTGGACAACAGCGCCACTTCACAGTGCTATTTAGGTATCCACTCACCCAGTAAGCCAGTTATGCATGCGCCTTTTTTTTCCTCAAAACCAGTGGAGGATTTCAACTGCGAATAAGACAACATTAAGAACTTCGTGCAAGCGGGCCTTGGAATCCGTGAAGTGGGCCGGGAACGCAAATGAACCGAGGTCTGCAAGCTGGAAGAAGGTCGAGTATGCCCGTGAGCCTAGACGCCCAACCCAGGAGCCACCTGTGAAACGTCAAAATGGGCCTTTACTTCAGACCTCTCAGCCGCTATTCCCAATTAACTTCCGCTTATTAATGCGCCAAGGCGGTGAGCTTAGACCTCATATTTTCTTGCATAAAGCATTATCCGATACATAATTTAAGAAGATTTCCCTACACTGCTTGCGTTCTAAAAAATAAAAAAGCCTGTCTCAAGTGTTTTTCACAGGATCGCAATTTTAGGATCGGTAGGAAGGCAATCTGCGTGGAGATCGGGGGCCACTTTCGGCATACATGAGTGGAGCTGCCTTGCGCCTCGGCTAGCGGACACTACGAACAGCTTCCGCGACCTGGCTAACGATAACATGGAGTATTCGGAAGCGAGCTGGGATGCCTTCTGGGCGCAGGGAATCAATAAAAGCTGTCGGACGAGCTCCCCGCGTAAGAATTTACCGATAGATAAACTAAACGTCAAGGTCAGTCGTTAAGTATGACAGGGCGTCATCTGGTTGCCGGTGGTGGTGGTGGTGATAAACATTTTATTCAATAAATCGCTCTGCGCCCCCCGAACTTGGAGGAGTCGTTAGTCGAGGGCTCCTGCGCCCTCAGCTGTTTCCTGCGCCGGTTAACAGGCTGTATTTTGTACTCTAGGCTTAAGCTGAACAGTTTCAGGAACTTGGCATTTTCGCGTTGTTGAGATAAAGTTCATTTCCCGAGTAACTTAGCAAGGTAATGTTATCAGCGAATCACAGATTTCTTGGGTGTTCTCCATTAACTTTTACCCCCCACTGTTCCAAATCCAGGCCTCGGAACACCTCCTGTAAACAGGCGGTGAATAGCAATGGCGACTTTGTGTCTCCTTTCCTGACACCCTTCGATATTGGAATTTTATTGCTGACTTTATGGAGGACTATGGTAGCTGTGCAATCGTTATAGATATCTTCAAGTATTTTCACATAAGACTCTTCTACACCCTGACTCCGCAAAGACTACATGACTGCTGAGGTTTCCGCTCAGTCAAATGCTTTCCCGTAATTATTGAAGGCTATATATAGGGAATGGTTATATTCTGTCCATTTCTCTGTCACCTGATTGACAGTGTGGATATGGTCTATTGTCGAGCACCCTTTACGAAAACCTGTCTGATCATTTGGTTGAAGTCTAAGGTTGTCCTGGTTCTATTAGCGATTACCTTAGTAAATACCTTGTAGGTAACGGACAGTAAGCTCATCGGTTTGTAATTTTTCGAGTCCTTGACGTCTTTTTTCTTATGAATTAAGATAATGTTAGCGTTCTTCCAAGCTTCTGGTGCGCTCGAGGCAATAAGGCAGTGCGTATGCAGGGTGGCTAGTTTTTCTAGCACAATCTCCCCTCCGTCCTTCAACAGACCTGCTGTTACCTGATTCTCACCAGCTGCTTTACCCCTTTAGACTGTCCCTAAGGCTCTCTTTACATCCTCTTTCGTCGCTGGCGGGACGTCCTATTGCTGTGCTCTACTGCCTCTCTCATTAACGTTCTGATTACATTGGCTACTGTATAGAATCATGTAGAACTCTTCGCCTACTTTAACTATCTTATCCATACTGCTGATGACATTGCCCACTGCCTTTTAATGCATAGATCTGGTTTTTACCTATACCTAGTTTCCTCTTCGCTGTAATGCATGATCAATGAGCCAGACAGGCAGAGCAGAATGGTGGGTCTAAAAATTAGCATGCAGAAAACCAAAGCAATGTTCAGCAGCCTCGCAAGGGAACAGCTATTCACTATTGGCAGCGAGGTGCTGGAAGTTGTAAGATGATACGTCAACTTAGGGCAGGTTGTGACCGCTGATCCGGATCATGAGAGGTAAATAACTAGAATAAGAATGGCGTATAGCGCATATGCAGGTTCTCTCAGATCATGAGTAGCAGTTTACCAATGTCCCTAAAGAGAAAAGTATACAGCAGCTGTATTTTACCGGTGCTCACCTATTGAGCAGAAACGTGCAGGCTAACGAAAAGGGTTCAGCTTACGTTAAGGACAACGCAGCTAGCTATGGAAAGAATAATGGTAGGTTAAGAGACCGGAAGCGTGCAGAGTGGGTGAGGCAGCATACGCGGGTTAATGACATCCTAGTCGAAATCAAGAGGAGGAAATGGGCTTGGGCAAGGCATGTAAATACGAAGGCAAGATAACCGCTGGTCCGTAAGGGTAACGGAGTGGATTGCAAGAGAAGGTAAGCGTTGCAGGAGGCGGAAGGAAGTTAGGTGGGCGGATGAGATACGGTGGCCGCAGCAGGAAAAGGACAGGGTTGATTGGAGAGACATGGGAAAGGCATTTGCCGTGCAGTGGACGTAGTTAGGCCCGACGATGATAATGATGAGATAAGCGTGCGTTTGCTGATATGCGGACATTTGCATAATTTCGGCATGCCGCTTGGGAGTCTAAGATCACGTGTTATTTTTCGTCTGCGCAGGTGGAGCAGGTAAACACGCTGCAGCCGGAGCCATGCATCAGAACTTCAGAAGAGGGTGATCACATCAGCGACAGAGCGGGGACCCTTAGCTAGCAGCTTATGAAGCGCATATTCTACGATGCAGTTCAGTACGCGTCTGATCCTGTCGCCCTCGGACATCGACGCATTCACACAATTATAAATGTTGACGACGTCGTCGATGTGGATAGCAAATATCTCGCCCGACTTGTGCGCGTCCTCGCAAGCGGTCCTTTGTGCGAACCTTCCCTGCTGCGGGACGACCCCTAAAAAACAGAAGGGCGTCATGAATGTCCTCAGCTATGTCCGCGAGGTGGTTTTTATGCCATACCTCCTCTGCTTACGTAGAATAAGACTGGCATTGTTCAATCTGAGCCCGATATCTATTTTTAATGCGTTCTCACTGGTAAATTTATCTGGTAAATTTATTGACAAAAATTAGAAAATTTATAACCTTTCAGCCCCAATAAAGCTGCACACGCACACGCAGGTGTAATCAAGAAATAAATAAGCCGACACTTTTTCTCGGTTTTCATAAACATGCAAGAAAATTCGGTTTGTGCTGTAAAGTGAGGATTTCATGCAACTCTGAGCACAAGCGATGAACTGTTGATATCAAAGCAGTCTGTAACATGCCTGACACGGTGATACTATTAGTTATGTAATACACCGGACATTACAAGGAGAAAGAATAAAATAACGACAGAAAACAAAGCAACTGAGCTTTTCTGGAGATTGTGAACGCAGTTTGAAATTTCAGAAAAATGAAGCGGCTGAGTGCTTGAGCTTTGGCCACCCATGTTTCTTCTTTATTTTAACCTCGTGCGCCTTCTCCCAATTCTCTTGTGTGCATAATCACACAGGCATAAGCCTGTGTGATTATGCACACACAGGCTTATGCAGGCATAAGCCTGCACAGTCGGGAGCAATTGAAGGAACAATCGCCGAACTTCGCCTCGTGTCAGTAATCTAGGAATTCTTGAATTGAACCAGGCCCGCAAGGCTCAAGTATCAAAGTTCAACTGTGGGACGGCAGGGTCCCTTCGCAGAGTGGCGAACAGCTGCAGCGCAATGCCTGCGGCGGAAATGATAACGTCAGAAAGATATGCGTGGGAGTTGCAGGGCTCCGATAAACTAGAAGAGAATGCGCGTTTGCACAAAATTACCAAGAAATCAGGGAAGTCGATAACAAGCAAAGAATACCAGTATTGTTCTGAATCACGTGGCGTTGGGGAAGCCTGCGTGTCTGCTTCAGAGGAAGCAACGAAAGTGACAAATAATAAAAACGGTGTGCTCCCTTGGTAATAACGAATAACACGTAGACAAATTTTCATTTGGAAACAAATTTGCAAAACTGAAAATTTCTGAAAAAACGCACGGGCCGGAGACTGCGTATAAACGGCCATCGAATCCGTCGGGTGTGCCGTCCATTGTCATATTGAAACCATCCACTGTCAGTTAAAACCATTCATAAAATTCACCGTGTTTTCTGATGAAATAAACTCAATTTGCTCCTCCTGAGAGCAAAGGGTTATCGAAGCCAAGTCTAACTTCGCTAGTAAGCTGAGCGTTTCCCTTCTCAGGTGTGACCTAAATGGGGATCAGGTAAATTAGCTGCTATCCGAAAGAGTGTAAGCGCGATCATATGCGTCTGTGCGGGAGGGAAGGGGTATTGTCATTGGGACTTTTGGGTTTGCGTGTGACATATACCTGCTAAAGAAAGTTCACTTTATTGATGTGAATATGCAGTGAACTTTTTCTTCAGTTTATGGTTTATAGGGGTGTAACGTCCCAAAGCGACTCAGGCTATGCAGGACGCCGCAGTGAAGGGCTCCAGAATTTTCGAGAACCTGGGGTTCTACAGTGTGCACTAACATCGAACAGTACACGGGCCTCAAGCATTTCGCCTCCATCAAAATGCGACCGGCACGGCCGGGATCGAACACGCGTCTTTCGGGTCATCAGCCGAGCGCCACAACCACCGAGACACTGCGGCGGCTGATAAGAATTAAGTTAATCACTTTACTAATTAATATAATTCGTCTGACGCCCGCTGCAGCACTCATATTAGCCTGTGAAAGTTCGCCTGCGAACTTCTGCTGCACACATTCGCCGAAACATTCGGAAGTGTACATGTGGGCGCGCCAAATTAAATGCGGATCGTCGGTGCAGAGTTTCACAGGCACATACCTGCGTGCATCACCATTGGTGTCAATAAGCACATGGCGACGCAATCGTCGCACCGTTTGAACCACCTGGCACTTGCCAGAAATGGAGACGTGCCTCGTGACAGAACAGAAAAATTATGCGCGTGGAGCGCCAGAGATGTCCTTGCACTCTTCTCGGCGACGTCTTTATCGAGCGCGCTGGGATCTGCAACTTCTGAGGCGTGCGGTGGAAGCATTTCAGCGGAATCCGCACCATCTGGGAAATGGGACCATACAGAAACACTGTAGCTCCACAGTGCGGCTCCCTTCGAAGGAGCCTCGAATGCTAACCGTCCACCGACGAGAACACTGTGTGCACAGCGAAATGCTTTCAGCAAATGCCGGCGTTCTTCAATGCCATCCGGGATTGGTTACTGGCCTCTTTGGCAGCGACAGGTGTTTGTACCGAGCTTCTCCGGATCATAGCGTCGGCAGTCTTGTCCACAGAGGAGCGAGAGGAGGAGAGATAAAGGAAGGGAGCAAGAGGCGAGAGCGAACGCATTACCCTTCGGTCGGTTCCTGGGATGTCTTGTGGCCTTCCCTGCTCATCCCGGCACTGGTCACGTGACGCGTCCGTTGCCGAGTGATATGTATTTCCTGCACAGCTCCGCGGTTTTCGAATGACGCTTGGAATGGCCAGAATTCTTTGCGCCACAGCTCACAAGCGTAGTCGCGTTTTGAAAGTTCTAAAAACCGACATTGATACTAGCGCCAGCTAGGAACTTCTCATTGCATCAAGGTGTCTACTGCAACAGTTAAAAAATTAACCAACGTCCTATACTCATCGTAAATTCGTAAATTCCTTGGTTTCCGACGTGCGTCACCGCTAGTGTTACCATGCCGCAAAAACGATCTTTATAGCTTAATAAGCAGCCTATGTTAATACTTTAAGCACACACACAGTGTGTTGTGTCACTATGCTAATTATTTGATTCTTTTTTTGTTTCAGGGACCCCTAAAGCCCCTCAAAGGGAAGTTATTACATGGAGAGAGGGGGCACTGTTATTCTTAAAACCATACTTATTTATTTGTACATACTGCAGCCCCGTCAGGGGCTATTCCAGGAGTGGGGATATGACGTATAAAGTGCGCGTGCATACATACCTACATTCATTCATACACACAAGTTACAAATATGAAAAATAACTGCAATATGCACAAACATATTAAACATTAGAAACGATTCATAGAAACCAACAGAAGAAACAAAGCATAAACCAACGTGATTACACGTTTCCATTGCAGGGTACGATCTCTTGATGTATGCTTCTTTGGTACGGTCGTAAAGCTGTTTTACTCAGTGACAGTGCGAAGATTGATTGAGTTCGCAGGAATAGATGAATGACAACTTACCAGTTTAACGTTGAAATCATGGATTTCAAAAAATTGCCGAGAAGGAACAGATACATGCTCACTAAGTTTATAGGAAAGCGTTAGGTGAGCAAGTTTACATTGATGTAAACATCTCATCGGTTCGTTTTAAAGTGAGCGAGTTCGAGTAAGAGTACAATTAACGACAATTCTTCCACCACTGGCAATGCCTTTATATCATGGTATTTAGCGAGTAACAGAGACATCTGTCTATGTGCTGCGCAGGTAGGCGTGTCTTGTTTCGTGGTCTAATATTTTTCAAGTCAGGCAATAAAATTATGGCGCTAATCATTTTGATGAAAATACAGTACAAAATGTTTTTCTTTTTTTCTTTCTTTTGAGAATGTGGTGTAACGAGAGGAGGGGATCGTTTCTCCACCGAGAGCTAACAATGGCTAATTGTTTACGTCGAGGAAGGAAAATATTTTATGGTCAATAGCAAGCAATAAAAGGGGGTTGGACGAATAAAACACCTAGCAACTAACTAGTTTTCTTTCTTGACGATTGTTTCACCGTGAGCAGCACCATCCGCATTCAAAGGACTTCCGTGTCGAGGCGACTATATCTCAAGGGCGCAAAACTTTATTTTAGCATCACTGCTACCTCTTTGATGTGTACAGCCGCGTTAGAGCAAGAATGACTAGCACGGCGCTACGCTCGATAAAGTAAGGCTAATGAGGTGTCAGGTCAGCATCTGTGTTGTCAGCGTACTGTGCAATTAACTGAAGTCATGCTTTGCTTGAACACGACTTGAATAGGCTTTTAAGGAATTAGTTATTAAAGGCACCTTTAGCAATGAAGTTACTTTTTAGACAAGCTGTTTTTCCTGTAGAAATCAAGTAAACAGAATTGTTCCCTTCAAGATATATGTACTAATATTGGGTTTCACCCAATTTTTCAGCAATTGGTAGCTTGGGATGAAACAATTCAGAAAAATAGGGTCTTGCCCGAGAAAGAAATGGCGTGTGTATGCTTCAGTATTTCTACTTCATCACCGCAGCGTGGTATCACATCCAATTGAGAACTCGTGGGCAGGCGTGGTGTGGACTCCTACCGACTGATATCATTTAGTAGAGATCGCCTGAGAGCGCGTGACAAAGGAAGGGAGATAAGTTTTGCTGTTGCTGGCACTCTGATATCGAAAGAATAAGACACACCACTGCTGTACTGCCCTTCAATCTCGTGCAGCGCTGAATTCGTTCGCATTGTTTCGGCGAGGACACCCAGAGACAGGTAAGCTGCTGCACGCCTACTAACCTAGAATTGCTTTGCTACTGAAAACGCACTCGTTAGCAAGTTTTTTTGTTACTGAAGGGAGTTTTTAAAAACAACATTAAGTCCACTGAGCAGAGAAATGTGCCCAGAGTGCAAATATGGGAAATTAATTAAGGAGTGCGACCGGATGACGGACGATTATTTTCCCGATTCACCGTACCTAAGACACTGTTGCTAGTCCTAACACTTCTAAAATACACGCGCACATTCTTGTAGGTCTTAAGCCTGGTGCTAGAAAGCAGCAACTTCAAGTGCTGCAGAGGATCAGATAGGGCGAAGTCCAGCGCGTTGATCCCCGCGTGAAGGTGTGTATGTGAACTAGGTGTACGACCAATTTTCAGACTTTGATCTATCGCTTCAGCTACAACGCCTTAAAAAATGCAAGGCATGGTCTCTTTCTGCCTAAACCGCCAGAGCATCAGCAGTATTCGCAATACTGTGAGAAAAAAGTTCTTGAGAAGAAAAGTGGGACAGCGTAACGTATTCGCGTATCGAACGAAATGACGTATTAGGAGCACACAATGGTTGTAATGCACGTTGCCGCGTAAGGGCGGACTGCATTGAAGAAATAGTACCTAACAAAGGCGCACAATCATACCCCTACCTTCGGGACACGCGCATTTTTCAACGGGAAGCTGTTTGTTTTTCACACGTCGTAAGACTGCACTATAAAAATCAATATATCCGCCGGTCTCGCCTCTGCAGGCTTGTATTTTTTTTGCTATTAATATTTTTGCTGTAGTCAAAACCGTTCCCCATTGGTTTTCTATGGCAAGCTTAACTACTCGATGCGAGCCATGGACAAGTTTTAAAAGAAAGATTTTTCTACGCATCGGAATAATGCACCATTACCTTCAATATTTCCATACCAGCACCTTAGGATATTCTACAGTTGTTTCGCAATTAAAACTGTTGAAAACCAAGAATCCTGGACTTGTTTTTACGTAAGAATAGAGCTTAGGTAAGTCAGTTCGGACATCAGCAAGATATGGCTCTAAGGGAGATGTCATGCACTTTAATGTGCGTCAATCGTGCAACCGCAGCCAGGCTCTTGTTTTGGAGGACGCTAAGCCGTTCGATGCTCCATAATTAAACCGCGGCATTGCATAAAGACAACGATGATCTTCCAAGGGAACGAGCTATTTTTACCTGCTGAACCGCGTTGGAAGACTTTGCGCCGGATGCACTCTCGTATCTGTAGCGAGCTATGATCGAGACCATATAATACATATGCTAGCGCGTTAAAATACAACAAAGCAAGAGTTTTCCAAGCTTGATTTTACTGTCACGGTTGGTGCAGGTGTAAGTTTTGTATAGCGATTTTGTTTTTAATCGGTGAATAGCACTTCTTTTGCAGGAACGTTTACAGTGTTGCTTTAAATCTTTTGGCAGTGATTAGTCTCGCTTTTTCTGTTTGTTAAGGTCTTAAAGGTTTTCTTTCAGTGTAGAAAATCCTGGTTTTTTTCGTTTGCGCCTGTCGTTCGTGTGTACAGGCTGTAAATGTGTGACGTCATACTCGGTCACTAAAACATCAACGAGCCTGCCACGGTCACAGCCAGTCATGGGTTTTGCTACCTAGACTAAAATAGTACATGTCTCTTTCTCTTCCTTCTTAATTCTCCTGCGACTTGTTTAGAATGCTTACGCGCAAATCACTCCACCATTACGCTGCCCAAAAGCAAGCGGGAACCGCCACACATTGCAGCAAAAATCCGGTTGTTTGATCAATTTTGTACTCAAATAATTTTTACACTCATCTCCTTCTCATCAGTGTCATTCTCCGAAAGGGGATAATCATACCGACTCGGCCATCGCTCGACATGTGTCCTCAACTGTGAATATGTCGGCCAATATGTGCTCAATATGTTTGCCACGCTTACCAGCTTTCCCTATAAGCACCGATTCGACGGCACTTACACTGAGTGTTCGAGTGCTGTGCGGCAGTAAGGGAAGCGCGCATTGCGCTTTGTACGCTTTACGCGCTTCGCAAAGCTGCTGATCAGATCTGACAAGCAAGCACAATGTTAACTTGGTGTCGTACCGTGATGCGGGTTTTACGGAAAAACTTGTCACTGGAAGTATCAAAGCTCTAAGAGGTTGTTTAAGTGCTGGCGAAAGGTTCGGAAGAACGACGTAATAGTTGTCAAAAGTTTAGTGAAGAGTTATTCCCGAAGAAAAGTTTTAGCATTCATCTCTTACTGAAGGCAATACGCTGTTGTTATATATTCTCCGTGCGCAGGGTCTTCGTTCTGCATGTGTACCAGAGTTTTGCCGCACAAAAGTGTTTCTGATAGATGTGCCCATATATACTCCCGCCCAGACGGCGGCAGTCGTCTCCTCGAGGGGCGCACATGTGACGTCTGGCTCGGTGTGCTGGCCCTAAGAGTGCCTACTGCATCGCCTGCCTATCCTCTTTCCTCTCTTCCCGGCGCCCTCTAGATGCGGTTGGAGTTCGTGATGTTTGTTTTTCGCGAGTGCGGCGCGTCGACTCATCAGCGTGGACGGCGGGAAGCGCAGAGTGTGTGGTGCGCGAGCGTAGCTAGCGGACACGCGTGGGACAGTGCGAGCCCTATTGAAGTGCGCGAACAAGAATTGAGTTGTAAGTGTAATATAGCCGTTGTTTGTTCTCAATAATTTGTGTGAGCGTCGAGTGCTCTTACTCGCTCCCCCTACCATTTTTTTTTTGTCATCTCTAACAATACCAACAAGCAAAGTAAGACCGACCAACTACAAAGTTGTAGGCGTATCACCGTGAGGTGTGTGTTTTACACAGAAAGGAAGTAAAGTGCGCTCCAAGCATCCAGCAGAGATCGTCTTAACACCAGCGCATCTTTTTCAGTGCGCTATTAATGCCCAGCTCAAGAACGAAGCGGCAAATGCTCCCACAAGGGGGTGCTCCAGCCAATAGCGTCAACCGATTGACATGAAATGGTGGTTAATCCCATTTGACCTGCTAGTGTGAAATCGCAAGGGGTGGCAGACGATAGGAAATTAACCGCGACTTAATCGGATCAACCGCGGCGTCAAGAAAATCGATCGACGCCATTGGCTGGATGGTCTCTTTTGAAGGGTTCTTGAGTTATATAGACTTTAGCATCATATGTTGGCCGTCAGTGGCGAATACTGTGCAACTCAATAGAGATACTTTAAACTTGCACCTAAGATATCAACTCGTGTTTTTTCTGGGATCCGGCCTTGAGTCATGTGCCTTTCCATCAATCGATATATACTGAAACGCTGTCTTGGTGTCAATCTAACTACTAACTTTTTCTTTAGCCGCCAAGTTTCTGTAGCAATAACGGGCACCAGTCACGTCTTAATGTGCAGATTTTGTTAGGAGAAAAGCTGAACATACAGCGCGTATACCCTCTATGAGCTTGCAGCCTTGTATGCGCAATATATGAATACTGCATGAGTATTAAATTGAAGAATGCAAACATGCTACTAGTTAAAAAGAAAGCTTGCACCAAAGCAGTGGAAAGCTGTAGAGGAATTAGGTGAGTATGTTGCGCGCAAAATATATACTTACACACTCTCTCGTGAAATCACCCCGACTCTGCATATATGTCGACTGACTGAAGGAATAAGCTGGCTTTGGTATGAGTTCTCAGATGTTTGCATTTCAATTTTTATCTGATATTTAACTTTAAGCCTAAATCTATGAGATTTAGATTTAAGCCTCCAGATTAATTTCGACCACCCGGGGTTGTTTAACGCGCACTGACATTGTACAGTGTACGGGCGCCTTGCCTATCGCTTGCCTTGAAACTTGGACGCTGCTGCCGGGATCGAACCCGCGTGTGAGTGCTCAACTGTTATTGTACACGCCAAAAGAAACCTGCAAATGACATAACAATTCCCATAGTGGAATTCATGAATTATTTAATATGATACATAACGCAGAGAAATCGTCTGCAATAATAGAGACACTTTGCAATGAAGGCGTTGAGGAAGCGTAGACTAATATCTAAAACGGGGGGACCAGCAGCACAGCAACCGTATTCCTTCACATAAGAGTGTGGAAGTGCTATTGAGAAAAGTAGACATTATCTGTCCTAATTTTATTCCTTACTCGTCTGCAATAACTTAAAAAGCGCTTAATATGGAGGAATAAAAGAAAAAAAGTGAAAACCTCATCATTACTCGATTTGCTGATTAAAGTGCAGTGTTAAGGGGCATACAGGATGTGCATTACACAGAAAATTCAGAAGCTAAACAGAGAATCAGTTACCAGAGCGTTGAAAATCATTACGAAGCAAAGCAAGGCAATTTTAAACACTTCAGCGAAGAAGCAAGAGTGTAATTACAGAGTGGCGAATTCCTATTAGGCTGTAGTAGAACTTTTTGACGGGTTAGTTGGTACATTGTCTTGAAAGAATGCGCCTCTTTCCTGTTCTGTGTTTTTCCTTCCTGTTTCGTCCTTTTTTGGCGTACGACATTCCTATTAGGCTGTTTATTTTATTTTATTCATTTTATTACTGTTTTTCTTTTCCGCGAAAAACAGGGTACAGCCAGAAATGAAGTGTCGCACCTGAAGGGCTTCGCCACCCGTAATTTTGAGAGCAAATATTAAAATAAACGAAAGTTTCCGCAGTGAGTCACGTTCAAACATAATATTTAGACACACTCAGCACACAGTCTCCGGGACAAATAAAAAAAAAATGAGACATACACTGCTGCCTCCGTTTTTACAGTAGCGAAAGCAGGGAACACTATACAGATTGGTTTTGTTTAAGGTAGTTTAAACGCCCCAAAGCGACCCAGGCTACGAAGGACGCCGTAGTGAAGGGCTTCGGAAATTTCGACCACCTGGGGTTCCTTCACCTTCACTGACATCGCACAGTAGACGGGCCTCTAGCATTTCGCCCCGATCGATATGCGACCGCCGCGGCCGGCATCGAACCCTCGTCTTTCGGGTCAGCAGCCGAGTGCCATAACCACTGAGCCAACAAGGCGGCGTAACACTATACAGAGCACAAATTAGTAGCATAAAAGAAAATTTCAAGGCATATTAAATTTCGATAACAGCCCAATATTTTTTTCGCAATGGAGTAAACATTACGAATGGCGCAAAAAAACAAACATTGTGCAGTGTTGATTAGAGAGAGGTGTGGTTAGAAACGGAGGAAAGATGAACTTTAGCATTATGAACGCATACTTCGTTCTGTATTGTGGGAGTACCTGACACCGAAAGCTTCTAACTTCATAGAGGATTGACCGGAAATAAAGGCCAAAATATTGTCACGGAACCAAGGATCCAGGCACCGTCCACCAGCAGCGTTTCCAGAAAAAACCCTCAGGGCACGTGTGCCAACCTTCACCTCCTTGTCTTTCGATGCTGCCTGGGGCCACCTGGTGGCATTATTCCCCCTTTCCACGTCAGCAATGTTACAAAAATATGAATGATATACCAATACTGTTCGTTTATGGAAACATGCAAATCTATTGTGAAAACAATGCGAAGAATATATATTCAGTTGGCGGACCATATGGAACATTAGCAATAACATGAATCTTTCTCTCTCAAGCCCTGAAAGTTTGTTAATATTTGACACTGTCTTATTTAAACCGCACAAAGAAACGATAACATAAACACGAATATAAAAGGCCGAGTACTCACTCACCCTCATTCACGCGGTAAAAAAAAATTGTGGCGGGCAAACAGTTCAAACGCTTTAATAAAAGGAAAGCGATACTGCTAATATGTGGCCATCCCACGTCGCTGTTGACGTGAGCGTCAAGGAGAACGTAACGTCAAGATATTTGAAGCTATCTACGTGTTTGATGGTGCTGCAATCGTAATGAATTGGAGGGAGATTCAGTACGTGCCTTCACGGCATTACTCGTGGTAATGCTGCACAATCAGGGTGGTGACGTGGTGTCGCCCTGACATGATGATGGGCTTCTGCTCTTGCTGGTCGAAACGGTTGGCCCTGTCTAGTCGGCCACTAATTCTCAAAAGGCCGTCGGAATCAACTCATGGATGCAGTCTCCACAGAGGGCTTGACTTTGGAAGTCGCTTTCCTCGTTGCAAGCTTTCAAGCTCTTCTGAACAAGCTTCTTCCTGGACAGACAGAATAATGTCTGCCTTCGCTTGGGCTAGGTGTTCTGCAGAAGGTCGTTGTTGGTGAGATGAGTTTTTGCGTGGGCAGTTGGACACTTGGCGAGAAGTGCCCCGAAATTTGTCCACCAGCCGCACGAGCATTGCAGCTGAACGAGTCAGCCTAATACAACTTCAGAAGCGCTCGAACCACTTGCTGCCGAGTTCTTTCACGTCTACACTGGTTGCGAGAACATTTGCTTGGGGCCACACCTCCGTGTCGGAATCAGTATCGACCAAGCCGAACTTGCCCTTCAATACCCGCGAGCAGTGATCATGATACAAAACCTCCGGGCCTGTCAGCCAGGCCGATCCTGCCATTTCGGCTGCTGGCACAGACCTTGTTCCGAGATCTGCAGGTTTCAGGTTAGAAGGAACGTAGTGTCATTGCTCTGGCCGCGTAGAGCTCCCGATGTGTTCCACCCTGTCACTGACATACACATAAAACCTTCGATTCTCATTATGTAGTGACCTAGGACCACCTTGCTGTCAGTAAACAAGTTTACAGCATCAAGTTCCATATCCATTCCATGACTCCCCGCAGGGGCACCTAATAAATGCAGATGTTTGTGAGTTGCGACATCACGGGTTCCTGAACATTCGCAGGGACATCCCCGCGGGGATGATGTTGAGCAGTGCGTCGTCACGACGGACCCGAGCATCCGCGCTTAGTCGTGCGTGGCTCAGCCGTGTGCCAAGAAAAGAGGATCCTGGGGGTTGAGCCCATGTCGAGTGTTTGGACCTTTAAGGCCCCTCGGCAGAGGCAACATAGCAGTTTGGTCCCAGCTTCCTGAAGACGGCACCTCCGGCCTGACCCAACCGGAGGAAATCGGCAGTCGCCTTTTCCTGTCCTCCCCTCCATCTTTCACTTTCCTATCTTCTTTTTCACAACTCTCCTGGCTCCTATTCACTTTTTGAATTTTCCTTTTTTTCCTGGCGGAGACTCTTAACCTTGTGCTGCCAGGTACCCTGAATTGCGTCATATTTGGTTATAGTTCGTGTGTACAGCTGGCGCGGGTAGCACTTGCTTTCAAGATCCTGTCCCATCCCCTTGTTGGCCTTCGTTGTGGGCGGCTGGCACCACGACCGAACAGCACACCTGTTTCATCGCTCCTCCCCATTCACAAAATGTTCGCCCTCCTAAAAGAGTGCAGACCGAAGTGACAGCCCAGTACTTTCAGAAATCGAAAGCAACTTTCCCTAAATTTTACGTTCTTCACAGTGAAGCAACGGATAAGACCGCCCGAACAATGCCCCCAGCAAAAACCCTAACCTATGCCTTGGGCTCGGGTTACAAGCTGAAAACAATGCCTAGCGGTGGCCTCCGACTAGAACGGAAAGACAACGATCAATATTCTAAACTGTCCAACATAGTGTCCATTGGGGATATACCTGTCTCAATTACTGCACATAGATCTTTGAACACGGGGTGATCCGAACACGACTTTCTTGAACTCACAGAAGAAGAAACGCTCGAAGTTCAGATGGACTAAAATGTCATCAGTGTTGACCGCATCAAATTCAGGAAGGAAAACAAAGAAGCAGCAACAAAACCTCTTGTCCTCACGTTCAGCTCAACCACACTCCCTGAATCAATAGAAATTGGTTACCTCAAGATAGATGACCGACACTACATTCCAAACTCGCGACGGTGTTTCAACTGCCAGCGATACGGTCATGTCTCGCAGAGCTGCCGTGGTCGAAAAACATGTGCGAATTGCGCCCCACAAGAACTCCTTTCTGAAAACTATGAAGCAGCAGCACTATGGTGGCAAACTGTGAAGGTGATCACCCCTCCTGTTCAAGGTCATGGCCCTCATGGGAGAATGTGAAAGAAATAATAACAATGAAGACAAAGCAAGATATAACTTTTAAAGCAAGATATAACTGATAACTCTTCCATGCAAAAAACACATTCAACTTCACAGCAAGAACAGACTTCGATGATATGGTGCGCGGGGGGGCTGCACCGCACCGCGTTCCGGCCACTGCCCAGGCAAAGCCTCAAGCAGGGCCATCTGCGCCCCTGGCAGGGTCAGCGAACGCTGCCCTGTACCCCCCCCTAAAAAGGTCTCCCCGTCCCTTGAGTCGGCGGCCGATAAGACCACCCCCTCTCGGAGGAGGTCTGAAGTTCGTACACGCGCGGCATCCCCGCGGACCTCCAGCGCCTCCACCGAGGCGATGGATGTATCATCCGGCACGCCCGTCCTGCGCAGGTGGCACAGCTCACTCGACCGTCAAAACAAAGGAAGGACCCGAATAACGGGTCCCACGGGTCCAGCAGCACGTCCTCCCTTCCGAAGCTTCTAAAGTTCTTAGTAATTTTTCAAGCATTCTGAGCCCATTGATTGTCACTCATGAACTACCAACCAATGACTTCATACGGTTTTCAGAATTAGGAATATATTTTAACCACAGTCAAGTCTTCTGGGCCTTTGAGCCTCGGGCCAACAAACCTCTTCTCCCTTTTGACTCAGCGCATTCGAAGCTAGTCAAGCGCAGCATCATCAATAACGCTTTAACAATGCATTAAAGAAATCCTGCAACCACAAACTGGAAGATAGCTTTTTAGCCCAGACGCGCCGATTACTGCAGGCTGGTCCCCCGCTGAACCTCTCATCTTCAGTAGCTGAGGCCTTGTTGAGAGCCAAAGAAGAAAAAAGAATAAGAGATACGGATAAGATTGCAGTCATTCCTTACGAACACAGGATCTCACACAACTTAAATAAGATAGGAAAAAGAGTAGAAACAGATGTTTTATTTTCAGCTCCGGATCGCTTGTCAAGCTTCTGCAAGCGCGTTAATCAAATGGGTCGTAAGCAGACAGGTGCACCATACATCATCGCGACCGGTTCGTTTCCTGTGCTTAGGGCGTCGTGTAATCTGTTCCCTTGTCTTGTGGCCATGCATACGTAGGCCAAACCGGCAGATGCCTTACTTAATAAGAGATTGTCCGAGCATAAATACAATGTGACGCAACGAATCTAAGGCCATGGGGCATTCACTGCCGAGATTGTAAATGTGACCCTGAGCTAGGTAACACGAGCGTGCTGCGCAGGTGCGATGACAAAACCACGCGAGAAATCACTGAAGCCGTAAAAATTGCGCATCTTAAAGATAGTTGTGTCAGCACCCCCTCCATAGCCCTTATAGATAAGGAATTGCAGTTCTTATCTGTAGCTGGATGATCGGAGTTCTCCTGTGTGATTTCTGGTGGCGATGACTGTTTATCAGACTCGGTTGCTTTTGTTTTCTTGAGGCTGCTGTATATTTACCGCAGTGTTTGGAAAAATAAACCTTCAGTTGTAAGTCAGCGCTGTGTGTGTCTCGTCTACTTTCTTGTCCGTGTGTAGCTTGCGCTGTTCTGCCTTGTGGGTCCCACTAAACGAGGAACCTAGGCTCCCGCTTCTCCTATACAAAAAACAAAAGCCACAGGAATTGGCGCTCTTTGTACAGAGGAACTGCTGTGGACTTTTCGATAACCACAATGATATAAAGATGTTTTGGACACTCTTTCCCCTGTTGCTTCATGCCTACAGGAAACGAACCAAGGTCCTGAACACAAGAACTTTTTAACGAAATACAGTATTTCGTTCTCACAGAGGGCAAACTAGCAGGCTCGCTGTAGGTGTTGCTATTATCATTCAAGGCGGTGTTGCAACTTGCAAAATCAAACTTCAAACTAACTGTGAAGCAGTTGCAGTCACCGTCCTTAATTTCAAAACAATTACAATATGTTCTATATATCTGGGGCCACACCAAACAGCTACACTTAATGACTTGGAAATACTTTTAGAGCCGCTGCCAGAGCCATATCTGGTAGATGGAGATTTTAATACCCACTCTGTTTTTGGGGGCACGCGAACAGACTGGCACTAGAGGTCATGAATTAGAAAATTTTATTTTGTGCGGCGATGTTTGACTGCTAAATACAGGTAAACCCATATACTCTTTCCCAGCCTCAGGAAAAATGAGTTGCATTACTTGTCTTTTAGTTCACCCTCCGTTTTTAGCAATTTTAATTAGGATGCTCTCGAAAATCCTTACGGAAGCGATCACCTTCCTATAGTAATTAGCTCGCCTTCACCACCATCAATCATGCCAAGTAAACCACGTCGTTGAAAGCTCCACGTAGCTGACTGGGCGCTATTTCAGGAATAGGCCACACTGGAGAATTTTTTTCCGGACGATCTTAGTAACGACGAACTCAATGAAACAATTTACAAGTGCATGAATTGTAACTCAGTGTCCAGCACGGCTTTCTTGCGCTTGATTGCCGGAGCCGCACTTTTCTTTTGTTTTTCCAGTCTGGCCTTTTCCAGTTTCATCGGGGCTTCATACTTCGTAAGGGAAGCCTGTACTCGAGCCGCGGTGACCTCCGCTCTTGCTCAGGCGGCGAGCATGCTTGGCGTTGTCGAGACGGCCGAACGCTCCGAACGAGCTGAACGCAACGAATGCCGTGACTGCACAGAGCTTGCTATTATCTCAGAGCATGCAAAATGAGATTGGTCCGGACTCACTTGAGCAGCGGGCGACTTGCGGTCTTGCGACGCTATGTCGTCCGTGGTTGCGATGCGAAAACGGAACTTCTGAAGAGCGCAGTCTGCCAGAGGGGCCGCCGAAGCCTAGGTTCTTTCGAAGAGCGCGCGGGACACTGACTCGACGATCAGCGCGTTTTTATTATTCTCATCCCGTGGCACACGTTGGGGCTGCGGCCACTCCTCATATAGATGACAGGCCGCAAACACAAGGAAAATTGAAGTTAATCCAAGCATTTACAACTTGTAAAAACGCGGTGCTGCCGCAGTCGTGCAGCGAGGTAGAAGGAACGAAACAGTCACCAGTTGCGTAAGGCGAAACCCGGGAGAGAAGTGTAAAGAGGGAGAGAGCGCGCGGGGCGAGAGTGAAAGCGCATGGGGAGAAGGTAGACAAAGAGCGGGGAGGAGAGGAGTCCATTGTTTGCAGATGAAACCGAAGCCCGGGCCGGAAATTCGAACTGTACTCAGGACAGCACAGTGTCAAAAGCGGTTCGCCAAGGCTTCGGAAATAGAAACGAAGGAATAGAAGTTGTGGATGCCCGAAGGATCGGGCAATCCAGAACAATACAAATCACCTTTTTTGGAAAGAAACTACCCAGCCAAGTAATCTATCAGTGCGGCGTCTTTCGGGTCTACCCCTTCAGGGAGCAACATGAAGTATGCTACAACTGCAGGAGGGTAGGACACCGGGCCGACGTCTGCTACAAACCTACAACGAACCTTTGCCGCCGCTGCGGAGAAAATCACTCGCCTCCACCTGAGGGAGAACAGCCAACCTGTCAACCCGTATGCATCGTCTGCAACGGGGGCCACAACACAGGCAGCCGGAACTGCAAATTCCGGCTGATCAACAAGAACAAACAAGGAACGCCCCATGGCAACCAGGCACCCAAGCAAGGGGAGAACGACTCACCACTACACGGACACCAGTCTAGGCCCAGGAAGAAAGAACACGGTGCTACCGGAAAAGGAGGAAGCCACAGCCGGAATAACTCCAGCTCCTTCCCGCCCCTGGGGAACCCTGCAGGGAACGACAAGCGAAGCTCGAGCCGCGGACGCAGCGATAGCCGCTCCAACAAAAAGGTGAGCTGGCCAGCAGAGGCCTCCCAATCTATTGACGCTCGAGAGAAGGAGTTTCAGATCCAACTACAATCCCGAGACAGAGAAATTGCCAGCCTTAAAAAAGAGTTGGCTGACATTAAACGCCTGTTACAAGCGCATCAGGTACAGAATGCCACTGCGGCTAGAACGCCACCCACCGCGTCCCAGGCTTCGACCAATAATGCGATGGAAACAGACGCTATTTGCCACACTCCCTCCACCGCGTCCCAGTCTTCGGCCCATAACGCGACGGACCCAGACGCCAGAATAGCAACTAAAAGACCGCTTCCTACAAAAGAAGGCGAGGAATCCAAACGAAAGGCCGAGGCTTCAGAAGCCGACACCCCGCAGCCGTCGAAAGCGCCTACCAAACTCAGGGCAGACATCAATACTCTGTCAGAGAGAACTAGCGCTATATCAACAGAACAAGCAACCTTCCAAGGCCTCGTTACTACCAAATTTGCAGAGATAGATATTCGCTTTGCAACACTAGAGGGACAGGTATCCCAAATAGCCACCTGCATGCAGCAAATAATGGATAGGCTTACAACTATCGAGGCCCGCCTACCCCCCATCTTGGATCTGTCCACGACGCCACAACCATCTATAACCCAACATGGCACCACGCCAAAAATTTGAAATTTGGCAATGGAACTGCAGAGGCTTCCGCCGCAAGCGGGCCCACTTGCAGCTCCACATCCAACAAGCACCGTCTGTTCCAACCCCAGACGTGATTGCATTGCAAGAAGCTAGCGGCAGGGCTACACTGCCAGGCTATAAAGCATATCTGCCACCTCATTATGATACTAGTAACGCAGCCGGCTCCTTCACAGCCACTCTGGTGCATAGAAATATTACCGCAATTCAACATTTTATAAATGGTTCGGAAGAAGATTACACCCTACTTGAAATAGTACCAAGGCAAAAAGGAGACTCAAATCTCTTCATCCTTAATGTATACAACCCGCCCAGAAACAAAGGCAATGGACTCCCACACTTGTTGATAAACACAGTAAAGCTGGCTGCTGGGGCTCAACTAATAATTGTGGGAGACTTCAACGCTCAACACCCAGCATGGGGATATACCAAAGCAACTCCGAAAGGGAACCTGCTCTGGCAAATCATACAGTCACTAGGGCTCACAACGCTAAACAACCCGAGCGACCACACACGCATGGGTAACAGTGTATGTGTAGACACATCTCCAGACTTATCCCTCTCTAAAAACGTCAAGGACGCAAAGTGGGTCAACACCGGGCAAAACCTTGGTAGTGATCACTTCATCCTTAGCATCACCTTCCCCACGACAAAACTTAAAAACAAAGCAAAAGAAATACGAACCACGGATTGGGACAAGTTCAGGCAACTTCGCGACAAAACAGCTCCAAAGGAGATCTCTAACCTTAGCGACTGGGTTATCTCCCTGAATGAGGATGTCAGCTCCACTAGCGTTGTGGTGCCAGTTGAGAAGGGGGAGCAGATTGCAGACTCAAAGCTGTTACACCTGTGGCAGGCACAAAAAGGCCTCCAAAAACGCTGGAAGAAGCAAAAACACAACAAGCGACTACGCAAAAAGATCGCTGAAATCGAGAGGCGAATCGAGGAACATACACTTACTCTCCAAACACAACAATGAAACCAAATATGTGAAAGCGTCAATGGACAGCTCGGAAATAAGAAGACATGGCATCTTCTAAGACACCTGCTCGACCCAGAACAAACACGTCCCGTGCAACAAAGTCAACTGTACAGACTCATACATAAATATGAGGGTACAACTGAAGACCTAATCAAAGAGCTAGCACAACGTTATCTAAACACGGATGATGGTACCACACAACCAGACTACCGGGGGACTCCTAATCCAAATTTAGACGCAGACATCACAGACGCAAAGGTCTGGTACGCAATTGGAAAACTGCGGACGACATCTGCGGCAGGACCAGACAAAGTAACAAATAAGACTCTCAGGAACTTAGACGCAACGTCGATCGCGGTGGTTACAGACCTTATGAACAAATACTGGCATGCAGGCAACATACCACCAGAGTGGAAACACGCGAAAATCACTTTTATTCCTAAAGCGGGTAAGAAACTCAGCACTGAGAATCTACGCCCAATTTCATTAACATCATGCCTAGGCAAACTCATGGAGCATGTCATCCTCAATAGGCTCCAAAACTATGCGGAGGACATGAACCTCCTACCTGAAACAATGTTAGGATTCAGGGCCCAACTATCTACCCAGGACATACTCTTGCAGCTTAACAAGGACATAATTGAAGCTGACGAGGGAACAGGAACGAAAGCAATATTGGGTTTAGACCTTGTTAAAGCTTTCGACAACGTCACCCACAAAGCCATTTTGACAAGCTTGTCAGAAATCAACCCCGGAGAAAGGACGTACAACTACATCCGATCCTTCCTTACTAACAGAACAGCAGTGATAACGGTCGGAACAATAGAGTCTGCCCCAATCACACTAGGAAGTAAAGGTACGCCACAGGGCTCCGTCCTGTCCCCTTTCCTTTTTAACCTCTCCCTCATCAAAATTCCCCCCAAACTGGCACAAATACCAGACCTACATCACACGTTCTATGCAGATGACATCACACTTTGGGTAACCAAAGGATGCGAAGGCTACATAGAAGACACACTCCAAGCAGCAGTGGACATCATTGAGGCATGCGCATGGGAATCCGGCCTCACTTGTTCTGAGCAACAATCTGAACTCTTCGTGATCCGTCGTAAACAAAGAGGTAGGCGTACCACGACATCCCCCCCGCAAATAAACGTCTATGTTAATGGACGATCTGTCAATGAGGTACAGACCATGAGAATACTGGGGTTGTATTTACAAACAAATGGAAAGAATACTGACACACTCACTAAGCTAAAACGCACGGTAGAAGCGACGGCGCGATTAATCCGCCGCATAGCTAACCGCAGACAAGGGGTGAGGGAAAGAGATTTATGCCGCCTAGTGCAGGCCTTTGCGCTAAGCAGGATACTCTATGCCACCCCTTATCTCAAATTTTCGAAAGCAGAAAAGGACAAATTGGATAGCATGATACGGCAGGCCTATAAGGCTGCGTTAGGACTCCCACTAAATGCCTCAACCGAAAGGCTTATGAGGTTAGGAATACATAACACCTACAATGAACTGAAAGAAGCCCATTTAATGGCTCAAACAGCGCGATTAGCCAATTCCAGAACTGGCAGGAGTATTCTTACCAGGCTCGGAATTAACTTTCAACCTACGAATAACGATGCTAAAGTAGACTTACCCCGCGACTATAGGACGGCCCTACTAATCAAACCACTCCCCAAAAACATGCACCCCTTACACCATGAGGGTAGAAGACAAGCACGAGCCAAAGCCTTACATAAGAAATACAGACAGTGCGCTGCAACACTTTATGTAGATGCGGCAGAATACAAAAATACCAATGCCTTTGCAATTGTGGTTGTGAACGAGAATGGTGACCACATCGTCTCGGCGACAATCAAAACGAAATCCTCTGAAACGGCAGAAGAGGCGGCTATAGCCCTCGCCCTAGCACATACCCAAGGGAGCATCATCCTCAGCGATTCCAAAATGGGTATCAATAATTTCGCTAAAGGGCGAATTACAAACACCTCCCTTAGAATCCTTAGCGCAACCAAATTCTCACCAAATTATTCCGAATTGATATGGGTCCCAGCCCATTCGGGGAATCCGGGGAACGAGGCAGCCCACAATAAAGCCCGAGGTTTCGTCGACCGGGCAGTGGATGAGTCTGGCTCCCTGAGTTTCACGAAGGACTCCATGATCACATATCATGATCTCACCAATCATTTTAAATTAGAGAGGAGAATTTTCCCCCCTCCAGACAAAAGACTTACTAAAGAACAAGAGGTTACGTGGCGTCGTCTACAGACGAGATCGATACGCACCCCATCACTTCTCGCGCACATTTATCCAGATCTTTACAACCCAAACTGCAAACACTGTGGCCAACGTGCTACCTACGATCACATCCTGTGGGACTGCAAAATAGAGCCACCTCCGGGTGATCTAGTTACAGCTCCTTCTCTCGAGCGGTGGGAGACCGTGCTGGCTAGCTCTGACCCCAGAACGCAAGTTTTGGCGGTGGAGTGGGCTGACAAAGTCTTCGAGGGCTATGTACTCTCGACCACTTAACGCGACCTCTTGCCAAGCTCTTCCCGGCGAATAAAATGTTTTACAATCAAATGTCAAAAGCACTCTTTGAACTTTTAGAGGACACTGGTCTTATGGGACAGAGGTAGAGGCACATTCATGCAGGCAGATGACACCGTCGGAGCAATTGCAGGTGCACCACTGTAAGGCTAATCCCGCCTGCACATAAGCATCACCACCTTTGCTCTGGTTATATTGTGCAGCGCTGGAAGATTTTCCATCTCTATTAGGCGTATCACTCATGGCGCTATTTTTAAGCAGCTGCTGCTAAAATCTCACTGTGCACAATACAGCAGGAAATTTTGGCGATTTTGAGTTCTTTCTCCATGTAGCTCCACAATAGACTTCTTGGCGTTTCTGCTAATTTTCCAAATACTCTGGCACGTCTTGTGGCCTCTCTGGGGGTGTGAACGCGAGTTGCGCGGCCTTGTATGGCAACTGACGATTCCACCTACACCACCGCGTGCTTTATTCTGTGCCAAGTCACTGGAAACATCTGTCTAGCTGCAGTTTGCCTTTCAATACTATGCAAATTTTCTAAGGGGCATTTTCCCAAAATGGTTTTAAAACTATGGGTAAGTCTCCGATACTAATGCAAGACACGTATTGTATAAGTATTGTCACGTAGCAGTTGGTACAGGTAGCGCCGCGTCAAGACGGCAGAGGAACGCCAACACCGAGAAGATGCGAACGCACCCCGCGACGGCCAGGATGGAACGTCCAGTTTCATCTTCTTCAGCAGCGAACAGCGGGGCGCACGAGCTGCGTGCCGAACAGCCGCCGAGCGGCTATTGTTGCAGACGCGGCATTACCCTCCCTCTCAGAAAGAGCATCGGCCCGATGCTTTAAAAAGAAAATAGCGAGAAAGAAAAAAAACAACAGAATAACGCGCAGCACTTAGCCACTAAATGTCTCGCGAAAAATAGGGCTTCATCCGCATCACATGAACAATCTCTGGTCTCTGCTGACGATGAATAGTCCGGCGAGTAGACTGTGAAATCACAACTAAATTTTTCACGATGAGAAGTGTGCTTGAATTCAGTTATGAACGTCGTATTGTATTTCTTCGTACTACAGCTAACATGAACATGCAGACGTTTTTCACTGGCCAGCTAGTGCTTTTCTATAAAAGACGAAGATCCAACGTTAGGCAAAGTCAAGTGCGATAAATATTTAGTACTGTACGATTGCACTCATCTTAACACCGACCTTCTTTTTTTTGTATGCGTGTACAAAAAAAAACAGCCACCCATGGGCTAAAGAAAAATACTTCGATTATGAACTTTCAAAATCTTAACAAATATATCTTTGAGCGTTTAAAAACAGGTCTCGTGGATTTCATACTGCTGCCACTTATTCCCCGTTTCATTAAAGGTTCTCTCTGATAAGCAGTGTTGAACACTGGAAGATCTCCCAACGTAAAGTGAATTTTCCCTCCTTAACGCTGACCACATTTTCCAAAAAGGCAAGTATAGAAGAACCGCACAGCTTCCAGAAAAGTAAATTTCCGGACCTATGACGTATTCAAGGCGCCATCACATATTGACCCCATGCACGAACACCGACAGATGAGCTGGTTATATGACCACTCAATCTTGTAAGAACGAAGGCATGCTACAGGGGAGAGACTTTCAGCATTTGATCTCACCCCCGCCGCTCCCTGCGCATGCGCACCGTTGCTATAGCGACAGTGACGCGGCTCGGCGCGTCATCTGCTTCCCACGGCGCCGCGGCCCCAAAGTCGTTCGCGGTGCTAGCGTGCACTGCAAGTTCAAGTTACGTACCTAGCCACTGAGCACTGGCGCCAATTTAGCGAACGGCGCTACGGCTATCTTCCCTTATAAGCACCGCGCCTCGCAATGGCGGACGCCATGTGAACCGCACATGAAGAGGAAATCATTCGAAAACATTTGTTCGATTTAAAGCAGCAAGGAAATATGTGGACAGAATATGCACAATCTCGCGAGGCGAAAAGTTCGTAGTGCTGCTGCGTGTGGTACATCTTCCTTCCAAAGCAATGTCAACGTACGCATTTTTTCGTAAGTTTCTTATATCCTGTGCCCTTTACTTTGTGAAGTTTTTCTTATGTCAGAAAGTTGCTGAAATGGCCTGGGTATTATATTTGACATTTGTTCTGTTAAATATATGCACTGTGTAGTGTGCCAACTGTGACAGGTTCCGCTACCGCCATGCGCCGACACTGCGCTGCGCCTGACGACGACGAAGTTATGCGCCGACACTACGCTGCGCCTGACGACGACGAAGTTGCCCCGCTCTCTTGGTGCTGGCTACGCCCGTCTACGCTGCCAGATCCTGCACGGCGGTTCGGTCTCTTGAGGACGCCTAATAAACGCATCCCTACAATTGGTGGAGGTGCTGAATTCGTCCCCTACCAACCTGGAACTCCGGAGCCGTACGCTGCCGCCTGTGTCAACCATGCCAGATGAGACTGCCCCAACACCGGCGGCCAGTTCAACCACCGTCATTTGTTCTGGCGCCATCCGGCAGCGTGACCCTGCCCTCTTCAGCGGGACTGCCGACCAAGATGTTGACGACTGGTTGTCATCGTATGAGCGAGTGAGCAGCTATAACAAGTGGGATGACACTATCAAGCTGAGTAACGTCATCTTTTATCTCACGGACGTGGCGAACCTCTGGTTTCGAAACCATGAGGCGGACCTACCCACTTGGCCCGTATTTAAGAAGAGCTTTGCGGAAGTGTTCGGCCGCCCTGCGGTGCGCAAGCTCCGTGCCGAGCAGCGCTTACGGGACCGCGCTCAACACACCGACGAGACCTTCACAAGTTACATTGAGGACATCGTTGACCTCTGCAAACGTGTCAACGCCGCCATGCCAGAAGCGGACAAGATCCACCATATCCTCAAAGGCATCGCTGACGACGCATTTCAGATGCTCCTCGCGAAAAATCCCACCACCGTCAGTGAGGTCATTAAGCTTTGCCAGAGCTACGACGAGCTCCGCAAGCAGCGCGCTTCTACACGGCGTGCCGGTGTCTGCGACGAAGCCCTCTCCACTCTGGCCCTGGGCGGTACTACTCCTGAGGACTCCCCTCTTCTCAACCACATCAAAGCCTTCGTTCGTGAAGAGGTCGCTCGCCAGCTGTCCCTCATATCCCATTTTCAAGACCCCGCCCGCCAAGTTCCTGACTCGACCCCGTCTTTGGCTCCTACCATTCGCCGTGTCGTGCAAGACCAAGTCGCTGATCTGCTACCGTCCAGCCCTGTGCCCGCGCCTGTGACAGCACCCCTGACGTACGCCCAAGCGGTGGCCAGGCCACGACATACGCCGGCAACCGATTCCTACCAGGCCGCCCCTTCTTTCCGTCCTCCGCCGCCGTCTGAGCCCCCGTCTCAAGCTCCGTTTTCAAGGGTTCGCCCACATCCTACCAATCCCTGGCGTACTGCGGACAACCGACCCATCTGTTACGCCTGTGGTCTGCCCGGCCATGTCGCGCGGCTTTGCCGCCAGCGCCTTCCGCCTTCTCGACCTGGCCTGCGCTCCTACCCGTACGATGCCGAACTATCCTCGCCGAGAAGGCCACCTGGTCCCCCCTTTGTTTCCCCTGATAGCCAAATTTACACCACTCGCCGATCGCCTTCCCCTCGACGCCGTTCCCCTTCTCCGATGCTGCGACGTTCTAGCTCCGCGCTTGAGGGAAACTAACAGCCGCAGTTCCGGGGGCAAGAACTGCGCTTGTTTCGAACTCCTCAAGTCCTCCGTGTCGTCCCGCTAATGTAATCGTAGTGTTCGTGGAAGGTGCCAAGGTTCTCGCCCTCGTCGACACGGGCGCTGCAGTATCTGTCATAAGTGAAGCTCTCTGCCGCCGACTCCGCAAAGTGACTACCCCAATTTCTGACTTTTCGCTTCGCACCGCCTCATCACAGCGCATTCATCCCTCAGCCGCATGTACGGCCCGTGTCCTCATTCAAGATGTTTTGTACACCATCGAGTTTATTGTGCTGTCTCACTGCTCACACGACGTCATCCTGGGATGTGACTTCCTTTCGACTCATCGTGCCGTTATTGACTGCGCTCGAGCTGAAATCGCCTTTTCTCCGCTGTGTGACGCTCCCTTTTGCGACGTACCTACGCAGTCTGCCAAACTTGTGGTCGCGACCGATACCGACATTCCTCCGTTTTCTGCTGCCCTCGTGCCGCTCTCCTGTGTCGGCGTCCCTCATTCAACTGTTTTCTTCACGCCTTCCGAAACCGCTTCCCGCCATCCCTGCCTCCTGCTTCCCTTTGCTGTTCTGACGATCGACCATGGACAAAGTGCAATTTACGTCTCGAACCCATCTTCGTGCCCGTCAGCAGTGCTCCGAGGTGAATGCCTCGGGCGTATTGAAGAACTTGATTCCTGCCTTCCCTACCCTATTCTCGATACCACCGCTTCCTTCGATGTCGATGTGCTCAGCTCTTGTGATGTTCAGAATGATCCACCGCCCTCCGACGTCTTCCACCGTGCCATTGACGCCGACCTTCCACCCGCGCTACGTGATCAACTCGTCGCCCTCCTCCAGCGCTTCAGTTCTTCTTTCGATCTTCCTCAGACTGCCTTGGGCCGTACGTCTGTTGTTGCGCACACCATCGACACCGGTACACACGCCCCTCTTCGCCAGCGCCCCTATCGTGTCTCGGCTTCTGAGCGCCGCGTCATTTCTGATCACGTGGACGACATGCTCCGTCGGGGTGTCATACAGCCCTCCCACAGTCCCTGGGCGTCTCCTGTTGTGCTGGTAAAAAAGAAAGATGGTTCCATCAAGTTCTGTGTTGATTACCGCCGGCTCAACAACATCACACGCAAGGACGTCTATCCCCTGCCACGAATCGATGACGCCTTGGACTGCTTGCAGGAAGCTGAGTATTTCTCCTCGCTGGATTTGAGGTCAGGCTACTGGCAGGTGCCCATGGCTGACGCTGATCGCTCAAAAACTGCCTTCATAACACCTGACGGCTTATATGAGTTCAACGTCATGCCGTTTGGCCTTTGCAACGCCCCGGCAACTTTCGAACGCCTGATGGACACTATCCTTAGTGGACTCAAGTGGGAGAGTTGTCTTTGCTATCTCGATGACATCGTCGTCTTTTCTGCGGACTTTTCTTCTCATCTCATCCGCCTCGAGCGCGTTCTGACTTGTCTTACTGACGCTGGGCTCCAGATGAATTTGAAAAAGTGCCGCTTTGCTGCCCGACAACTCACCATTTTAGGACATGTAGTCTCTAAAGACGGCATTCTTCCGGACCCCGCCAAACTTCGTGCCGTTGCCGAATTTCCGAAGCCCACCTCACTGAAGCAGCTCCGTAGCTTCGTTGGCCTTTGCTCTTACTTCCGTCGCTTCATCTTGAATTTCGCCACGATCATCGCTCCTCTGACCCAGCTACTCGCAGGCAGCTCCAACCTCTCCGCTTGGACGCCTGCTTGCGATGACGCCTTCGACACCTTGCGCCGCCTTTTGGTTTCGCCTCCCATCCTGCGCCACTTTGACCCGACTGCGCCTACTGAGATCCACACTGACGCCAGCGGTATTGGACTGGGTGCCGTTCTCACTCAACGCAAACCTGGCTTCCGTGAATATGTGGTCGCCTACGCCAGTCGGACCTTGAGCAAAGCGGAGGCCAACTATTCTGTTACCGAACGAGAATGTTTGGCCATCATTTGGGCTATTGGAAAATTTCGTCCCTATGTCTACGGTCGCCCGTTCTGTATAGTAACCGACCACCATGCCCTGTGCTGGCTGGCCTCTCTCAAAGACCCGTCAGGCCGCCTAGCTCGCTGGGCTCTGCGATTGCAGGAGTATGACATTCATGTCATTTACCGCTCTGGCATCAAGCATAATGACGCGGACGCTCTTTCCCGCTCGCCGCTACCTAGTGCTTCCTAGGTACCTAGTACCTAGTGCGACACTTCCGCGGCCTCTACCTCCTACCCTGCCGACTCCCTTGTGTGGCTCTGGGTGCCTCCCACAACTCCCGGCCTTTCGCGGAAACTGCTGCATCGGTATCATGGTCCCTACCGGGTTCTCAAGCAAACATCTCCGGTCAATTATATTGTTGAGCCTGTTGCACCCGCTGCGGACTTGCGTCGCCGTGGCCGCGAAACCGTCCACGTCGACCGACTGAAGCCGTACTACGACCCCTCTGTTCTTCCTTCCCCTTAAGACGCCAGGATGGCTCCTTTTCACCGGGGGGAAACTGTAGTGTGCCAACTGTGACAGGTTCCGCTACCGCCATGCGCCGACACTGCGCTGCGCCTGACGACGACGAAGTTATGCGCCGACACTACGCTGCGCCTGACGACGACGAAGTTGCCCCGCTCTCTTGGTGCTGGCTACGCCCGTCTACGCTGCCAGATCCTGCACGGCGGTTCGGTCTCTTGAGGACGCCTAATAAACGCATCCCTACAACTGCAACAAATTCCACGTCAGAAATTGACTCCCTACTGGTTCGCTTTTTCTGATGCCAAATAAATTAAGTTTGCAGTTAGATCCTTGCTGAAGCCCAGATTTCTACTTTCTCTCTGGTCTGGCATTTCCACATCTGTCATATAGGACAGTATGCCTTGTTTGAGTTTCGAATCCTACATGCTATCTATCTAACAGATGTTTCAGGGAAGCATTTAAGCAATTCTCAAAAATAGGTTTTTTGAGGTAACAATATGTCTTTTTCAGGATAGTATTACCAGTGTTGGCGGGCATCACAAACCCGCTGAATCGTTTTAATTAGCAAGCTCGTTACCTAATTTTTAACAATTACCTTTTCAACTATTAGATTTAGGCACCTAGTTGCATTTAGAGATTTCTACTCAGTCGTTAGCAATAGCCATATTAGTTTTAGGCCGCCGCGGTGGCTCAGCGGTTATGGTGCTCGGCTGCTGACCCGAAAGACGCGGGTTCGATCCCGGCCGCGGCGGCTGGACTTTCTTTGGAGGAGAAATTCTAGAGGCCCGTGTACTGTGCGATGTCAGTGCACGTTAAAGAACCCCAGGTGGTCGAAATTTCCGGAGCCCTCCACTACGGCGTCTCTCATAGCCTTAGTCGCTTTGGGACGTTAAACCCCATAAACTAAACTAAACTAGTTTTTAGAATTCAGAAAACGCGATTACCTTTGGCTTTATGTATCGACAAAATTTGGCTTTTTTGACTAGGTGCGTGCAGAACAAAGGTTGCTTTGTCTGCATGCTTTTCGAAAGCGCATGCATTTTTGCACGATGTAGCCAAATTTTATCGAGTCACAGCGCCGAGGATAATCGCGTTTTCGAAATTCTAGAAACTGATATGGCTTTGCGTTTTATGATTTCGCGTTTCGCCTCTATCGAAGCGCAGCCGCTAATATTACTGTGCGACGCAGAAGTTCGCGCTGCTCTGCCAGCACCTACGAGACACAAAGAATACGGATTAGTTGCACGAGAGCGGCGGAGTGCCTGCTCTTCGTAAATAAATGCAGCTGAAAACAAAATAAATGATATAGCGCCAAGGCGCTGAGAAGCAGGGTGGACTCTGCGTAGACCTCTGCTGTTGCCTTTGCAAAGCCATTCCTGCGATCCGGCAACTACGTGTAAATTGTTTGACGCCGCCGTGGAATCTGATGCCACACACCTGGTAGAAGCGCGCGCTGGCGCCGCGAACGACTGGGGGCCGCGGCGCCGATAGCAGCAGACGACGCGCCGAGCCGCGTTGCCCTCGCTATAGCAACCCTGCGCTTGCGTAAGGAGCAGCGGGGGTGAGATCAAGTGATGATTGCCTCTCCCACTACCGCAGCGTTTTTTGTTCGCGAGCAGGAGGCCATGTAGTTGAGAAAATCTCAAAAGAATTGCCGATTTCTTCCTGACACCCCGAAACAACTCTCAGAATTGTGTCCCTTTTATTACGCACATCTCCTGACACTAGCCGAATCAGACGCAACATAGGGGTAGAGTGAATCAGAAACTGCTCAACCATGTACTCAATCTTCGACCACGACCCTTTTGTTAGAACCTGTATCGACAGATGGCGCCACCATACCGTGCTCTTTCATCATACCTTGTCTTCAAAAGAAAACATTCGACAGAAGTCTGTCTGGTTGGGAAATTTAATGTTAGGAGAAGGCAAGTGACGCCAACCAAGTAGAATACAGAAAAAAACACGACGTTTCGGGACCGGCTCGGCCCCTTCTTCACGGTGTGACTACGGGCGAGCGCAGCTTGGCTTTTTAAGCCCCTGCGTGGAGGACCTCCGGGTCAATGGCCGCAGCCCATGGACGTAGGATGAGGGGAGTGTCCCCAGGGAACGATTAACATTCTCTCGTGTTTGCTGAATGTGCCACGACTCGAGCAGAAGCCTCCTGCGTGGGTTAGCTTCCGTTTCCAATCGGCGGAAACGGAAGCTAACCCACGCAGGAGGCTTCTACTCGAGTCGTGGCACATTCAGCAAACACGAGATAATGTTAATCGTTCCCTGGGGACACTCCCCTCATCCTACGTCCATGGGCTGCGGCCATTGACCCGGAGGTCCTCCACGCAGGGCCTTAAAAAGCCAAGCTGCGCTCGTCCGTAGTCACACCGTCAAGAAGGGGCCGAGCCGGTCCCGAAACGTCGTGTTTTTTTCTGTATTTTATTTACTTGGTTGGCGTCACTTACCTTCTCCTAACTTTTCTTCGCCCGCTAAGTGCTCTACACCACGGCTGGGCACGATACTTGCACAAACTATCGTCGATACCCATACCCGATTCCCTCAAAAATATCATTTAGTTATTTATTTATTTGTGCACACAGCGAGCAATAGCTTTGGCTCAAGCAGGAGGGACATTCACCTAATATATAAAGGCCGTAAGACTATCAGCCACAACAGTCGCAGGTCATAATACATGACATCAGATCCAATAGTCATCAGAACCACAACACTACGAACTATACAATAAATCCGCCAACTCTTTCACAAAATGCTTGAATTTACACGAACCCGATGGAAGGCGATTCCACACCGCGACGTGCAGTATTGAGCTAAAATTGAGGCTAATGAATGCTTCTGTGCAAGCAGTATTCTCTAGTGTACGCTAATTTCGCACAATCAGGAAGATCCGGCTTCATTTGCAGAGATATAACTGCGTAGCAATATTAGACGGCTTACATTGCTTCTTATTGCTAAAAATTGTAAATTACGCTTTTTATTATGCCGATATCGCACTGCTACCGTATACAAAAGTCGATACCTACACAAGCCTTGTAAGCAGTGATTCTAGTACTGATTTGTGAGTGTCTTTTCTTTTCTTTTACTAAACCATAATTTAACGCCGATGAGCAGATGTCATCAATATGAGAGGACCAAGTAAGTTTCTTTAGTGAGGGTTACTCCGAGGTATATATAGTTCTCTAATTCTAAAAGAGGACAGTTTTGAAGTATGTGACTAATAAGCCCGGGAACTTTTTTCGCTTTTGATTTATAACAATACGGTTTTCCCTTAATTAATATTCACACCTCAGAGCTCACACCAGTCTAGGATTTACGATACCGATAAAAGACACCGAACCAAACTGATTTCCAATGCAGACAATCCATACTGTACTGTCGACACTACTATACACCACTTAAATCGCTAGTAAAGCTGGTAATGTGATTTTCTAAGCTAAAAATTTCTCCGTGATTTCTAGCATTTTTAGTGTGTATGATATAGCGCGTGGTATATGAAAGGGTTTAAATGAAACCTGCCGCAGGGATTTCTTTAAGGTTCACTGTCGGCGCACCGGGTGTCGTTAAAACTTCAGCGCTGGAGTGATGCCGTGGGGTCACTGAAACGATCACTTTATGAGCAGCCTAGCAAAATCATTTTTTAAGCCTGGCGTTCTTCGTGGGAACCAGTCTCTGAGCACTTGTCTGCAAAAATAAGCTCGAAACTATTTCTGAAGCTCGTCATTTGTTAGCGCCGCATTTGTCGGTTAGCTCTGTCTTTGCCCAGGGCTAAAAAGTACAAGTTCCGCGCGTTTGGGAAAGCCGGACAGTTATTTCACCAGCATAATGTTTACCAGACGTTTGAAGTTGAACATTCTTCGTCAAAAACGAGAAGAAAAACGACTAACAATAAAATGGCTAAAAATATTTATTACGTAAAAAGTACTTTTCTAACCTGTGTTGCGACTATCGCTCAAACATCATCATTTCAAACAGCTCTTTGGTCCTATTTAGAAAATTCTAACATATGCTGATGTGCGTTTTTTTATCACTGTGTGATTCACTTCTTATGTTTTGTTTTTGTTTTTTTTCTTGGTTGCTCCAGTCTGTGTGTGTGCTGGCCGTAACGTTCCGCAAAATGTTCGATGCTGTGTTTAGTAACTTTCGAAGCCGGGATTTTTCTTGATTTTTTGCGGGGTTTGCTACATGTGCATTTTTTCAAATACCTCATATTAGCCTTTTTTTTCCCTTGCTCTTATTAACTTGTACCTGCCTTCTTAACTTGTTTACTTCTGTTTTCAGCCGTTTGTATTCTGTGTTGTATATCTGTTGTTTTCTTTGATGAATCCCCCCCTATGTAATGCCCGCATTGGGCCTTTAGGGTATTGAAATAAAAAATAAATAAATCATAAATAAAATAAATTTCGATTTTTTTCGTGAATAACTGTAGCAAGTAACAGAATTTACTCAAACCACCGGTCTGAAAGAGCCTCACGATGTGGCCGTGCTTCAAGCGAAGCAATTAAAAAAGAAGGCGCAATCTACACGACCATGTTGCGTGTTTACATTAGGGTTTCGCATTTTATCAAAGGATAAGAGTGAAGCCTAACGACGTCGACTCGAGGATACTCGAGGTATAATTAAGAACCTCACAATTTACTAGAGCCTCTTGAGAACTACGGCTTGTTGTAGCTTGCTGCTCCAAACGAAAGGAATGCGTCGGCTGATGCAACTGGCGGTGCCGGCGCTGATGACTCCAATCACCCGCGTTAGGAAAACTGCGTGACCATTGTCATGGTTACAATGTAGACAACAAATTTTCTGTAAGACAGCAGCGGTCCAAGTCGTCTGAGCATCCGTCTTGAATGCGGGAGGTGCGGGGTTCGATTCCCAGTGCGGCGGGGTACCCACCGGTGATACAATGGGCACAAGCTTTCCCCTGGCCTGGTGCTGGGCTTCTTTAGGGTGAAATGCTTGGGAAATGGGTCTTCGACCCCACCTTGAGTACACAAAAAATTCCTTGTGCCATGGCGCTCTTCGGCCGCAGATGCCCTCGCGGCATAAAAATCCATCATCATCACCACATTTTCTGTAAGCTTCTCAGCATGAAGGCTAAAGTCTTCCATTTCTGTGGGCAACCACCACAAATTTAAATAGGAGTTAAGGGGCGTTTTCTACTATACTTGTGAGTCTGTTTCTTCGTGCCTTCTGCCATCAAGTGCGCAGAAGTTCAACATATACGTCGTCAATCTGCCAAACAACTAACGTAGAAAGGAAGACGACTGACCGGGCCTACGACGCAGGCAATCGCCTTTATCTAATTCTTCCTCTTTTTTTTTCAGTGTGTTACCTCCTGAGCGAGTGCCGCCGGCCCAAAATCTGAGGCACAGCAGCCTCAAAATCGCCGCCAACTTCTTTTTGTGAGTATCGGATGTCGTTAAATATACGATACAGTAAAAACGTATTTTCAATACTGATACTCCGATACTTTCATTTTTGACAAGCGATGCATAATACCCATGCGGAAAAAGTATCGAAAAATAATATTAGCCAGCATGGCCCATGCCTCATTGCCTCAACACTATCGAACTGCACCGCTCAGAAAGAGCGTGAATGACTTTGAGAGCTTGTTCAGGGCTGTTTCTTAAGTTTCTGCGCAAGACTGCTTAGAGCTGGTCGAATGGGCGGCATGCGCAAGCACACATGCACTGTCGTATCTTCTTTTGTCCCATTTCGGTGGTACAGGTTCGCAGGAACGGTCTTGCATGAGAAAATGCTGAACAAAATTAGCTCGTGAAGACTGCGCGAGACTGGTCGCAGTTACCCTGAATTTCTATGAGGCGTAGCTGCCAGTCTCTCTCTTTTCCGTAATTTCATGTATTAAGAAACCTTTTGTCTTGGTACAAACGATATATTATCGATCTCGGAACACCGACTGCTATATCTATCTTGGCCTAGTATTGTTTTTTATACTCTCTTTAACTTATCTAGAACGGCTTTAATTGTGAAATGGATAAGTTCGCACGTGCGGCAGGTTTCACTCATGCAGTGAATGTGCCACGACACCGCAGTCAAGATGTTTGTGGCAGGTTGAAAGCTAAGTTAGTACTGACATGAGGATAGCTGCCCATGCACAGATCGGGGAGTGTCAGCAGGGCGTGATTCAGGTGCTGACTGCTGTCATTTTTGTTTAAGAGGATCAATCGGAGCAGTAATGATCACTCTTCAAGAGCTTTCAAAGTTTGTTACATGGTGATAAGTACGAGGGATAGACACGACATATCAACATACACTTTTTTTTTTCATTGGCTCATCCACTCTAAGCAACGAATAGCCGTAAGCAAAGATTTCCTCGAGGAACACAACGTTCGCATAAATAATCCTCATCCGCTCAAGAATTGTGTGAATTACCTTTATAATCACAGGACATTGAAAGACGTGACGTGAATAAAATAGAACCATTTAATATTTTTCTTCATGATGAACGTTCCTTATAATGCAATTATAAATTATACCTAAATACTAACTTTTATTTTCCTCCTCCTTCCTAAAATAGCGGAATGCGAATTATTCTGGAAGTGCTCGATTTATCACTCTTTGGCAGACATCCTTTAGAAGTTTGAAAAAGGTCAGTTGTCATTATTTTTCTCCAAATCGCAGTTTCTATTCGACAAAATTGCAAGTTTAAGAAGTTTTTTTTTTTTGCGCATGTCAAAATAACCTTAAGAAATATCAAACTGGGTGAAGACTGTCTGAGTGTATTCGGACAAAAAAAAAAGGCCTTTTACTTGGTCCGATTTTAAAAAAGCTTGTTTTCGGAGCCAAGGAGCCATTTTTTGAATTTTTGTTTATGCATGTCAGTTTTTTTGCATTGCCGCTGGGTAACAGAATAGGTGACGTGATTGAAGGACAAAAATATTAGCTAAGAAATTTATTGCCATCGAGTGTTTCAATTTAGAATACTTAGAAACTCCCCCAAAACAACTTTTGACGCCTTCATTTGACATGTTAATTCCAAGTCACCAACTGATACCATTATCGCAAAAGGCAGGTCGATTACTGAGGTTGGACAGATCTGCACATCTGAGATAAAAAGTTTATGATAAACATATCGTGATGCCACCACAACAGTTCTCCTTTGAACGCGACTGTTAGATTTTAAGAAAGCACTGGGACTCTTAGGCAACAATTTGGAAGACTAAATGGCAGTTGTATGTTATTTCTGGGAAAGAGGTGAGGTCAGATAATTGCACAGTGAGCCAGTACCAAACAAATCCATAAACCCTTCTTCTAATGCAGACAATATAGAGGGGGTAGAGCACGTATGCACTGAGAATTCTTGGCTACCCAATGGAAGAGATAGCCTGATGGCGAAGGAATACTGATGGTAACTGCAAGCAACGCCTCTTTATATTTTTAATCTGTGCGGTGCAGAGGCCTCCCGGAGAAATCTGCGAGTTTTTAAAAGTACCCTACTAAATTCTTGCTAAATTAAAAAATACAAACACATTAATCCGCCTTTGATATACGTTATCTCTAAACCAACGTTTTATAACGAGGTGAAAACTAAAATGTCTACTTTAGAGGGAGAGTAAATTCCTGGATCAGAGTTAAGAGGGCAGTATGAATTAGAAAAAGAAATCAGCGTGCACGCGTGGTTTACATTCAGAAAGGTCGAGAGGCGTTGTAAAGCAGAATACACGCACAACCCGGTATTATTGAATAGCATAAATGTCAGTTCTCGTGGAGGCAGACAAGAACAAGGGCCGTTGCTTTCATAAGCAAAATAATGTACCAGATATACCATATTGACCTATGGTTAATGTCACAGTCTGTTACTTTCCAAACTACGTTGCGCACTGGCACGATTTTTTTTCTGAGCGAAACACTGTAAAAAGTAAGCTAAGCCTCGTTTACATGAACCCGAAAGCGGCGGGTCGATTCAGGGGATCGAGTCGAGCAAGGTCAGCCCAACTCGAGGACTGCGTGTTTACATGAAATCGGTTTTAGCGAGTCGAAACCAGTTCAACTGCAACGACACCAAGCGTCGAGCAGCGCAGCGGGACAGGGCAATGCGAGCCTCCAAGATTGCGGCATGGCACCGCTGTCTCGGAGGCGCAATGGCGCAAGCGAAAAGCAGGTTCGCATATATCACCTCCCCTCTCTCTGACCCGACTCGTCGACTCGATCCGGTTTACATGCCATCTGCCGCTGGGGTCGAGCGAGTTAATCCACCCCCTGTAGCGGAGTTGACTGGACTCGCTCCCTCGACTCCCGGACCCGATTTTGCTGTGTTTACATGAGCCCAGTAACCGGTTTTTTAAATCAACTCAACTCAACCCCTTCATGTAAACGCCACAATTGTATGCAGTGAAGCAAGAGCCATTTATCGCTGGCGATTGGACTGCAAAGCTCATTTTAGCCAAAAAGTGTCGCTTTCTCATGCGGTGTCCTTTTGCGCCTGTCACTTCTCCTCACTGCAGTTCCGCCTCAAGCATGAAGGCGTGGTGTCTCATCGTAGCTGTCATTTCGGCAGGTAAGACTGCGTTCGTGCTTTGCTAGTCTAATACTGGTGACAAACTACTGAGCTGCACGTTCTTCACACCCGTTTTTCAAACAAGATAACCTATAGTCGGCTACATTTCAAGAACTAAGTTACGAGCGCCCCTCAAAATAGCCCCTCCAGCCAGTGGTGTCGACCATTTGTCATGACGTCGCGGTTAATCCCCTAGAGTGAAATCACCGGTGGCTGGCAGCTGTCTGCCTGAAATAGGATTAACTGCGAAGTCAGCACCACCGGTTCAGGCCATAGGCGAGAGGGCCGCCTTTGAGGGGTATATACACGTGTCGCTTCATTCTCGAGTTGCAGCGCCTATAGCATCGTGGAAGAAAAACAGCGCAAAATATCGAGCCGAATTTATCCTTAAAACGCAAATTGTGAAACATAACGACATTCCTGAGGTAATTACTGCGGATCTTATGCATAACTTTTTCTCTAATTCAGTGCTTTTGCACCACGTTCTTGTTTTTGTTGCAGTCTTCTACATTTTTTTTTGTCGTCGTCCAGTGAGATGTACTGTACCGACGGTATGGTATGCACCAAATTTTACCCTCTTATCGTGCAGCTCACAACCTGATATCTGCTTGGCGGCACAAACGGGGACTTCCATTGCTTCAAATAGACGTTCGTTCGCCTCTTTCCACGCACCATTCGCGCCCTTTTCCTGTGCTTTTTCTTTACCGCTTACTGCTATTCCATTACTGAGGGATTCTATAGCCGTGCTGCACACGGAAGCTGTCGCAACCCGAATCTCTCTTCGAGCTGATGATGCGTCAGCTATTGACACGGTTTCGCTTAAGTTCGATGCCTTTTCAAGAAGCACAGAAAATGTACGTTTGCTTTGGTGCAGGTTTAAAAAATTAGTGAAAGAATGCACTGACCATTTTCTCCCGCTGGCAATGAAAAAGAAAAAAAAATTACGAGGACGCTTAAGCTTCGCCTTACGAGTAGACGCGATGGCGCCTTCTCCTCATTTTTCCTCTTCGCATTCTTTTCCTCACTTCTCACCGAAACTCAAGCTGCAGTCGTAGTTCGTCCGCGCACCGTACTCGACAAGCCCGATGGCACGAACGCCAGCATAGCTTCCGCGCCGAACAAACGGGCAGCAAGCCGCTGCGTTGTTCGCCGCTGACCGCGGGATTCCTGCGTCCCCGCACGGCCCCACTGCGCCCGAACAAGACGATCGGGAGGCGCTGCCGTCGCTCGCTCTCTGTTGGGGCCATGGTTGGGGCAGTGGCGTACATTGCGAGGAGGACGACGGAGTTGTTTTAGCGCACGCCGCCTGATGGCGCTAAGTGCGCGCCAAGCGAAGAGGAAAAGTAGAGGAAACGTACTTTGCTACTCGCTTAACTGCGACTTCTGTAATTTCCATGCTCATAATTACTAATATACACCACAGTACATGTCTCTAAAGCACCCTTCTAAGACAACACCGTCATCACTAGATGCGCCTTTGTTCGTTTCAAACTATCGAGCTGGTGTGTGCGGGGTGGTTATCATGCCCCCGTCTCGCACTCCGGAGGCCCTGATTCGATTCCCCAACTCAACCAATTTCCTACTCGATTTCATTTTTTAATGCTTCTGGGATTTTTCGCTCACGACCAACGCCGCCGACGTCGTCGACGACGCCGGCTTTTCTGCGACACGGGGCCCTTAACGCTATCGTGTTAAAACATAACCTCTGGACCTTCCAGGAGACATTACGGCTCCAAAGGCAATTGAAACGGCTAAAAAATCAAAATGCAAGGCCCGCAGTCAGTGAAAAAAAAATGACATCGTTTCCTTACTGCTTAGAAGTCAATTACGTGCCAACAACGCCATTAGTGCGAATCACAACGAGGTTTCATAACCACCGGTCCAGAGAGATTTTGGCGTTCTATTTCTATGCAACCTCCAGGGAATGTGATAATTTTAATGTTGATGAATATAAATGTAAATGCATTTAATAAATTCTTTAGGTCCGTCTTTACTCAGAAAATGGCATAATTCCACCTTTAAAATTGTCTACGCCGCCTATACCCGATGTTCAATAAGTGAACCAGACATATTAACTTGCGGTAAATGTGGAGATTAAAAGTCTTCTGAACCAGGCAACATTCCAAACACAATTTTGCGGCGGCACGCGGGATGGACGTCAAAGTATCTGCGCGTCCTGTTCAGAAGGTCACTGCGCGAGGAAACAGCGCTGAACGATTGGAGGACTGCCAGAGCGGAGCCAATATCTAAAAGAGGAGCGGCATTCAAAACTACCACGCAGTTTCTTGAACCTCTCGATATGTGAATATTTGGAACACACAATCCATAATCATGTCTCAGAATTCTTGCAAAGTATAATCTTCTAACAGACCACCGGCATTGTTTCCGAGAAGGCTACTGTACATGTACCCAACTGATACTAACAATGCATGACTTTGCCAAAGCACCTAACGATGGGAAACCAATAGATGCTACATGCAGGGACTTTTCGAAGGAGTTCGATAATGTCTCTCACAAAAAGCAAGTTCACAGACTGAGCAGGATTCTAAAAATTTCCCGACTAATTCGCTGGCTACAAACCTATTTGAGGACCGGGAACAATTTATTGTTTTTAATGGTTACCATTTAGTCTGACTTTCAGTAGACTGGCGTTCCCCAGGGCTCGGTCCTTGGGGCTCTTCTGCTCATTTTACTTATTATTGATGTGCTGGATGGTATTCCCGATAGGGTTAGGCTTTATGATGATGGCTGTGTATTGAATGCTGAAATAGAGAACTGCACTGATGAGGAGTTGCTGAGTTATTGCTTTGAGAAAAGTTGTTGCCTAATGCAAAGCTAGGCGAATGGGATTAATTTATATGTGAATGTTTTTTTATGTCAATTGCCCAAAAGAAGCATAAACTGAAGTTTATGCATATTTATTTGTGAAGTAACACGCTCTAAGTATCTCAGTATCTGTATCACCGATAGCCTCACCAAGATTAAGCACAATGACTGTGTAATAGGTAACGATAATAGCAAGGTGTTCTTTCTGAGGAGAGCATTGAGACTTTCTACCCTTTCTGCCCGCCTACTACCATACAAGAATATAATTTTGCCGATAGAAGACTTTGCCTGGTTTATTTAAGACTTTCACTAAAACTAGCATTAAGAAAATAGAAATGGTGCAAATAAAAGCAGCTTGCTTCATTTATAATATTTTTGAAAGTACTTCAATGACAGTACTCTTAACTAAAGAGAACTTTCCACCATTAACGCAAGAAAACGGCGTATCACGACTAAAATTCATCTTTAATCTTATTAATATTCACTGTAAGAAATATCTTTCGCGAATATTTTTTTAAATCTGCTTTTGCGATCAGCCAGAGACATATGACCCCACAATAACTCCATTTAAAACACAAACACACATAATATCTGTTTTAAGTATTGTTTCTTTCCACGAACAGTAGTTGAATGGACTCTCCTAATCGATGACCAAGCTTCAAAATCATTACAGTTGTCATTTTCTTCCAGCACTATTTCAAAATATGTTGTCTATGCATACTTAGCAAAATGTTCAGTGCATTAATCTGATTTGCTTTTGATTTGCTTGCCTGAGTCATTATGTTGTGTTTACCTATGTTTATTGTATCCCCACCCTGCTGATATCCCCAGCGGGATGGCAGTATATGTAAATAAATAACTAAACCTGCACTGCCCATATTTCGTTATAATACCTTTCTTTCACTTATTTATTTTTTTCCGCCAAAGGCTGCGCCTGGGCGGGCGGCAGCATTGCCGATCAAGAAAAGGTGCTCCGTGCACTGTTCGCCAACATAGGACCGGAAAACCTGACCCTGATCGACTCTAAGTTCAACATCCGAGAGGCAGGGGCACCCAGTACCAGCACACTGTACCGCTTCCACCTGAAAAACGGCAAGCTTAGGAACCTGCACACCAAGTTGATGCCCAAGTTCCACAAGGAGGTCGTATAAGCTTTTTTGCTCGTAAAATTTCCGTCCTGAAAAACGAATCAAATACACACGGCTTCCTTAAAAACTCCAAGCAGTGCTGTTCTCAGCGGGCTGTGTTGGTTTCTGTACTGTTATCTCGGCAATTGCTGGCCCCGTTCAGGAAGTCATCAAATCGAGAAAGCAATTTCGAGTTATTTGGAAGCACTGAAAAAATCCTGACTTACCTTTCGCGGCATTAGGACACTGAACGCTTCAGCCAATGTCGAGTCCTTCTAAAGTGCGGTCAGTTTCAAGGATACTATCCCTGATTAGTTGATACCACTTATGGCTTCCGCATCACTGCCAGTTCTAAGTGAGAGTGATAAGTTTTTCCTCGAAAATGTTCTGAGTCACGATGTCACCCTCTGCAAGTCGGCAAATGAGGTAAGACAGCTCCCCGTTCCTCTTTGGCTTGTTTTTTAACAGGTGAAGTTCGAATAGTGCTGTACCGCAGATGGCGTCATTGTTGCTGACCTCAGTAAACAACTTCGTAGTAGAACAGGGAGCAGAAATGTCTTCGGAGGCCTTCTGTTCTTCTTCTCTTCGAAGGGCGTGCTGCTAGCGTGCCATGAGAAAGTCAGCACTGTGGCGATTGCAAATATATAGTATGCCTGATGTCACTATGTCAAGTTAGGATTGAATATGTGAAGGAGTGCTTTAGAACAAGGCAACTTAACGAATTTTGTTGGCCAGCTTATGGAGCTATTGTTCTGTTTAAATTAGGGATCAGTTACGTTAAGTTATTGTGCAGCTAAAATTGATAAACCGCGGCAGAGCTTTCAATTAGTTTCAAGGCCCCATAATAAGCAAACAAGTAGACGTTTCACTTAATACTCCCAGCAGTTTTTAAAGATAGGCTTTTTGAGTCAGAAAAGCCCGTTTTCGGCATATACTGTTAGCGGTGTAGTGCATCAGAATACAGCAAGCACGTGCTAACTGCCAGGTTGATTATTATTGAATCGATAAACTTTTACCTACGTATCTATTGGGGTACATGTAGACAACCGTAAATAAAATCCAAACCAGTTTTTAGAATTTAGAATATGTCATTTCTTCGTCGCTGCAGCGCAAGTAATTTCGGGGCCTAGCACGGGGACAGCGAGCACTATAGTCTATAGGAGCCCTATAGTCTCCTATAGCCCTATAGGAGCCCTAGTGTCGCCTACGAGCGCGCGCCACAAAGCGATGGGGGTGCCCAAATGGAAGCGACGAGCGCGCCGAGAGTACGCAATAAGCGTCCCGATGTGTGAAAAACTCTCGTACAGAGGGCAAAACGCTTGTCTAGAGCACGTACTGGGCGTGTTTCGGGCTGAACACGCAATATCTAGCGATAACATTTGGCTAAAATTGTCTGGATGTAAGCATGTGCAGTTAAACTCATAGGATTATTTCGCCGTCATTTTATGCCTTCTTGGTCGCAGCGGCTTTTGGAGCTACGGAACATATACACAGTTCGGTCGCTCTGTGTGTTTCGCTCTCTGTAAGCTTGGCTAGCGATCTTTCTGATCGCGGGGTTTCGGTTTCGCCCTTGCGTGGCCCAAAATTGCTTGCGCTATAGATGCGATGAGAACGGCATTCACGAAATTCTGGAAACTGCTATGGGTATTACTTACGGCGGGCTACATTAAATAAGGAGCCTAACAGTAAAAGTTAAAATGGTAACCATTGATTATTAGTTAAGCAGTGTGCTAGTTACGACGTCGTAGATTTATTGGGACGCACTATACCACTTACAGTCCTATGCGGACAAAATCGCTCTTGTAACTAAAAAAGTGTATTTTAAAAAATTGCTGCCGGTTTTAGATGCAACACCCTGTATAGCCTTGTTTTCTTTGCAACCTGGATTACTTTATAGAGTGGCCAGTGAGAACTTTTAATTGAACCCTTCCCACAGTGCACCGCAATATTTTTAAACCTTCGCTCAAGCTACTAAGGGCACTGGCAGGTGTTTTCGAAGAGCGTTGTTGTGTTGGGGTAGGACCGCTGCTACCAGCCTCTGCCCGAACTTCACTTCCGGAAGACTGAGCAATCATATACTTTAATACTCAGAGCACTAACGGCAAAATACCAAATAAATGCCCATGCTTTAATAGCCCCCCCCCGCCTTCTAATTTTAGTGCTCAATATAATATTTCCATCAAGAAAAAATACTGAGATATTGTCATTTTCATTTTTTTTCGGTAATGAAACAGTAGTTTTTTACTCAAAATTAATTGATTGATTTAAGCAATCAACAATTTGTATAACTTCGGAAACAGAGGCTCAATTGTGAGCCATGAAGCTGAAAATTATCTTGGTGCTCGACGAAAATGTGATAGGTATGCTGCATATTGCCCTTAATGTTGAAATGTGAATCGCCACGACACGGAAAAAGATTGGCAAGAGTCAGTGTACTTCACACTTTTATAAACAGCATAAAAATGTCGCCTAAACAAAATAATTAAAAGCAAGGCAAAAGATGTATTTTTTTTGTTCATCTTTCAGGCGAACCCACAGTGCGCACAGTGACTTTGACTGTTAAATGTTTCTAGCATTCACTATCATTGTCACCCTCTTCACCGGTTTCATTGCTCTGTTGTTGCTCTTTTTTATTTCTTTTTCGTTCTTCTTTTCTTATTTCACTGCTTTGACTGCACCTCTGTAAAAATCGTATGGCTCTTAGCGGGCGCATCACAACAAATTAATAAATAAAGTTAGGGATTAAAAATATACCAGGCGTGTTTTTTTTTTGTTTGAACAGATTTTTCTTTAAGAAGCCGAGAAAGGTATGAATATGCACTCTTTGCATATGGATCGTTAGCATGGCGGACATTATGTCCATTATAGAACGCACTTAAAAGATTAATAATGAAGTAGTATTAACTAATCAACTTTTTTCACTTTCCGCTTTAAGACAGTATTATAGTGCCAAATAAAAGACCTCTAACGTCGCAGACAAAACCGAGTTTTTTTTTTCAATTTCTAATTTGGCATTGTGGTTCGGGATATTGACCGTGGAATTACGTGCGCAAAACCATTCCTGATGACATTAGACAGTTTTAGAATGAGGGGTCCCCATCGGTAGGAAGGATAGCGAAATATTGCACCACCAGTGCGCATGCACAGAACAATGACGCCCCTCGGGCGTTATTGTTCTACGCATGCGCACTGGCGGGGCGCTATTCTCCTATTCACGTGACCGATAGGATCCCCATATTCTAACAGCAGCCAGCACCGCTTTTCGCTCAGCCGCGCCAATGCATTTTCTCCCGCTGCGCTGTCACGCTGAACACTGCTTAGTGCTGTCATTTTAAGCACAGCAGCGTTTATTCGGCGTCGCGGCTCTGCGCTCTTAGTGTCACCTCCATCTTTAGGTGGACGTTTTGACTCGGGCGGAGCAGAGGAGAAATTCGCCGGTCGGCCTGGTCTGCCGAGGGAACACTGCTTGGTTTTTATGAGCGTTAGCTCTTAATGCTTACGTTTGTCAAGAGTGCGTCTGTCTTCAATGAAGGCCAAATTGACCAAAACAGTAACTACGTGACCACACTACATCACATAGCAACAGATGGCGCGTAGCGCCTCAACCGATTATACACTTTCGATCTGTTACATATATGCCAGTACAGCGGCCATCGAAGTTAGACCCCCCTCGGGACCACCATTAATTTGCATAAAATTTGAGGGCTACCCGTTAGGCGCAGAGTGTTCGAAGTGCTGTCAAAGACTTGGGATGTTCCTGAGGGTAAAATTACTAATTGAGTTGAAGCCCAAAACATGTGTGCGGCTCGCACCGACGACCTTTCGGCCGCCAAACCGTGCATTTCGAGGACCTTCAGACGGCCATTACGGCCGAACCGTTTGTCGCAGTGGGTTCCAGATGGTGTCAAACAACTCGTTGTGTTGTGATGCACACGCTTATAAAATTTATTAACTGATATAAAGAGGGAATCTACCGGATATAGCGAAGGTGTCTGTAAATGGTAATACTGCAAAATCCATGAGGTAGATGGCGCTGCTTGTGTCTTAAAAGTAGAGTTACTATATACAGTAACTATACTTAAAACTAGGGTTCCTCAATGGCTAGCGCGGAGGCGCGCAAACTTCAAGGCACCCTACTTAGAAAGGATGTTTCCGGAAAGGAAACATCCGCGGATGTTTTGGTTTGGTCTTCTCCACGTTAGTTGAGCAGCTCCTGTAGCTAATTAGCGCTCTGAAGTCGCACACTGAGACAATGTTGACGGAGAATCTTTGTTTCTTTGCTTTTTACCTTTACCGCGTCTCCCCATCGTGAAAAGCGGCTATACTACCCCCAGCGCATCGCTCACGTTATTTCAAGTAGAGTCTGGTTTTGCGCGCATAATTCCGCGTTGGATATGTCGAACTGCTATGCCGATTTTGAAATTTTAAAACTGCGTTCGCCTGCGATCTTGAATTCCTTGGATTCCGCCATACAGAATTGCGTCCTGAAACCAAAAGATAAAAAGTTGCTTAGTTAATAACTAACCTATCGTCCGATAACTGCCCACTACCACTTACCTAATGTACGCCGCGCCGTACATAGCTTTGCAGAGCCCACATTGTCGTATCTTTCACGGTGTTTTAAAGAAAAATCTTTACAGATTAAAAAGAAACACCCGGTAAATGTGTATTCAGAACGCTGCAATTACACGACATTGAATAAAAATGGGAATACACTTCCCCCATACACTTTCCCATAACCCCAGCCAAGCGTCACGCAAAAGAATAGGACCAGCCGACCCTTTGACCTGCCTTTATCTGAGGGATTCGCCCTGAAACGGCTGATATTTTGTGTGGGTCTTAAAAACCTTACTGTCAAGCCTGAAGTAGGCTAATTTTTGCCTGGCGCTCAGTGTTCTTGCCTGGGAACACGTGGAAAAAAACGCGTGGACTTTTTGTACAAACCTGCCAAGAGCGTGAGTCAGAGCAGATGAGAATAAAAGTGGCATTAAGCCGAAAATAGACTCCGCATGCAAAAGCCTCTTAACCACTGATTTCGCATGAAGCTTGCGGGTAAGTAATTTAGCAGTCTGATGGAAGAAAAACCTGGGCTTTGGGCTAATGCCATGGGCACAGAAACGTTTGCGTTGGTGTGTAGCACAGAACTGAATGATGGCAACCGCCTCCTTGCGCGGAATAGTTCACGGAAGAGTGACTTGTCTGTAGTTCCTATCGTTATTACAGCTAAGTGGCTCGAACAAGAAAACTTCGGATCACTGATAACGGAACATCGCTCGGTGGTGCAGTTCTGCCGCGTGAGCGTGGACCAGAGGCTGAACGCCCTGATGGTGAAATGCGAGTTTGACCTCAAGGACATGGTGGCCACGTACGACGGTTCCCTTTCCTACGGCGCCAACGTCGTTCAGAACTTCACCGTCCGGGCCGCTATCACTGAGCACTCCTATAACAATAATCCTGCATTGCTGGGTGTGTGCATTCACGACGAGGCAAGATGCTTTGCCGACAAGTGTAAGAGTAACTTGCTTTACCTTTTTTTTCTTTCATGCGGGCACCTAGGGAGAGACAGTGTTCGCTCCGTTTTTAGAAAAAGTTAACTTCATGCTGAAGCAGTGGGATCAGTTTCGGAGGTTAAGGAAAACACACAGAAGCCGTAATCTTCCTTGGGAACAGGTACTTCATATTAGTTGAGGAAGAAGAGAAAAGCCTAGTGCAAGACGCTCGAGGTTCTTTCAGAAAACGAGGTTTTTTTATGCAAGTGGGCCTTCAAGTAATTGCTCCCAGTGGCGTTGAGGTAGCGGAGCTATTATTTTCACTCCTACTCGATCGGCAGCTGAGGAGGGGGTGGGGGGGGGGAGGTTGGGAGTATTTTCATTAACATGGAAGTTTCGGCCGCAGAAGCCCTTTGTTAGTGAGCAGATAAACGTAGCTATTAAGAAAAAATGTGCAGAATTTCCCAGTGCTCCTTGCAAGATGCTTTCCTTGAGTGCGCTGAAGATGAAATTCTGCTTTCCACCAAACTCTAAATTGCCGTGAAGAAGACTAGTCTTGTGACCTCCAAAGCAATCCACATGTGCAAAGGTAAACTTAGGCTTTGAGGGAGAGCCCATCCTGTTCCACAAAACCCAAGGACCACCACCTAGTTGCGCAGTCTATCCACAAGACTAACCAAGAGGCCAATCGTTGGCGGTGCGAGAATGACTTAATGGAAGTCTTGAACATTTTTAAACACCTGTTTTGCGAAAATCCGCCGCATCGAAGTTTGTGGCCCGTTGCATAAGATGCATGTTCGAAAGCGAGCAGGGTGTCCCTCATGCTCCGACGCTTGCATGAACGGCGAAAGTGAAAGGAAAACAATGGAGGAAGCAACGGATGTGCTAACATTCATGAGAAAGAGGAAACGCAATATATAAAGCAAACACTTGTATGAAAGTAGAAGGGAAGGTGAATGAGAACAAAAGAAGGGCGGTATATGTGACGCTCACATAAACGCGTAAAGGAAATAAATGAGTGAGAACAGAAGTAAATGAAGAATACAGAGAGCGAAAGGAATACAGAGAGCGAAAGGAACACAGAGAGAGGAAATCAACTTCGCAGCTCCAGCGCCCGTCTCCTAGTTGCTACTTCTCCTCGCTCCCCCTTCCGACGCGGTAGTCATACTTAGTTTGGAACCAAGCAACGTTGGAACAACGTTGGAAGCAACGTTGGAACCGCACACAATATCCCCGCAACCGGGGCAACTAAGAACACGAGCTGCTCCCTTACTGCGCAACTGATTCTCGCTCATCGTATTGTCTATGTTCGCATCATTTTCATCAGCTCTAGGTGTGCGTGCTCAAAGCCCGGAGTGCGAGACGAGCGTGCGAACCACTCCGCCATGCCAGCTCGATGGTTTGGAATGAACAAAGGCGCGTCTAGTGAATACGATGTCTTCGTTCACTCCCATCTTACTCCCTTCCCATTACGGCGAGGTTCAGGTGTCCACCGAGGTATGCGAGAGAGAGAGATACACTTTCTTTCCTCAAAAACCAATTTACCGACGAGCAAGGCGTAGAACCGAATGGGCGATGGTGTTCTGTGGACCCCCCGGCAGCGTTGCAAGACGCTTTCGCGTTCCACTCCTAAAGGCGAAGCTTAACATCTTAACCACACATCAGTGAAACAAGCAGCAACACCGCGTTTAAGGCATTCGCCTCACCGCACTTTAGGTGAACAAAGGGCCCCCCTGAATTTTTTTATTTCAAAAAAGGGGTGCGCAGTTAAAGAGTCGATCGCGATACAGCTGCAGTCGGACGCGGTATTTGAGCACGTTCTGCCTCTGCCAAAATCTGGGCGACATGCTAAAGCAGGAAGGAACGTCTTTTCACGCCGCCAGAAGTTTCAGCAATTAGAACTTGACATGGATGCTTTGTACATAAACAATTGCATGTTACGAGCGGCGAGGAGTCTGCATGTTTCTCACACACCATCACTTGTTAAGCTGGGCAGCCAGCCCTGCACTGGGATAATTTTTATAGGGACAGAGCGGCAGGTGCCTTCACATATTTTTCGGAGTGCTCAAGGGCACCTAGTTTGTTATGAGGTGGATGTTTAAAGGCGGGCCCAAGAAGTACAAAAATGAACTCAGATTGGTTTGGAAAACATTTATTCCGTCAAAAATGCAGATGAAGACGGTCCCCGCTAGGTGGCCACCAAATCATCACTAAGAGCCAAAGTTCGTCTATAGTCTAGGCCAAAATGAACTCAGAGGATGATGGCCTAGACTAGAGACGAACTTTGGCTCTTAGTGCGGCGAAATTTAGCTTCCTATTGGAATATTTTAAAACTTCCTAGGCTGCTTAATTGGCCCCTCCTGTTTAAAACACATATTGATGCGTGAGAACTCATATTTACAATTACTAAGTACGAGTTTTTCTACTTACTCTACATTTGTGCCAATTATCCGGCGCTTACTGCACGCTTAGCTGAATGGTGGAAAAGAGAAAATTTTGTGGTTAGTCTTTGGCTTGTTAATAGCAGTTATGCAATGTCTTTGTGAGAACTATTCTGCCCCACATTAATAGCACGAGCGCATTTCAACTAATCTCTCCCGCTGGTATCAAGACATTACAACGAAGAGCTTTTTTGCGGTGGAGAAAGCAGTCTTTCACTCAGGCGCGGTGCCCTTCAGGGGCACGCCGTTTATTTAAACTTGACACAAGTAACATTTTGTTTGATACTTGGGCAGTAGATGAAGTAGTCATGAAGAAATGCGCATTACAGTTGCACTTGACGGGATTTTCACGTGATGTTTACGGGTTTCTTCTTTTTTTTACAGGTAAGCTTCAGGACTACTCCGTCTATGTAACTGAATTTGAGCTGAACACGACGACGACCCCTTCTTTCTACAATTTCACTTCAAACCCGAAATTCGAGAACTTCAAAAAGAATCAGACCCTTGCACGTGAAATATGGACCGATTTTAACGTTAGGATGTACACCGATATTAGAATGATTATCAAAAATGCTTTAAACAGTACGTACCGAATGGAAATACCGCAAAGAATTTCTAAGGTTGGAGTCTTGGACAAAAATAAGTTCCGTGAACCGGGAACGAAGCAAAATGCATGGAAAAAGTTCTTATCCTTGGGGTAAATAAAGATCATGTAAGCTCATTTTTGCGAATAATAAACTACAAATTTTGCTGCAGTTACTTGAGCAGTTGCCTTGTACTTGATTCGAAAACGTTTGACCCGCCCCAGGGAACGTCACACAACGCATTCACAGGCAGCAGAAGCAAGTGTTCACGGTTTCTTGGTGCAGCGTCTGCCTATAAAACGTGCGGCGATAGAATTGGAAAGCTCAGGCTTCGTCAGACGAAAAATTAGTGAAGTAGCAACTGGCTAAAAAATTTAATGGCAAAAGGGTGGGTGATTCAAGTTCTCCGGGAGGAAACGTTGCACAACAGGAGATTTCAGGGTACGAGAAAATTATAGGTTCGTGCAGCGAAATGATCAATCGTTTATAGGAAATTTGCATATTAATGCTGTGCTTCGTAAGAATTCTTCCCAAAAGTACCCTCTAGTACACTTTGTATATCGGTTAGGTGAGTTGAATTCATCCAGATTCAGCAGGAGCGCCTACGTAGATCACAAGTAGGTTACGCAGATGAATGTGCACAACTCAGAACCACAACTGAAAGACAGATTTTCCGGCGTTCAATGACGAGCGGAAAAGCAACAGCGCCGGAATAACGGCAGACAAAAGGGAAATGCTAAGCTAATAAAAAGCCGAAGTATGCAAAAGTACAAGCAAAAACGATTAATTTATTCTTTGCGTTTGCCGTCGCCCAGCAAACGCGAATGTTAGAGCTACAGTGTGAACGTGGAACCACCACTTAAAGGGACTGTGAAATGGGGTCTCAACAAAAATGCGATATGCCTAGGATGCTAAAGGACGCAGCGTCACAAATATCCTCCAGCAAAAAAATTTTTTTGGTGCGTTTTATGGTAGCTGAGTTATTCGCAGTCAAAAATTTGAATTTCCGCGTCTTCGTGCTTTTCTCTCTCCTCTCGTCACTTTCTGCACGCTGAAATCCCCGTCCGGCGTTTCAGCGGCAATGCAGAGCCAAGTTGTACGACCCCACTGCTTTTTTCACCCATCTGCGATGTTCGAACAAATCTCATTGCTTCCCCCACTTAGATAAGACAAGTGTCATGTTTAATCACCCTTATCGAATTTGCAGGGAGCCGGTGGAGGCCTATATGATCAGGAAGGAAGCAGATGAGTGTGTTGCTTCACCATCTATCAATTTGGTAGATAAGAAGTTAGACTTTCTTGGCAAATGCGTGAGGTCCAGGAGATAGTGGAGTGCCGTCCACTATGGAAGATAGTCTTCAAATTTTGTTGAGAAAGATGACATGACTCGACTATGAAGCACATGGACAGTATGGTTTTTAGGTTTAATCTGTGTTCTTCTGTTTTTTTTTGTGTTGATCACTGTGTCCTGCGCCTTTATATACTTTTCCCTGAATGAAATAACCAGTTGTTAGCGCTCGTTTTGTCTCCCGTCTTCCTTTTTTCCTGTTTACTGCGCTGCTTAAGCATGAAAAATTCGTTGAATGCGAGATGCGCTCACTTTACATACTTTATTGTCCGCAGAAAAATACGAATTTACGGCAAGAACCGCAAAATGAAATGAACTCGAAATTAATGTGAATCGGCTATGTATATGCTATAATCCACCTTATGAGGTACCACTATCTCTGGGGTAGCACTACAAGTCACAACTACACAAGAATAATTAGCCTCCAAAAAAAAGTGTTAAGAATATTTGAGCAATACCGCGGCCCACCGGAATTACTGCGTACAAGACCGCTTTTCCTAAAATATAAAATGTTAAAGGCCAATCAAGTTTATTATTTCAAATTACTTCAGTACATAAAGAAAGCGAAGCTTTACAGAGTACAACACTCCAATGCAGCTCCTGCATACACACTCCGTAGGGAAACTTTATGGCCACCCAAAGTAAGGACGAATTATGGACGACAACTTATTGAATATCAAACAGCTAACCTTCTGAACAAAATACAAGAATTAACAGATCTCAGTGCTAATGTGTCTAAGAACACGCTTAAAGCTCTGCTGCTCGATAATAACTTGGAATTCACTTAATCTGGCATGTTTCTGTTCATAGTTTCTATTTTCTGGGAGTGCATTATCGTTTTGAATCTTGCTGTTGTGTGTTGCTATTATGATGTTGCTATCATGTTGCTAAACTTGCAACAACCATGTTCAGAATTGTGAACATTTGCTTCTTATTCTGTGTTGGCATGTACGGTGTATTGTTTGCTACATACGCGTTTTTTTCCGTTGCATCATTTATTTGCCTTTTTTCCCTCAGTTCTGTGACATTTTCTTAATTCCCCCGAAGATCTTGGTGTGGGACTTTTCTCATAAATCTATGTTAAATGACTGTTTGTGCCAAACTGTATGCGGGGCAATAGCCATCGTCAGGCGTTTCGCCTTTTGCTCTTGCTCCTCTTCTGTATCAGAAAGGAAACAAATAAATAAATCAAAAGGCGAAAAGCCGATGAATTTTGCATCCACAAGACCCTCCAACTTGGGCAGTTTCGAAGACCCCGTCGCGCGAGTAATAGGTCTTCCTTGGAGCTTGAGTCAGTCGGGAATTTCTCGTACGCAGTGTACTTACGCCGGCACCGAAATGACAGCCGCACGCGCAATCTACGTTCCCGCGCACTACTGAGAAACGAAGCTGTCACGTATCGGCACCTACATAGAGACCGACACCTTTCCGTCGCCCGAAACTATACTTGCCAGTCCCCCTCCTTTACTACATGGTAAGAAAATGTGCGAGATCTATCCCTCCAGCGCCCATCCGCCACCCGAAGAGAGCCTCGCGGAAGCACTGTCTCTCCCTAATATTCAGAGCTTACCAAACATATTTTCTTCAAATCACGTCTTCGACATCACTTTTGTGACTCACGTTATATATACCGAGTTCAGCGCTCTTTCCTATCCCTTCTTCGTTTCGCCTTCGGGCTTCTTTAGCGCTGTTTCACTCAAGTCACAATGAACCAACTAGCCCAGCAAAAAGTTCTGCTTGATTACCTTTCTTATACACTGGGCCCTTTGTTATGTTTCTTCTCCTGCGGCACAATTGGATGCCCTCGTCAACAACATCACATGGTCAACCTGCTGGTCCAGGTACATCACACGCCTTAAAGGCCCGTTCACACTTGCCCAAAAATCCGGCGAGCGAAGCGGATTCGGCCGCTTTTGACGCCGAGCGACGCGGAAAGCGGCGCGGCGAGTGCGATCGGGCTGGACCCATTTCCGCCGCGCGGCGACAAACATGGCGGCGCCCTTCGAAGCCGGACCCCGCGCTTCGGATTGAATTCTAGTTGTTGCTGCCTTTTTCAGTGCGTTCACTGGCCAGAAATGAGGCACAGGTCTTTCGCTTCCTCTCACCTTGCCTCCAAGAAAACGTATAAGTGATAAATTTGCTTTCTTTTTTTTTTATTCAGAGTGACGATTCCGCCGCTTCTAGGCTTAACAGCTGAGCCGGTTTGTTGACAGTAATGGTTGCCGCCCTGACAACCAGATGGCGCCACTACACGCTGAGTTTATTTTTGCGTCTGTGCTAGCATACGCTGAACTAAAAGTGAGAATGTGCCTGCGTTCAACGTACATAAGGATGCATACGCTTATGGTACGTAGACAGCGTAAATTTATGCTCTTTTCTCACTATATATGTGTATGCCGCTAGCAGCGACGCGGTGTGGAAAAGCGAGAATCAGCAGCGACGCGGCGGATCCGCCTCGCCCGCGCGTGAACAAGTGAGAACTGGTCCTTAATTTTGTGGCGAGGAAATCCGCTTCGCTCGCCGGATTTTTGGGAAAGTGTGAACGGGCCTTTACACGATGCCTACAAGCTTTTAACGCGGAGAGAAATGGAAGAAGGTCCACACTTAGCAGAAGGTCTTCGGAACACCCCTGACATCGGGTTAGTGTCAGTGGCAACCGCTGCCTGGCTGTGCAATGGAGACGGCATCTGCGCTTCCTCTGCGGTGTGTGGGAGGCCTAATTAAATCATCAAGAGTGCAAGCTTTGCGCGCGCCCCTTAATTTACAGCGACATCTTTTCTATGAGTATACACGAGAGTGGAGTACCATTCTGATAGAGTATAGCAGCCTCTCAATATGCACGCATCGGCACTCCCTCTAAGCGCGCGCTTCGCTGCCGGAAACACGCCCCGCAGGAGCTCCTTGTTATGCTTGCCTTCATTTCCATACGCGGATGTCAGGCTAAGGAAACACCTCTGAGCTAAGCGTATTCCACGCTGCTCCGCTGTGATCCTATCCGCCTTAATTGCGAACCTCCTTGCAGTGTCGATGCCCATGTGTGCTACGAAAGATAAGCTCTTCCACAGGCAGCATTAGCAACATGGTGGCGTTCCAGCTTCAACTAGCGCTGAGCAGCCATTCGTAAAGCTGTATAAACGCATACACATCTTGCTACGTTAATTTTTTTTTAATCATGGTATCATCACGTGCGAGACAGGCACGATACAGTGGGGAATTAACGTAACAGGCGATTCATAAACGCCCATCAGGTTTTCTCCCATTTTCTTTGCGACCCCAAGTTTAGTGCCGCGAAACGATGCGTATTTAAAGGTAATCATAAAGTTCTGTACTAAATGCAGCCTCCAGATGAGGTGCAACCCATTGTAGCAATCGATGCTATTACTCAACCACTCGCCACAAGTGCTTTACCAAGACCGCTGACGCCTGGCTAGTGCTGGAGTCGCGCCCATTCAGTTCGTCAGCTCACGCACTCCACTTTGAATTCAAGGGCTTGGCGCTCTCTGATAACAGCAAAGTGTTTCTTTGGGGAACAATGAAAGGAACGTGCCGTAAAATTCAATTCGTGACAGAAGATATCCAGAACTATGCAACTACCCTATGCATGGGTTGTCCTCTTAAGGCGGAAGAAAAAGGAGGAACCAAGCGAAGAGGTTGACCAGAACAGCCTCCGATTTGCCATTCTTCGTTGAGGGAAGAGAACGAGACGGTGAAACAATAATATGGTGGAACATTAGCTGAAAGGAAATCACGGCCCACAGTCGAAGACTCGCGGTTAAGCCATTCTATCCTTACCGAAACGCAGAAGCACCTGCAGATAGGTGAGGGGTGAGGTAGCAATTGAACTACTAAAGGGGAAAAATTGTGGCGTGTCAAAGCTGATCCATGATGAAAAAAAAAAGCGAGCGAACGAAGACTGAAAGAGATGACACTAATGCAAACCGTGCAAAAAAAATCGATATCAGCTCTGGTGTGTTCAACTTCTTTCTTCTAGCTTTTATTTCACATTAACTTTGTGTCATGTAGCCATTAAAGTATCCTTCCCTCAGACAACGGCCAACCGTCCTGAAATTTCTAAAGAGAAATGAGGCAGCAGTTTTTGTGCGCTTAGTGTGCAGCAGTGCCCATGTTCCATTTTATACATTGCAGTCAACGCTGCGCAAAGCTAGCACACCTGTTCGCACAGGCCAATTAAATCCATGCCCAAAAAGTACTTCCCCCTGCAACAAGTCAGCACAAGCACATTTCGTCAGCGACAAATACCAAGTACCGTTACTGGAAACCTCCTGGACTTCGTTTACCTACTTCTACATGTTCGCCCCGCTGCCCGTAGAGACTACAAGAAGTAAGAATGACATGTCGCGGTATCCTACACGCCTGGTAGAGCGAATCGCTACGATTCCATCTGCGTCTAAAAATAGTTCACACTCGGTGCAAATTACAGCCAGAGGGCCTGAACTCTGAGCGCCTTAAACCTCCGGCCGTGATTCCCCGTTATATATTCCAAAGGAAAGCACTTCGTTTTATACCGCGCATTGTTTTCGTCCAAATACTCATCGAGGCATTGAGAAGAACGAATGAACGAATGATCATGGTGATGAAATACATCTTTGCGGGAGCACTACTGCCGCGGCCTCCTAAGCGTTGACTGATAAGTATAAAACGGAGGTGTCTTAGCTACTGCAGACTCGGTATGCGGACCAGAATTTGCATGAAAACGCCTGTACAAGCTTTTCAGATAAAGAGCGCATTTTGACCAGGGTGATCAACTGCACGATGAGAAGCCGCCCAACGCTCCAGTTGAGAGACACGACAAGTGATTAAGTGGATGTTGCTTGATAACACAAAGCAGATCCACTGGAAGATTTTCAGGGCACCGCAATTCGGCATCCTCCTGCTAAGTTGTTATGTGCAGATAACTCGGTGAGATGTTGCAGGTCGTTAGAGAAGTAAACGCTGTGGCAGTCACATCAGTAATCGTCGATAATGCAATGCATATCAGCGTATTATATGTACAGGCTAATTCACAAAACAAGCGCCGGGGTTAAGAATATAGGGTCCATTTCGTGTGCATAAAGGCCACCCACATCAAGCGAACTTCCACGACAAACTTTGCGCGGCCATCACCAGCGCGGAGGAACGCTGGCGTGCCGTCGCCGTGCTGCACCACATGCGTCGAAAAACAAATGGTGTGTAAAAGCAAAATGTGGCTTGGTATTAGATAACTTTCGATACAAAAAAAATGTACTAATGCGATTTTCAGCACAGCGCGGAAGCTAAAGAACCTACAGCCATGAATAGAAACGCAAAACCTTGAAAACTAGCTTCACGTGTCCAGAGGCTGGTTTTGTTGTCAATGCCAAGAACTGTACTGGTCCCCACGGGTGCAAGAACTTTGAGGAGACGGTGTCTACAGGAAGATGTCAATGTTTCAGCGCCAAATCAGCATGTCAGCTTTATTCCTGCTTGCTAAAAAGTGGAGCCGGACTGCCCATCTCAGTTCCGAAGGACGCTCCTTGTGCGCCTGCAGCAAGCTCGCTCATTTAATGCAACCCTTCGCTTGTAGCAGCTTCTACAACTAACCACCCGTTTATCTGGCAAACAGCAACACATTACTCCGCACCTTTCTGGAATTGTCCGTTATTAGAGCCACCAATTTTCTTCTTTTCATGGGAGCAAATACGGCCAATGGAGAGCTTCTATCAGTTTACAGTTTATAGTTTGTTTAACGCCCCAAAGCGACTCAGGCATTCATGATCATCTTTTCTCGCCCTTCTGCCTGCATACACCGCGATGACTTAATGACAGTGGCGCTTGGCTCCTGACCCCTTGTGCTGCGCGATGTCAGTGCTCGCTAAAGAACCTCAGGTGGCCGAAATGAATACGGAGCCCTCCACTACGGAGTCCCATATCCAGTGTGCAGCTATGCGACGTTAAGTCACGCTTACTGCTATACCTTTCTGCTTACGTGTGATCACTGCTTCGTGGTTGTTATTGGCTTTGCACATTTAGCGAGTAAACAGGGGCTGCGCTTGACACCGCAGTGGGGTGCGGTACTTTCCAGTGAAGCAGTAAGTTTTGACACAAACTTCAACGCTTCGCGAAGATGCAAAGTACTGTCGCCATTAGCCAGCGCCGAGTGAAAGAAGTAAGGCGAGGAAATGCGCCTGTTTCTTCCTTTTATTTATTTTATTTATTTTATTTACATATACTGCAGCCCCGATGGGGCTATTGCAGGAGTGGGGGGAAGAAAAAAAAAGGCTGAGAGGGACAACATATTGAGAAGTGAACACTATTAAAATACAGAACAGAAATGGAACAGACTAATCACAGATTTGCAACAACATTGAAAAATAGGTTTGGTTCCAGGGAGCGTATATCACCGGGTAAAGAATTCCATCGTTCGATAACACGAGGAAAAAAACTAAATTTGTACATATCAGTGCGCGCGTGAATGGGTGTTACATTCAAAGGGTGGTAGCTCCTTGTAGATGAAGATGCTGAAAAATGCAAATACTCAGACAGTGAAGCAAAGCGGGATGAATTAACAATACCATGAAAATATTTTAAACACTCATTGTCGCGGCGGGTACAAAGGAGGGAAAGGCCTATGGCAGGAAGAGTGGATGAAGGTGAAAAATGTCTGTCATACCGTCGGCAAATAAACCGTACTGCTTTCCTTTGGACGGATTCCAGCTTACTGATATCGGACTGTTTATGAGGATTCCAGATTATTGACCCATACTCCAAAAGTGGACGAATTAAAGCTTTGTATGTTACCAGTTTAGTTTCTTGTGGGGCAACACTTAGTGTACGTTTTAGATAACCGAGCCTCCGCATTGCATTATTAGATTTGTGTTAATATGCTTTGACCAGGACAAGTTAGAAGAAAAAAGAAGACCTAAATATTTGTACTCGGACACTTGATTCAGAGAGTTATCTTTGAATGAGTAGGTGTAAGAAGATGGCATTGCGCGATTACAGAATGACATGTATACAGATTTACGAAAGTTTATTTGCATTTGCCATGTTTCACACCATGAGCAGAATGACACGAATGACTGATTTAGTTGCGCGTGATGCTCAGGGGTGTTAATTGAACTGTATATGACACAATCGTCTGCATACAATCGGATTTTAGAAATAATATTTTCTGGCAAATCATTAATGTATAATAAGAACAACAGTGGCCCGAGCACGGATCCTTGCGGTACACCGGATGATACATTAACAGTTTCAGATGAACAGGAGTTGAAAGAAACATACTGTGTACGATTAGAAAGAAAGCTTGATATCCAGTCTACCAGTAACGGGTTTTTGAGTATTGCATTAAGTTTACGAAGAAGTTTGCTGTGGAGAACGGTGTCGAAAGCTTTAGAAAGGTCGATAAATAAAGCGTCGATTTCTGAGCCGGTGTCGAGGGAACTAGCAATGTCGTGCGTGAATTCTACAAGTTGTGAAATGGTACTGAGCCCGCGCCGAAACCCATGCTGAAATTTACACAAGATATTGTTAGCTTCAAGAAATTCTGTAATGTGCTTATGAATGATATGTTCTAGTGATTTGCATGAGTGTGAAGTTAACGAAATGGGGCGATAGTTGGACAAGATTTAGGTGCTGCCAGCTTTAAACAGGGGAATAACTTTTGCAAGCTTCCAGGCTACGGGGACGGTTGCGGATGATAGCGATTTCTGGAAGATGGTAGTCAAATAGCGGCTGGTCCAAAGAGAGTAACGATGCAGAAATACATTAGGGATATCATCAGGACCACTGCTTTTTTTCACATTTATGTTCAGAATGAGGTTCAGAACACCTTCGACGCTTATTGAAATATCTTCGACAGAACATTGAGAGTTGCTAGGAAAAGTAATCATTTCAAGGTTATCTCTTGTAAATACCGACTGAAATTATGTGTTGAAATTAGTAGCTATAGCTAATGAGTCACAGACCGGCTTATCATCAATAATGAAGGTATTGGGACTAGTGCTCTGTGGCAATATGGATGCCCAAAATTTGCGGGGATTGAGTTTCATTAATTGCGGCAAGGAATTTCTGTAGTAAAAATCTTTTCCCGAGTGAACTTTGGCACGGAGTTCTTCTTTAGCGTCGCTGAACTGTTGCAAGAGTTCAGGGTTACCATTGCGCTTGGAAACGCGTAGTCTGGCAACACGGCGAGAAAGATGCAGTATGTCCCTTGCTGTCCAGGGCATACTGTGGTTTTGCTTTTTAGTTTTTAATGGAACAAAACGCTGAATACAGACCTTCACAATGTTTTCGAAAAATGTTACTAAAGAATTCACGTCACTTGATATGCTAAGGTGCTGAAACTGTTCAAATGCGTCACTTAATAAATCCAGGATAGCCACGTCGTCTGCTCTACTGAAATCCGGAAATGTTGAATAAGTTAGTTTTGAGGAAGGAATAGAACATGGGATCGAAACAAGAACAGCGTTGTGATCGGATATCCCCTCGACGACTTCGCATGTAAAATTCGTCGCGAAAAGAGAAGAGCTTAAAAACACCAGATACAGTATTGTCGAAGACCTCGTGGACTTATCAACTATCTGTTTTAATCCAAATGACAAAGAAAAATTGACAAGTTCATTACTGATTGCAATGTCGTGACCAGTAATGGATAATGTATGCCAATAAATTCCGGGAAGATTGAAGTCTCCTAGGATAATTATATTTGGATTGCTGATATGATGAGAATGCAAGAAGTTACTTAAAGAATGCACGTGGTCTATGGAAGTGCCTGGTGGTCGATACACCGCACCGATAACAAATGATTTGTTACCTACGTAGAGTTTGCACCAAGTTGACTCTATTTCGACAGGGACCGAAATTGCAACAAATTTCAGACTAGACTTAATGAAGAGAGCGACACCGCCTCCTTTCCCATGCTGCCTGTCCGCCCTAATTACAGCGAAACCTGGAGGAGTTATTTCAGAGTCAATTATACCATCATGTAGCCACGTTTCGGTGACCGCAATGACATCAGGCGAATGAGTTAGTATTAAAGAGATAAAATTTGGAAGCTTGTTTACTAAACTTCTGGCATTAATGTTCAGAACACGAAGGTTGGCGGCGGTGTCCCGTCAGTCAGAATCTGCGGGTGACTTGGCAGCAGTAGCATTAGCAGCAGCAGTGTCCGGGGGCGTTGATTTTGAATCTTTGACCAAACTTTTCTCAACATCATCCCAGTTGTACCGCACGCTATCAATAAACACGTGGTCATAACGCAAATGAACCTTCGAGCCACTGTCACGATAAGATTGCGTTGCATCCCATATCTTTTTTCGGATCAATCGAACGTGAGCAGAGAAATCCTCGGATAAGCTAATGCCTGAATTTTTGAGCCTATGAGCATTTTTTAACGCTTGAGTTTTTTCCCGAAAGTCGAGAAGCTTAACGATGACAGGACGAGGGCGCCCTTCCTGCTTTCTACCTAGCCGATGATACCTTTCTATTTTAGGACAATCCAACTGAAGGTTATCGATGAATACCTTAGTCACCGCAATGAACAGAGCTTTGTTAGTTTCTTCATCTTCTTCAGCAAGACCGTGAAATATAAGATTGTTTCTGCGAGAACGGTTTTCCAGCTCATCATTTCTTGAAACAAGCTTGCTAACAACCTCAGACAACGAATTCAACTGGTGTCGCATGGCCCCGTCGCTTGCGTCGCCGTTCGAGGTTGGCGGGTTTGACTCAAGAGCAGAGACTCGTGATTCAAGTGCCTCAAAACGAGAGTTCACTCTCTGCTGGAAACGCTTTATATCTGCAATATCTTCGGCCATTTTTCTCTGGCCCGCAAGCAATTCGGCAAGCATTTCATTAATAGCTGGCTGATTGGAAGTGGAGCAAGCGTCATCAGTGCTTGCTACTTGAACATTAACGGAAGAAGATGTAGAACGTGTGCCTGGTTTTGAACCGGGATTGCTGTGAGAGGGTCCAGGATTAGTTTCCACATCGCCGCTTAAGAGAACACTAGCAATGCAGTAAACAAGCTGTGAATACAACGATACAGACACATAACGAAAACCGCGATTGTGTGGGCGAGGAAACAGCATCAAAAATCTGTCATCAGAGCGGACGCAACGTGCGTTTTCAAGAAAACGTACCTGCGTGAAGAATAAGAAGCGGATCAGCATGCTGCCGCTTTCGCTGTCTCCTAGCCCACTGGCAGACCGCTGTGTAGGCATTGCTTTTATACGATCCGTGGGTGACGTCACAGAACTTGGCTTTAAGATGACCGGTAGATCGAAGATGACATCGTCGAAGGGAGATGCTCGGCCAGGTTGCGCAGTGGAGGGAACACCCGTGCTGTCTTTTACAGGAAAGGTAGGGCAGTCCACGCTCGCACAGATGTCATCCACGTGTAGGATTGGTTATGGCGATGGAACTGAAGTCCGTAGCGCAAGGAAGCAAGGCGCCGCTGTAGTCCCGACGAAGGCACCAGCGAGGCAGGCGCAGAACTGCGTGAAGAATAAGAAGCGGATCAGCATGCTGCCGCTTTCGCTGTCTCCTAGCCCACTGGCAGACCGCTGTGTAGGCATTGCTTTTATACGATCCGTGGGTGACGTCACAGAACTTGGCTTTAAGATGACCGGTAGATCGAAGATGACATCGTCGAAGGGAGATGCTCGGCCAGGTTGCGCAGTGGAGGGAACACCCGTGCTGTCTTTTACAGGAAAGGTAGGGCAGTCCACGCTCGCACAGATGTCATCCACGTGTAGGATTGGTGATGGCGATGGAACTGAAGTCCGTAGCGCAAGGAAGCAAGGCGCCGCTGTAGTCCCGACGAAGGCACCAGCGAGGCAGGCGCAGAACTGCGTGAAGAATAACAAGCGGATCAGCATGCTGCCGCTTTCGCTGTCTTATAGCCCACTGGCAGACCGCTGTGTAGGCATTGCTTTTATACGATCCGTGGGTGACGTCACAGAACTTGGCTTTAAGATGACCGGTAGATCGAAGATGACATCGTCGAAGGGAGATGCTCGGCCAGGTTGCGCAGTGGAGGGAACACCCGTGCTGTCTTTTACAGGAAAGGTAGGGCAGTCCACGCTCGCACAGATGTCATCCACGTGTAGGATTGGTGATGGCGATGGAACTGAAGTCCGTAGCGCAAGGAAGCAAGGCGCCGCTGTAGTCCCGACGAAGGCACCAGCGAGGCAGGCGCAGAACTGCGTGAAGAATAAGAAGCGGATCAGCATGCTGCCGCTTTCGCTGTCTCCTAGCCCACTGGCAGACCGCTGTGTAGGCATTGCTTTTATACGATCCGTGGGTGACGTCACAGAACTTGGCTTTAAGATGACCGGTGGATCGAAGATGACATCGTCGATGGGAGATGCTCGGCCAGGTTGCGCAGTGGAGGGAACACCCGTGCTGTCTTTTACAGGAAAGGTAGGGCAGTCCACGCTCGCACAGATGTCATCCACGTGTAGGATTGGTGATGGCGATGGAACTGAAGTCCGTAGCGCAAGGAAGCAAGGCCGCGCTGTAGTCCCGACGAAGGCACCAGCGAGGCAGGCGCAGAACTGCGTGAAGAATAAGAAGCGGATCAGCATGCTGCCGCTTTCGCTGTCTCCTAGCCCACTGGCAGACCGCTGTGTAGGCATTGCTTTTATACGATCCGTGGGTGACGTCACAGAACTTGGCTTTAAGATGACCGGTAGATCGAAGATGACATCGTCGAAGGGCGATGCTCGGCCAGGTTGCGCAGTGGAGGGAACACCCGTGCTGTCTTTTACAGGAAAGGTAGGGCAGTCCACGCTCGCACAGATGTCATCCACGTGTAGGATTGGTGATGGCGATGGAACTGAAGTCCGTAGCGCAAGGAAGCAAGGCGCCGCTGTAGTCCCGACGAAGGCACCAGCGAGGCAGGCGCAGAACTGCGTGAAGAATAAGAAGCGGATCAGCATGCTGCCGCTTTCGCTGTCTCCTAGCCCACACTGCGAGGTCCTTTCAAAGACAGTATGAATGACGACGTTGAAATGAACACAAGCCACTTGCTTCATTACACTTTATTTATGAATTTCCCGCGCACATTGCTGATAATCATAGCTGCTTACGTCGGAGGGTGAAAGTGCTGGTGTCATAAACACCGACAACAAGGATGGATGGATCATGAGCTCTGACCTCAGGCCACGAGCACTCTCTGAGATGAAAGTGAAGCTAAATGCTCTCAACAAAACAAGTGGAAACGACCCTGGCTAAGCAAATAAAAACAAAATGTTCAAGCAGAATCAGCATCCACAATATTTGTACATATGGTCTCATCTCTCCTTAAAGGGGCTGCAAAACACTGCCTGGGGGAATACCGGCTATACTTCAGGTGGGTTCTTTATGTCACACAGATGCTGACTTAAAAAGAATTACAGGAATCGATGCACAGGAACGGGAGTTATTCAGTGAAGAAATTTCAAAATACAAGCAAACAAAACGCTGCCCTCAACTCGATTTTGGCGGGGCTTCCCACTCCTATTTCGCTCTCCCAATGACGGCACCTGGCGCAACCAATCAAAACAGCCAGCCAGAGCACGTCGCGGAAGTTTGTACTCCATGGTTGCCTGCTCTCTGTAACTCGTTCTTGCTGAGACTGGCAGCGTTTTTTCCATGCCAGAGCGCCCCTGGTGGCGTATTTTTATTTTACTTGCTTTGCAGGGCTTTTATCTAAGACAAACAAGTTGTTTTTGTTGATCTAATATAAAACGCAGACAGGTGACAAAATGTGTCTCTATTTAGTCACACAATTTGCAGTATATTTACTGTTTGTCCGATCATCAAGCTCGCGCCAGGTGATGTCATATCCGCTGCTAAAAACCCGCCACTGTGTGGCGACACCATCAGAGCCATGAAGTTGTTTTTGGGAAGGCATTAAAATATTAAAAAACGGAATATACGCGGTATTACCGATGCTAATAGCACCATTATAACTCACTGTATGCAATCAACAGGCAGAACAGTTAACTAAGATTGTGTTTCTGGGCCCCTTTAAGTGCTTAGTTTTTGCTTCGAGCATGGACGAACGTTTTTCTTTGGACTTCCACATTCGCTGTCACAGATATAAAATGCTAAACTTAAGTACATAGAGGAAGGGTTGGAAATAGAATTAAAACAATTGACGTTGATAACCAGTAATGATGAAACAGATCAGTTAGGCACTCGAATTTGGTTTTTACGTCAACTTTGTACAACATAACCCAAACAAATATGCAGTAATGCGTGTGGATATCGCAAGAAGCAGAGAGTTGTCTTTAAATAATGAAAAGTAATCCAATACAAAAAACATGGTGCTGAAGCTTTCATTAAAAGTGTACAGTGGCTCGACGTAACCACTCTGTACATTTCGGTGAACATAAGCGACTAATTTTGCTGCTAAACGTTTCATGACAAATTGAGTTCATCAGAATGCAGAAGCTACACTTTTGCACTCCTCCCGCATTGTATGCGTTTCAGCAAGCAGTTACAATATTCTGTTGGCTTTGGCGCGCTTTTCTATCAATTTAAATTAAAATTTGCGACACATAGGAGAACACATGAGCACACTGAATGCCCCTTCGAAACAAGAATGATGCAACTAGTAAGTCGGGTAAAATAGCCACGCTGAATGTTAAACTGGGTGTATGTTGGGGAATGTTGCGTAGAAACACTTTCGCGAAACATATAATTCGATGCCTGGCTAGCTTCAGCTTCATACACTTGACACGCACAAAAAATGCAGAGATAAAAATGTAATGTTCGCGCAACGAATTCATGCACCTAAAACACTGTCTTATGTGAGCACGTATTACGAGCGAAATGAACGAGTGTTATGTAGGGTGTAAAAATAATGAAGGAAGTTGGACTGAAGCCGCACCTTGGCAGGGCTAAGAAACAGTAACAAACCACAAATCAGTGTGTAACTCTTATGCGAGTTAAACGCTAGAGGGTTTTCCGAAGTAAAATTAAGAAAACGAGCGTCCTCTTATGAAGATGCCCGGGTCACTGCTCGAACTTCTTGTTCGCGCACTCAGCAGCAGACGTCACAAGAGTTAAGAAAGCAATGCCGGCTGGCCTCTAATGCTCACCTCCACAGCAGAAAGAAAATTACTTTCGCAAGCACTTGCTCGAACTAGTCAGAAAGTTCTCGAACGAGTCGAAAACGTAGACATAAAACTGCCTCCGCTCCTCAAACACAAAAGCGCATAACACAGCAGCGCACACAGCAATACGAGTTCACGAGAATTGCACAGCGTGACACCAGTCATCCTGTCAGTCTCTTTGTTGGTCACAAGGCTCACGGTGCGGGTATCACAGTGAGCAGCTGGGTTGGGCTCCAGTGAGGGCGGTAGCGGAGAAGGCAGCGTCGACGTGGCTGTTTTCTTCCCACCGACGATCCTTCACTTTCTGCCAAGCAGCACTTTCTCCAAGGCAAGGATTGGTGCCTCAAAGACAAGGCTCAGGACTAGCGATGCCGTGTATGTCAATACCAGGTTCCCTACCGCGAAGTACATCTGGGGAAGAAAAAGAAGCAGAGGAAACATGATTTTGTGGAACGTCGCGTAAAACAAGCGACAATCACGACTGACTTCAGGAAGCTTGGAATGAGTCTTCGTTTCAGTGCAAGCTAGATATCGGAGATGCCAGGTTCCTTACTAGTGCTTACTTTCATGTCTGTTTGTGCACTGTGCTCAAATCGAAAGAAAGCATTGTAGAGATGTGACGATGCAAGCTTACTTCCGATTTCCTGCACTGGCGTTGTATTGAGACTCAGTCTTACTGGCTCTCCTGGATTGCTGGTCCTTCAAAGGTTTGCGTGATTTGCTCACTAAGCGGCAATACTTTTCTTCTGTGTAGTCAATGTAACGGCTAAAAGTAACCGAGGACTGCACCCATACAAGGTCGCGCTATTCCACACAATTCTTAACTGATCCTGTGATGCCGAATGCCGGGACTTCTCGACATTCAAAATGTACCGCGTCTTCATTTAGCTATAGAGCTTGTGCGCGCGTTTCGGTGTAGAAATCTTTCTAGGCTGGAAAGCATACGAATAGAGACGCTTGGAATCAGAGCCGCAGCTCCGTAAGCAAAAACAAACGGTAAACAGACCCTATGTATATCATTGCTCACCGACTGGCTGTTCCTTGCTTAGTGAAAATCGTAAAAGAGTAAGGCGAGATGCATGACATTAAACACAAATGTCGGTTGTATTACCGAAGGCTGAAAACATGGTATCGGAGAATGTATAGCACGTTTACTTCTAGTTTGTCCCGTATTAATTACGGTAGTCATTTTTGCCACATATTGTCTCTTCAGCGCAGCAGTAGAATATTTTTGCTGACAGCTAATGCATACTAAAAACCTATCGCATACTATCACTTGCTTAGGTAGAACATTGACCAAGGAAAGCTTCCTGAATGCCGACTGAAAGTGCATGAGCGCAATCCAAATAGCTTGATCTCAATACCAGCAGTGGTAGTTACAGGGCTGCAGACGCTTTATTTCAGTTTCATATTTTCTTCTCTGCACTGATGCATATACATTACAATACATGGATAACCACGTAGTATTCGCCTATGATCGCTAAATATTATATAACAAAGTTTCTTAACCTAATTGATTGCTGTGTCAGTTTCATCAACCGAACAGTGGTTGTGACGTGTAAGAAATATTAAGGTCACGCGAGGCTTGAGAAATTCAGTATAACCGTTGACACGGTATTTGTTGTCATTCCAGTAGTAAACTAAGTGAAGTTCGCGGTGCCGTGTTTTGTTTGCTGCATCCGGTCGCTTTATGGGAATGCCCATTAAATCCCTTTTCTTGGGCCCTCCGCACAGAAAGGGGTCAGTGAACCCAGCGGGAGAACGGAGGCGCCGAATGGCGGGGGATTACAGGAGACCTCAAACTCCCCTCATGGACTGAGTCGTTAGGCGGCGTCCTGTGTGCACGTGTGTACGGCGAGGCTGACCCGCGCCACAGTGCGTGGCTCTTTGTACCATGTCTGCAGCGGCATGCTTTGACATATTGTCACGCTAGCTGCAGGCATGAGGAGCGACGACGAGAAACAGATGAGTTGAAATGGCGTTCCTCGAACTTGGCGGCAACCGGACGTTGGGAAAGCGAGTGTTCGCGAAGCTCGCAGCGGGAAAGCATAATTATCCGAAATCGTGATGGTGGAAAGTGTGTATATGTGTACAGTGTCGCGATGAGTTACCTTCTTTCCCCAATCATTCATTGGTTGTGTTATTCTTTCCCCAACTGCTGATTGGTGGTATTTTCCTTTCCCCAATAAGTTATTGGGTGGATGTTTGTATAGTACTTGATTGGTTATTCTCCCACCGAGGGCGGGGACATAGGATATAAAACCCGCTGCTTCGGCAGGACCGAGGGCTGGTTTCGTCACCTAGAACTGCGAGCTAGTCAAGTGTAAATATGTTTTCTCCTTGCTTGTATCCTCCTTTGTGCTTTTAATTGTTATAAAAGTTTAACCTCTCCAGAAGTGTCCTCTTGCAATGTGATTGAGCAAAACGAATCTGCAAGACGTCAAGAATCCTACAACAATCTTCATTAACCCAATTTCCCTCTACGAGATCAAGAGGGAAACCAACTGGCGCAGTCGACAGGATTTGCTACGTCTTCCTGCTCGAGGTATCTGACGGAGGGGCGGAGGATCAAGTCGGTGGACAAGCTGCAGAGCGGTACGTCCTAAAGGAGGAACGTCAGCGTCATAGAGCGACGTTGAAAGCTTCATGAGACTGCTGGTCTTTGTCAACGGGACGTAGGAGGCTCAAGTCGGCGAGGAGCTGAAGGAGCCAGGCGACCGACGTGTCGTGGAGGTGCCTAGTCCGTGAGCTGCGGAAGGAACCAGGCGTCCCCGTTGAGGTTCAAGAGAAGAACCAGGCGACCAGCGAGTCAAACGAGGCAGGAGGTTCAAGTCAGCGAGCTGCTGTGAGAGCCGGGGCTCAACTCAACTCATCCGCATCAAGGAGCCTGCTGTCGTCACTCAGGGCGACGAGAGTACCGTGGCAGAGGAAAGCAACCTGCGAGGTAGGATACCTTTCTGCTTCCTCCGAATTCACCATGTCGGTGTAGTGTTTTCGTGCTATAAATGATAGCACGGAAAAGCGAGATGGCTGCCGTACGGTATAATTGGGAGGGCAAGATGCGATGTTTGGAGATTGAGGAGGCAGAAAAGCTGCTTGAAATTGAGAAGTTGAAACTTCTAATTGAGCAAGAAAAAACAAAGCTCGCACAGATGCAGTTGAAAGTAGGGCAGGGAACGAAAGCCGATAGCGGGATGTTATTTGCAGCAGTTCAATGTTTTGACTGCATGGAATTTGGGCATCTAATGATTGACTGTCCGAAATCGAAGCGAGAACAGCATGTTCCCGTATTGAGAATTACCTGTGGGCCAATGGCTATAGGTGTGAAAGCTGCAGCGTTTAGGCAGCAGGGCCCAATCGGGTGTGCCGTGCCAGAAGAGATGGCTGAGGGCATAGGGGCGTTGTTCGCGCCTGTGAAGCTCTGCCTGTCAGAGCAAACTGAGATAAAGCAGACCCAGGAGGCACATGAGTGCATTGTTTGTGAACAGGAGTTCAGCATTGGGCCAGAACAGGTTGACGCAAACTCTGGGGCAGCTGTAATGCTCGACGAAGAGGTAGAGCAGGCACGAATAGAGGCAACACTCTTTGCAGGCGAAGGTAAGCTGGCTGCCAAAGATGAATCGGTTAGCCAGCCGGAGCTGACACTCTGCGCAGTGGCAGCAGATGTAGATGATGGTGTAGCGAAGTTGGTAACACCTGAGACGCACTCGCTGTTAGAGCAGACAGAAAGAGAGCGGCTACATCAAGAAATTGAGAGAGCTGATTTGGAAAAGCCTTTCAAAATTCGAGACAAATATGAGACGCCGGTAGAGCTTGAGGCCAATTCGGTAGCTGCAAAAGTTTCTGCAGCAGATTGTGAGCTATCAACGAGCGATGAGGCTGCATTTGATGCCGAGAAAGGAAGGAATGCGTGTTTGTTCGTTGCAATGGTTTTCGAAGCTGATAAGGAACTGCAGGATTGGGATAATGCATCTGTCCCTGTGGGTATCAGCGTGGAGGAGACACAGTATGTTTCATTGCCAGAAGTGCGGCAGCAAGCTGGTGAAGGCAGTTGTCAGAAAAGGCGTGACGGCACGATTGTCTTTGAAGCGAACGTCTCTGGGCAGTTGTACGAAGAGCTAGGGCTACTTGAATCTCGTTGCAAAACTGCATGCGAAATAGCCGATGAGAGGCCTGAGCGAACTGTAAAATTGAAAGAAGTGGAGAATGCAGACGCGAGGGCAGCAGCAATCTTCGTAGCCCGCGGGGAGCAGGTGAGCTCTATTGCTCCGACGGTGGCGGCAGCCTTTAGAACCGGTGTTTTCCCGGATAATTCGGAATTTTGGACCAGTCTTCTGGACAAAGCCCAAAAGAAACAAGTTTTGTTTCGAGATGTAGGCGGCTAGAAGTAATTTCTGCCAGTTTGGGGCAACGATCTGACATGGTGAATTCTGGAATGTGCAGATTGGTCTCCAGCCTTGTGTGTGCGGGTTGAAATATCCGCTGTGTGCGCGCATGTGTGCGTGCTGGTGTACTGACCGGACAGCCGGCGCATGTGTGCGTGTTTGTGGACTGACTGGACAGCCGGCGTACGTGTGCGTGCGTGCGTGTGTGCGTGCGTATGTACTTTTGTTGTTGGACACCGTGGCTGAACTTTAATGTCCCACTGACAACAAGTGTCTGTGTGACATTCTTGGTTGGGAGGAGTGAAGTTCGCGGTGCCGTGTTTTGTTTGCTGCATCCGGTCGCTTTATGGGAATGCCCATTAAATCCCTTTTCTTGGGCCCTCCGCACAGAAAGGGGTCAGTGAACCCAGCGGGAGAACGGAGGCGCCGAATGGCGGGGGATTACAGGAGACCTCAAACTCCCCTCATGGACTGAGTCGTTAGGCGGCGTCCTGTGTGCACGTGTGTACGGCGAGGCTGACCCGCGCCACAGTGCGTGGCTCTTTGTACCATGTCTGCAGCGGCATGCTTTGACATATTGTCACGCTAGCTGCAGGCATGAGGAGCGACGACGAGAAACAGATGAGTTGAAATGGCGTTCCTCGAACTTGGCGGCAACCGGACGTTGGGAAAGCGAGTGTTCGCGAAGCTCGCAGCGGGAAAGCATAATTATCCGAAATCGTGATGGTGGAAAGTGTGTATATGTGTACAGTGTCGCGATGAGTTACCTTCTTTCCCCAATCATTCATTGGTTGTGTTATTCTTTCCCCAACTGCTGATTGGTGGTATTTTCCTTTCCCCAATAAGTTATTGGGTGGATGTTTGTATAGTACTTGATTGGTTATTCTCCCACCGAGGGCGGGGACATAGGATATAAAACCCGCTGCTTCGGCAGGACCGAGGGCTGGTTTCGTCACCTAGAACTGCGAGCCAGTCAAGTGTAAATATGTTTTCTCCTTGCTTGTATCCTCCTTTGTGCTTTTAATTGTTATAAAAGTTTAACCTCTCCAGAAGTGTCCTCTTGCAATGTGATTGAGCAAAACGAATCTGCAAGACGTCAAGAATCCTACAACAATCTTCATTAACCCAATTTCCCTCTACGAGATCAAGAGGGAAACCAACTAACTAAAACTACGTATCAGTGATTATATTTAGGCTTTTTTCATTCCTCACGTGACTTAAGCACTTAGGTCACAGCCATCGTTCGGTTGATGAAACCGACACAGCATCAAGAAGAGATAGGATAATAAATTGTTTAGGAGTCGTAGGGGAAGGCGACAGAGTGACCCAGATATACTAATTCTTAACAAACCATAAAAAAAGGAAAAAAAAACACGGAAGCGAAAATTCGTTGCCTATACTCCTTTAATATGAGCTAAAGAGCGACAAAGGCAGGAGATACCGAGTTTTAATTTTTAAATATTGAAAAAAAAAGCTTGTAAAGCACCGGAGAATGAACAGCTCTGTTAAACCTCGCATCGTCACAAGAGAAAAACAACTCGTCGTGAGATTTTAATGAAAAACAGCAAGTTTCTGTTTTTTTTTACTTTTGCGACAATTACGGTAGTGACAAAAATTAAAATGCTCCTGCCAGGTCCTTACTCGAACAGCAAGCACCATTTGTGAGCACTTAAAATTCCGCTGATAACTGTTATTTACATATAAAGCTTGTTTTTGTAGAGAACGGGAGTCCTGAAACTGGTGACCGTCCTGAGGTTTTGTTTTTACCGCGGCGGACAGATGCACTTACTATGTGGAAATCGCACAGCGACAAGGAGAGAAATTAAAGCCGGCTCCGTGCTTTGCATCCTAAGCATCGACGACAGAGGAGCATAGACTCCTTCGGTTGTTGCCGAGTGCCTCTAAATGCAGCTGCACCTCAAAGAGAAGTGCACACCCGCTTTGAAGCAGCTGCGAAGCCGTCAGTATAAGAGAGAGATAGACGGGGGTTTGGTGCTCTGGTTCGTGTCGACCGTGCGCCCGTGTGGCCGTGGCCACAGCAGACGTTTGGGTGGTCCTGGCTCAACAACTGCGCATCAGCCGTTTTATTTTACGCTTACGGTTTCACCACAATAGCTTTGGGGCGTCGGTGTTTCGAGCTTCCTAGTACTCAGGTCCTTGACGTCGCAGCGCACAAAAAGCCTGCACACTCCAAAAAGGTGCCGCAGGTACTCGGCACAAAAGATTTATTTTAATGATAAATCTTTTGGTAGCTTCTGAGCAGGATGTTATAATTTAGTTTTCAGGGACGCCTTAGTTGAAGACGTTAATTACATTTCGCTCGAGCTGACTTAATTTGCCGCGCAAAGCTTGTTTCCTTGGGGTTCGTCCTGCTCACGCAAAGCTTTCATAATGGCAAGAATATTTCTCAGTGCCGCATTTCTTGTTTCGTACTGTTATTGATTAGGCTGACCTATCAGCAGGAAGAGCGATTGTTCTGCCAGTAAGCAGAAACTTACCAGAAGGTAAGGCGAGTAGTCGAAGCTTTCTTCCCTCGAGCCGTAGAAGATGACGATCAGCACGGGGTGGATGATGTAGGCGCTGTAGGTTAGCCGGCTCAGGGGCACCAGCACTCTGCATGACAGTATCTTGGTGACCACGCCTGAAAAGCACAAGAGCAAGATTTCACTCTTAAAGAAGTCAAAAGACTTTCTTCATGAGCACTGCACCACAGCCTGCTTAGAGAGGGCCTAAAGTCTCAATAGCGCAAGCTTCTTGAAAACATCCTTGCCCTCAGTCTAATTCTTAAAGCAGTCAAAGCAGATAGTACAGTCTTTGTCAAAAGTAACCAGGCTGCATGGCTTTGCTTCTCAGTCGTATATTTAAACTATTATGCTAGCCCTCAAGCTCTAAATCTCTGTATGGTAAGCAGAACGCCTGTCCTCACCTTCAAAGAACTTTTCGACCTTAGGGAAAGATGTAAAGGCTATACTATACCAATGAGAAGGAAACCATGCAGTCTGGTTACTTTTGACAAAGGTTGTACGGCGCCACTGCGTTAGGAGGATATCAAGACAGAAAGAAAGCTCGAAGAAAAGTGCAGCTTGTCGGGGTCGCATCCAGTTTGAGCAATTAAAGCGAGCACATGGTTTCTAGCTTTGCACAAGCGTTAATTTATTAACAGGATGTGGAGTTTGCATGGTGCAGTTTGCCCTGAGGTCCTAAAATAAAAACCATACCTCAAGATGGAGTTTTTAGGTAGACATAAAAACATTGTGCCGTCAGAAAAGAGCAAGGCAAAAGCGAAACACTACTGAAAAAATTTTCTGCAGTTAGTATTTCTGCCTTTCTGAATTTTCTTTATACATAGCTACTTTTAGGTAGAGAGACCTGTTACGATTTAAGTTTTGTGTAGATACGCTATAAACATCAAAATTTGCCTTTTCAGCGTTCGCCTGTAAAAGTAACGGATCCCGAATAATAAAAACCGTTTCTGAACTCTAAGTTATTCAAAGCAATGCTTTAAGTGGTATGGCATTATCATAATATGACACAGTTTAAGGTAAAGACATACGTACTGACACAGGAAGAACTGGCCAGGAGAAATCTACTACATAGAAAGAAAACGAAGTGCAACAGCGAATACATCGAGGCGACTAGTGGACCATTTCAAGAAGACTTCAGCATAATTACCACTAACTTCTCAGATTCTGTATTTCTCCTCACGGTGTCCTCTGAATATCCAAAACAGGGTGCTTTGCAGGAAATAATAAATCCGGTTTTTATAATGCCGGTTATCATTCCCAACGAATGTTTGCTTACCTCCGTCTGGGCACTTTTCCATTTATTTATTTATTTTTATTCACATTGCCTCACAGGCTCTAATCATTGGAGCACAATGAGAGGGAGGAATACATAAATAGGGACAATGACAGGAGCATGAATAACATGATTACGCAATGCTTTTTGACTGTCGGTACTGACCACTGAACAGTAAGAACATTATCCAGTGGTTATTGACACATCGGCAAATAACTAAAATGGCCAAAAACCAAAACAAAGCTCTTGCACTCTATGGCGAGGAATAAATGTATTATTTTTCTTACGCCTAACGCTCTTACGGCAAGGTAAGGCAAGGCAAAGTTGCGATAAATGTTCTTCATCCACCTTAGCGACAGGTGTCAAGTGATTAAAATATCTACGGTGTATGATACCAACCAGCAGGCTCCTGTGTTTACTTCATTTCTTTCCCGACAAAATGAATAAACTGCATCCAAATCAAAGTTCTCTTGAGCCGCCAGTATGCCGCACGTGCTTCGTACCTCCGTAGCCGGCCACCGACGCGAAGATGATCCAAGCGAGGCCCAGTGCCCAGATGGAGCGCGCGAAGCCCCCGTACACGGCTGCCCATGCGACGGATGGCGTGGACTCGCCCGTGTTGGCCGGCCACATGGCGTACAGGACGCCCAGCATCATGAATGCGCACGTCGTCCAGCCGAGCCACACGTAGCGCTGCGAGAAACGGGGGCGGACGATGCAATGAGGTCGCGCGAAAAGCCTGGCACAGAGAATGCCTTCTTTACAAGCGCACTCAAAAGCGCGTTTGAGCAAAAACAAACAAACAAACAAACAGGCATTTCGTTGATTTCTTCATTGCGAGGTGGTGTAACCTTGGTTTAACATGGTATAAAGATACACTTCATTACACGTTGCCAAACATAATAGCAACAATGAAAACAATGAAGGCCAAATTATCCACACACCGATTAACGGTAAAATGAGAGATCAGGGCGGCCGACATCTTGAGCCAGCCTGCAGCGCGGCCACTACGAATGTACTGCTTGGTCTATATTTACGGCCATCGACACTTTGGAGGCCTGTGTCCTACGAACCCCGTTTGTGCACTAAAAATCTCGTACATATGCGTTGTGCATAGAGAGTGGCAACAAACTGTGCGGGACACCTCGCTGGTGAACTACGCCTCAGAAATGAACGAGCTTTCAAAGAAAGCCAAGCTTTAAGGGTACCACAGGACGCACACGAAAGGTGCGCCGATCTCTTCACGCTCTGGCTAGACAGATGTTCGCGTACAAACATTAGTCAACGTAATAGAACAAGTATACCGTGACCCATAAAAGCAATCGGTTCTAACATCTGCATCAAGACTTTCGAACTGTCCACATTTTTGTGTGCTAACTAAACTTTTGCATTCCACTCTGCTTAACACAGAAAAATGCTTGCCAGCTGATTTCTCACCATAGCCAAACAACGTTCACACTGTGCATTATTAGTAATGCACCGTCAAACCTCTACTACAAATTGCAACTTGCGAGTAATACGGCATTGTGTCATCTTGCTGCAAGAAAGTTGTTACCGATATTTCCAAGCATCTTAGGGAGCGGTATACACAACCATTTGCACTGCACATAATGTCCAAATTGGATGCTTCAAGCGTACCGAGATAGAAAATCGCGCTTTTATGTGCTCTGAATTGCACAGGGAAAGGTTTTAAAAATGGCAGTACTGAACTCTATCGCGAGTACCAATGCTTTCACTGCAGCACGCGGCGCAGAGGCAAGAAAGCTGCCCTGCAGTGCTCGGCTGACTACTACCGCAGTAAGGCACATCAAGCTTGTCCAGCGCACAACGATTTCAGACCTACAACTACAGCATTGTACAATTTTTAAAACTAGACTTTTTCAGTTAGAAGAGCACTTTTTCCGGCACCGTAGTGTGGTTTGGTTTGGTTTATGGGGTTTAACGTCCCAAAACGACTAAGGCTATGAGAGACGCCGTAGTGGAGGGCTCCGGAAATTTCGACCACCTGGGGTTCTTTAACGTGCACTGACATCGCACAGTACACGAGCCTCTAGAATTTCTCCTCCAAAGAAATTCAACCGCCGCGGCCGGGATCGAACCCGCGTCTTTCGGATCAGCGGCCGAGCACCATAACCACTGAGCCACCGCGACGGTTTACTAAATCAAGCTCGGACATGCTAACTAGCAGGCTGGTTAATTGAATAGTTAAAGTGAATTATTACTGACGGGCTTCTTAATCATTTAGAGGCGTTTAGCCCCACGTTATATAATATCCATACTAGTTTTTAGAATTTCGAAAACGCGGTTATCGCCGACTCTGTGGACCAACAAATTTTGGCTATTTCGACGAGTTACGTGCACTGGATTGGTTGCTTTGCCTGGAAGCTTCTGCAAAGCGCATGTATTTTGGCGCGATGTAACCGCGTTTTCAAACTTCTAAAAGCTGATTTGGATATTACATTCCGTGGGCTACACGTCTTTCTACAATTAACGAAGCCTATCACAAACACTTAAAGAGTTAAGTGCTCATATTAGTTAACCAGCCTGCTAGTTAGCACGTCCAAGCTTTATTATGAATTAATACACCGCTCACAATACTATGCCGAAAAAAAGCTCTCTGCTAACTCAAAAAACCTATTGTTAAAAATTCTCTTAGGTGAAACACCCTGTATAGCATTGTATAGTATACCTGACTGTACAGGCTTCGCCAAGAGTATGCTACGCCTATCAGCAATTTGTTTTTGTTTTCAAAACAACTGGGCACTCTCGCTATCGCAACTGGGATATTTTTTTTTTTTGTTATGCAAGCTGGCCAACACAGTACAGTGGTGAGCAGCCTTGTCTAGAGCGCTCGGGCGGTGCACTTCCTTGAAAACAAATCCGGATTTTGTGGCAGCCTCTACGGTCCAGCTGCAACGCTTACACGGAAGTAGCGCCAGATAGCCTCGTAAACAAAGCAGGCACGAAAACTTTGCCCTGTAATGAGGGGCTGCTCTCTAATTTCGGTTTTTGTTACCAAGTGCGCACTGCTCAAGCGCTCTAGACAAGGCTGCTCACCACTGTACATTATACGCTTAAAACCGTCCGTTCGGCCTCGTGTGCTTCAACATAGGCAAGTGGACGAAATTAGTCATCTGATTTGGGCTTGATTTGCTTTGAGAGCGTTTAACGTCCGAAAGAAACCCAGGCAATGAGGGAGGGTTTCGGATAATTACGACCACCTGGGGTTCTTTAACGTGCACTGACATCACATAGTACACGGACCTCGAGCATTTCGCTTTCATCGGCATGCGCTCGCCACGGTTGGGATCGAACCCACGTCTTTTGTGCCAGCAGCCGACCGCCATAACCACTGAGCAACCGCGGCGGCAACCAAATGGTTTTGGGTTTCTTTGTGTGCAGCTTCACAAAGTTAAGGTTAACAAGCAAAGGGCGGTTACGTTTCATAGCAACACTACGTTTACGTTTCAAAGCAAATATTAACTCAGTCCAGGGCCCATAGTGATGAGCTCTGGACTGAGTTCATGTCTGATGCTGCTTTCTTTAGCCGGCATAGAGTATTTAGGAGAAAAAAAAGCTAGGTTTTTAACTTAGTTAAACCGAGATCCGAAAGCACTTGAGGCAACACTGCCTCAATGGCAACAGCATGCCAGACCAATTCGCCAGCCGCTATCAGCAGCCATGAGCGGGGGTCGGGGGGGGGGGGGGGGGGGGGAGTGGAAAGGAGGACAGGGATCGCACTGTCAGGTGCGTGGGCTCCAGGAATAATGGTTTGGTTTGGTTTATGGGGGTTTTACGTCCCAAAGCAACACAAGAGACGTCATAGTGAAGCGCTCCGGAAATGTCGACCACCTGTGGATCTTTAACGTGCACCGATATTGCACAGTACACTAGCCTCTGAAATTTCGCCTCCATGGAAATTCGGCCGCCGCGGTTGGGATGGAACTCGCGTCTTTCGGGCCAGCAGCCGAGCGCCATAACCCCTGAGCCACCGCGGAGGCTAAATTACATGCGAAGGGGCGGGGAAAAAGCTGCATGGAGCAGCTTGAGATACCCACCACCCGATGATACACATGCTAGCATTGGCAAACAGACATAAGTTATTTACGGGCGCAGAATAGAAGATTAGCATTATTTTCACTGCATACAGAAACAAAAACATAAGAAAGTGCGCTGAAGTCCATGCAAAATATTATACAATGGAAGTAACAAAACATTTACATGTAAAAAGAAGCCAGAGAACCATGCGCAGAAAAAACAAACATGCTCATTCGCAGAAAACCATACATCAGATCCAAACGTAAGGTTTCCAGGAAATCATTCTTTTAATGTGATTTGATGATGATCGTGATACGCTAACATTTCGTGCGTCAGGTTTGTTAAGAAGGAGCGGTAATGTACCCCATATGTTGTGTAAGCCAAAGTTTGTTCTGCACGTTCGAACGTTTCAAAGTTTAGGTTTTCGACTTCAGGACATGGGTATATTGCGTTTGAGGTTAGCAAGCCTGCGTAGGTTATCAAGATTTTTAAGGTTTCTTCTACATACTCTCCCTTAGTTTCATATATATTTGAAAAATTGTGAACATGCATTTTCCAAACAAATGAGCCGTGTAAGCACTAAATTGAAATTTTAAATTAATCGCAAAGCACGCTTCTACAGAGAAAAATCCTCCATTTATTAACTGTTGCGGTTTGGTTTGGTTTGGTTTGGTTTATGGGGTTTAACGTCCAAAATCGGCACAGGCTATTAGAGACGCCGTAGTAGAGGGCTCCGGTCAATTTCAATCACCTGCGGTTCTTTAACGTGCGCTGACATCACACAGTACATGGGCCTCTAGAATTTCTCCTCCAAAGAAACGCGACCGCCGCGGCCGGGATCGAGCCCACTTTTTTCGGGTCAGCAGCCGAGCACCATAACCACTGAGCCACCGCAAAGGTCCATTAACTGTTATGGTTGTTCCCTAAACCATCTGAGCATAGCTAAACATGACATAAATCAAGATTTACACAACAGTTATTGTACTTTAGTCCGGACCGAGTAACGATGCCGACTCATAACCCTTCTGTTGTAGATAACTTCTTGATTACTGCATTTACATGGCCGCATCTTGCAAAGGACAGGGTTATTTGGAGAAACATGAGAGAAGCATTTCCCCTGCAATGGGCGTAATCATACTGATGATGATGATGATCATGATATGGTTCTCCCCAGCCGCCGCGGTGGCTCAGTGGTTATGGTGCTCGGCTGCTGACCCGCAAGACAGGGGTTCGACTCCGGCTGTAGCAGTCGCATTTCGATAGAGGCGAAATGATAGAGACCCGCACACTGTGCGATGTCAGTGCACGTCAAAGAACCCCGGGGTGGTCGAAATTATCCGGAGCTTTCCACTACGGCGTCTTTCATAACCTGAGTCGCTTATAAACTATGGGTGTCCAAACTGAGGTAACAATTCAAATGAACACCCAATGACTTTATATTTCTTGAAAAAACTTTCTTCATAATGCATACACAAATTACGTAATATGCCTCCTGCTGAGCTCCTTACCTTTCGAATGATGCATGATCCTTGCGTGCGGTACAGTGCGTAACCAGCTGCCATGCCGACCAGGAATGGGCCGATGCGGAAGTAAGGCTTAATGTACACGCTGCCCATGAAGTCATTCAGTTTGTCGATTGGTCTATTAAAAAAAAGGGCAGTTATTTGTTACATAATTCTGCCATCCGTTGGACGTTCTCCGGCGCCACTGTGATATTGTAGCACCGGACAAAGAAGGTTCTATTGTTGCAACGAGAAGAAGAGAGGTTTGTCAGAAATTTCGGTGTCTTGAGCGCGTGGCTAAAGGCGATAGAGAGGAGAGGCAGAGCAGGATGAAAACTGAAGCCCGAAACTTGCTGTTTAAAGGCTCTCAAACTTGTACTAAAGAGGATTCTGAGCTCCTCTTTTTACCGCTCCTCTTTTTACGCTCCGAGCTTTCTAAGAAACTTCAAATCATAGTTTTGTGGGGCTGATTTTTCTATTAAATCGCATTAAACGTTGTGGCTCAAGGCTTTTTTTTTTTTAACTCACCTTCGAAAATAGGAGTCAGCCAACCCGTGGAGCTCCTTTCAGCCAGCTGCGTGGCGGCTTGCCGCTCTGCCATCGGCGGAGTAATGCGTAGCGATGGGCGAAAGCAAAGAGTCCACGCATTTTTTTACTTACGCGGGCCTAATTTGCGGCTATGCAGTCTGCGATTGAAACTTTTATTCATAGAAACCTAAAAAAAAAAGGAAAAGCGAAAGCGAAGCCGCCACGCGACTGGCTGAAAGGAACTCCACGCGTTGGCTGATTCCTCCTCTTTTCGAAGGTGAGTTCGAAAAAAAAGGCGGGAACCTGAACGTTTAATTCGATTTGATAGAGAAATCGTGCGCACAGGACAATAATTCGAAGTTTCTAAGCATGCTCGGAGAGTGCAGATGAGTTCCCGCGGTGAAAAGACGATTTCAGTTTCCTCTTAAGTGCACCTATAAGCAATAAAACGCCTCAGACAGCTTTGTAGGCACCTAGTGATATATTTACAAAGTAAATTGTCCATTTAGTTTCGCTTTCGCAATGGGAACGTTTTTAGCCGGAAGGCACCAACAGGAGGTGTTGGTGCCTGATTTTGGCGCCGGCTACTCCTTTGCATATAATTGAAGAAAAACACTTAAACTGTCGACAAAACGCTGAACAAAGAAAAGCTACAACACACGCAAACCACAAACAAATAACACAGTGGGCACGCCAGAAATGCTGACATAAAATAGAAAAATAAACTATTGGTATGGATGAAGAATTGGATGAAACATCGCAACGGAAGATCAGACAAGAGAAGGACAAACACCAGCGCTGACTAACAACCAAATGGTTTATTGCTACAGGCAAGGCAAGGCAAGGCAATAAACCTGTACCAATAAACCATTTGGTTGTTAGTCAGCGCTGGTGTTTGTCCTTCTCTTGTCTCGTCTTCCGTTGCGCTGTTTTATCCAATTCTTCAAACATGTACCAACCAGCCCGTATTTCGCCTCTTCTGGTATAGGTATGGACATTACCTAGCGATATAAAATGATGATATAGTATAAGCAATAGTGCCTACTAATCACAATAGAAAGCATAAAATGAGTATATACTATGAGCGATAGTATGTATAAAAACGGTTTCATTTGCAGAATTTGGCTGTTTCTTTACCTACTAAACAACGTTTTGACAAAAAAAGATCCGGCAGCTACAGTTCTTGCCCAAAATCATTTCACGTACTCCTTCCACAGAGGTCAAGCTATGTTTTAGTGACATGAACCCATACGTACATTATGTCCGACATGTACGGCGTTGCTGGGTAGTCCTTGATGGCCGTGTAGACGGCTGTGAAAGTGGTGCTTCCAAGTAGTAGCGCGGCTATTATGAACAGACCGAGCCTCGACTTCCTGCAAAATGGAAATGTATACATTGTCAGCGCCGTGATGCTTCTTCACTGCACCATGAGCTGCCCGACAGCAACACTGTAGGCTTAGGAAACGTGCACATTCTGGAACCCAAAAACCTTAACGTTAACGACCAACTAACCATCAAGTCAATCCTTCGGGCGGGTAGTCGATTACCATTTCAAAACTATATTACACACCTTTAGGTACATGTTTCTTTGATTCTTCAGAAAGGAGAGGCGGTCGTCCCACTCACGAGAAATTTTTGCGTAGCAAAACCATGCTGAGCCTCATTTTGTCGACGAAGAAGGTAAAAAAAAAACATAATTCAAATATGACCTCCCCCTCCAAAAGGGACCCATAAAATCGCCCATGTGCACACTGGACCTCTCATTCTCGCAACATGTGCAGTAGTCATTAAATGCGCCACTTAAAAGAGGAACGCCTATTTTAAGCGTGCACCTGGGCAGCGGCACAAACCCTTTAGTCCAAAGGTTCTTTGTATTTTAAGCTCAGGAAACCCTACCAACTCAGAGAAGGTTCTGAAGAACCTTATTTGGCTTCGCGTCGGTATCTACCTGCCTACAGCGCGTGCAAAAAAACAAAAGTAGGATGCAACCACACAGCCCTCCTACCATAGAAATGCCCAAATTCAGTTAGTGATCTATGACTGCTGTATACCGAAACTGCGTGCTGTAAGCTCTTCACTGTGATCAGTCCTAAAATGAAGTGGGCACAGGAAATGTGGCGGTCGATCTACCCGTGGAGTTTGGATTAGTCGTATGCTTTGTTCGGAGTTTGCAGCATACTTCTCTGGCCTTTGGACGCTCCTAGTGTTCACTCCACTACTGTTCTACTGTTCACTCCACCTCCGCCGCAAAAATCAGCAAGAAATCCAAAATAATGTGCTCGGAACCCAGAATTCGCACGCAAAACGGTAAGCGCAGATCGCGCATTGTAAACATACGGGACGCCCCCAGCAGCCCTTTCCATTGGCTCACGGGCCCTTTGCTCATACTCATTCCAGCAAGCCTTGCGCCTGGCTATTTCTTTTTTATACAAAAGGAATTCTTTCCTACGGCGTGGTGTACCCAAAGTGGCTCATTTCTATCTAGCAGCGATGTTGGCCGTATCTTTTCTCGGCGGACTTCTTATGGACGAGATATCTCGCTTAGCATCGAGGTCGAAATTTGCCTCACGAAAAGCAAAACCACCACTCAAGCAGAAAAAAAAATGAATAGTGCATAATTAAGAATAAAAATATTATTACAAGGGGATGAATAGAAATTAACATGAACACTGCACAGAAAAGCACGAGCAAAACAAACCGAGCCGATCTTACAATCACCTTGAGTCAAATTCAGGTTCAATTCAGGGATGCGTTCTACAGAGCTCCGACGATTTCATTCTTGGCGGTTCAGGAGTGTTAGAAGCTGATGCCGATGCCACAAGTGCACTGTTTCGAAAGACTGCATGGCTTTGAACGAAAAAAAAAAACAAGTTGTTTTCAGCCCCTCAGTTTAGCAGCCTTTCGTTCGGGTCCGTACTAGACATCGATGGCCACTTCATCGAGCCTCAGTGATGCAAGCTATGCTTTCTTTATGAAGCCTATCCGTACCGGCCACGCGCAAACGGAAGGACATATTAAAGCGAGCTGGTCTCACCTCTGCAACGCAATCAAGATCAACGGAGCAATGAGGTAGAACTGGTAGTCCACAGCTGAGTACCAAGTGTGGTTGAGGCACTGAAAATAAAAGCGTGGCAAAAAATGAGACCATAAAAAAAAGGATAACGTCAGAGTCACGAAGGGGAGAAAAGTATGACACGTCATAACGCGGTTACGAAATCAACACCGCTGAACGAGTGTAAAGAGAAAGTGCAGAAGATGGTAATTCAAATCTAACACAGAAGTGGAGCGTACCTGTGCTCTCGGATATGAATTCTTTCAGTGATATTGCTGCCTCTGCAACTACAGCCTCTGGGCGACTAGTCCTACGAGAACTTGCGCAATACGTTCGATTGTTTGGAAGAGGCTCAAGATCAGCTTGGGCAGCGTCACTGTTCTTTGGCGCTCCTGTTTCGTGCGAGACTCGGCCCATTAAAGCTACTATACATATCGTGTAGTGCGCAAGTTGCTACGCGACAGTATCTCTAGCCACCTTTTGTGTGGTTTCGTAGTATTGTGCGCTGGGGCCGCTCCTCACCTATAAAAGTAGGAAATAAAATAGGGAATATGACTTAAATAGGAAATAGTTCGGGTCACCTACCATGTCTGTCGTGTGGATGAAATTCTGCAGGTACATGGCATTGATCCACCAGTTGCGCTGGCAGGTCCCACCGTAAATGGCTACAGATTCTTCCCAGCGCGGCCCGTCGCTGCAGTACGGCAGCAGCTCAGCGCAGAAAGCAATCACCGCCATCATGAGCGGCGTCATCCTGCGTGCAACAGAAACACATTAGTGTATGCACCCTCGAGGGATCAAATTTCGAGTGCGATTGCGAGTGCTGCGCCCGACTACAACCCAAACAGCACAGGTAATCGGGCCAATATCGGAAAGGGAAGATTTCACTCTGGGCCTTTGTAGGACCAGTTCTGCCAGTACATTACCTATATTGGGCCAATTAGCTGTGCTGCTTGGAAAGTGCGTTTTTTAAGTGAGCTTGAAAGAGATGGTTCCCATCGTTCTATAAACAAAACCGTCGGCGGTTCTTTCTTGGCACCAAGTTCCGAATAAAAAGAGCTTATTTTCAGATCAAAAGCATTCTGCTGGTTCAGACTGTTGGTATGAAGGTAACGTACGTTATTTGTCTACGGTCAGAACATTTGTTTTCCTTCTAGACGTCGCAAGACCACGGAAATGTCATTTTAAGGGCGGACCTTAACAAACCTGAGGCCGAAACGCGAACACGCTGTGTGTCTCCAAGATGGGGTTCGCAGAAAAAAGAAAAACCAGCCAGACAGTTCACTCCCTGCAAAACAAGCGGCGGCTTCTGCTTGGTCTACACTGGTCCCTCTGTTGAAGACCATGCATATACACGTGCACGCTAACACTTCGAAGGTGAAAACCAGGAGTAATTTAGTTGTCTGGTGCGTCCCGTGTCGGTGCGAGCCCCTCTTTGATCAGGCATGAGCCAAAATAAGATATATGGACTAGTGCTCAGGACATATCAAATTGCTAATGATTAGTATACGAAAAGTTGTAAAGCATACCATCTCTCTCAAACAGTGACTGCCTATTTGTGTCAAACTACAAGTTTCATGGACGCTGCTTTCCGCTCAGTTGAATGCAGGTGTATTTCTACTTTCTACAACTTTTTGTGTTCCTTGTTGCTTTCTGAAGTGTGTACACCGAGGTCTATGCAATCGAACACCCGAGTTTGTTCCTTCCTCATGTAGTTCGTATTAAAGCCCCTCCATTACGCTCATGTTCTTCGCTTTTTTAAGTACCGCCAATATTTGAAGCACACCACCACCTTTTTTCCCCTTCCGCAAATGAATTTTCCGGTTCCGTTTTCTGGTTTTCGCCGGAAGTCGACGTCAATTTTGTTTCTGCGTGTATTCGTGCATCTGTGCCTCGGCTCGCCTCAGCGTAGCGCACTTCAGCAGTCGAGCAAATTTTGTATTAACCGGCCGCTGCAGGGTTTCCCGGCTTCTAAAGGTTTTCGCCCGCGCTTTCTTCCACGCAAAGCGGTGAACTACTCAGCGTAGCGGGTCGGGCGATGGCGCCGACTCGTTTCGAAAATACAAAATGGCAGCTGCTCCTTTCTAGACCGGAAGGCACTTACTGTGAGAGAGGCTTTGGAGAGAAGGAAGTGCATGGAGGGAGGAGGGGTTGGCGGTACTTAACCTAGGCGGCAGAAACGCCATGGAGGGGCTTTAGTTTGTACTGCTCGAAGAAAATGGGACTTAGTAACAAGTTTATTAATATAAAAGCGTCAGCAGGCTCATCGACACGAAAACCCGGTGTCGCGAAAAAAAGTGGCGGAGTTACAAAACTCGCGATTGGTCGAAACGATGTGACGTCATCCAAGGTGGGAAAACACCAAATTTTAACCAGTAACGGTTAGTGCTGGTACTTTCAACGGCCCTAACTACAAAGGAAGAGAGCAAAATTTGAAGGGAATTGATTTCTTGCACAGAATTAAATGCCTTAAGTACCCCCGCGAACTTTTGCCAGCGCTGATGTTTTGCGGCATGTAATTCGAACCATCTCTTCTCTTTACTGCGAAATCGGGACACGAAAAAATAACGGCATGCCGAAACACACTTGGACACAGAGTGCTACACAACCATTGATGGAGAAATTAAAATTTGGGAGTGACAGCCCCATTCCTGACAGCCATTCTGCTTGAAGTTGTATCTCAACACCTCGATGACATTGCTAAAGAATACTTTGAAATACGACTTTACAAGTCTACCATCTTTATAAGCATGTCTAACTGTCATTCTAGGTCGCCAAATGCTGCGAAGCTCTAACAACATTATAACTTTTAGTTGCATGCCTTAATAATCTTCCGCTGGCGGAAAGCTGACTGCATAGCTGTCATTTGGAAAGCCCTTTTCAGTGTACGCTGGAGAATAGCCAATAACAAATAACTCTCTCAAAAGTCTAAACAATCATGCTGAATAGTTTCTGGCTTCTGACAAACAAAACAATGCGTTCCCCACGGTACAAGAGAACCTTTTACTCGAGATAGATCTTTCCTTCTAGCGAAGTCATGAGTAATTTAAAGAAAATGTTTTGATCCCACAGGGAACACATTTTTTACACGTTTTGTTACATTCTAGCCGGGGCCTTCACAGCAAAGACCTGTACAACAGCACTGGCAGAACAACATCACACAGATCCGGATAATACTTTTTACGGGAGACAATGCTAAATACTCCGTAGATAAGCGGGCTTCAAGGAAACTGCAGGCCAAATACAGTTCTCTGAAGTAACCAAAACAGCTACCACAAATTGGCATTATTGAGACAATTCAAATGGGTGAATATCTGCCCAGCCTAGGCTGACATGCAGTTCGCAACAAGGGGTCTGAAAATTCTCAGAAGAAAAAAATAATGCTGGCCAACTGTCCCAAGTACAGGTGAGTCCAAACTCATTCCACCGCATCGTACTCGCCGAGAAAGTCCGAGCAATTTTTCGTGCAAATTGGTTTTCCTCCTCAAGCCAGTAAGGTTCACTGTCCCTGTATCCCTGTAGTATTACAACGGGACTCCCAAGTATTTTTCGGGGCTATTCACTCATGGCATGTTGGCGTGTATGTCTGGAGTGGCATGCCAGTCATGATGCCAGAATTCCAAACACTTTTCTACAGTTCGCCGCACTACCGCTAGCTGAACATAATTTCCTGACTATTTCGACCACATCTAAATACTGTCGTAATCCTCAAAAAAAAACGCTGCAGTATCGTTAGCATAGGCTAAGAGGTGAACCTCCGTGGCATGCAGCCGAAAACTGCGAACATTGGCCCTGCTTATAACTTACAAACAAAACGGTTCAATGAATAAGGAAAATAACAAGCGAGAGGGGACGTCTACCCAGCGCAAAACACATGTGATAACGAATCAGCCACAGAAGTTTAAGTATGGCCTAAACTTCACTTCACTTCACTTTATTCACCTTAAAGACCCCCTTCAGGGGGTATTACATAAGGGGTGGGTTAATATATTCAACAATAATAAATACATGTCATTGCACTATGATACAAGTGGTTACAGCGGATATAAATGAAGATGGTCACGTGATGGCGGCAACATCGGCGGGGAGGGCATTCCAATCCACAATGGTGCGGGGAAAAAAGGAACCTGAAAAAGTTGCAGTGCGCGATAGAGGCCGGGCGATCTGAAACGGGTGTGCAGTGTGGTGAGATATGCGGGTCGGATGAGAAATGTAAGGTGTTTGATTCAGAGTGCTATGGAAAAATTTGTGGAGCAAACACATGCAGGCGACGCGACGGCAAGTTTCAAGGCTTTCGAGACCGGAATTATTCTTTAGAGATGAAACGCTGATTGTATATGAATATGAAGAATGAACGAAGCGAATGGCGCGGTTTTGAACAGATTCGAGGGCATTTGTTAGGTATATTTGGTGTGGATTCCAGATGGGACTGGCGTACTCGAGTTTAGGTCTAATAAGGGTTTTGTAAGCTAGAAGTTTCACGTGTTGCGGTGCATGACGAAGATGACGTTTTAGGAATCCTAGAGATCTGTTAGCAGATGATATGATTGTGGTAATGTGTGTTCGCCAAGAAAGATCGCTACAGAGTGTTACACCGAGGTACTTGAACGATTGGACGCTTTCTATAGATGAGTTGGCAGCTGTATAGGGGAAAATAAGGGGGTTGCGTTGACGGTGAAATGAGACGAGTTTGTATTTTTTAGCGTTTAGTGTCATTAGCCAGAAGTCACACCATTCATGGACACGGTTGAGGTCATTTTGAAGAGCCACTTGATCAGAAATGTTAGTAACGGTACGATAAATTACACAGTCGTCGGCGAATATGCGGATGTTACACGATACTTGTGGCGCCAGATCGTTAATATATATTAAGAATAAAAGCGGGCCGAGCACAGATCCCTGCGGAACGCCGGATGTTATAGGGAGAGTGCTTGAGTTGTGATTGTTAATAGAAACAAACTGAGAACGGTTAGCTAGGAATTCTTTAATCCAGTCTAGAATATTAGGGTGCAGATTTAAAAAGGATAGTTTAAGTAATAAGCGTTGGTGTGGTACCTTGTCAAAAGCCTTCGCGAAATCTAAAAATAATGCATCGGTCTGCAGGTTACGGTCGAGATTAGCATGCAGATCGAAAGTGAAGATTGCCAATTGGGTCTCGCAAGAGAGTCCCCTACGAAACCCGTGCTGAGCTGGATGAAAAAAGTTGTTAGAATCGAGGAAGTTTATGACATGGGAATAGATGACATGTTCCATGATTTTGAAAGGCACACTGGTTAAGGAGATGGGGCGGTAATTCAGTGGAGAGTCCTTTAGACCTGATTTGTGGACCGGAATGACCCTCCCAACCTTCCAGGCATCCAGTAGCATTCCTGCTGAAAGCGATCGCGGATACAATAATGAAAGGTATATAGCTGAAATGTGTTTGGTGTTTTTCAGTATTTGGGAGTTGATTTCGTCCACTCCAGCAGCTGATGAAAGTTTTATTCTGTCAATATGGTTAGTTATGCCTTGCACTGTGATGTCAAGGGGTGGCATTGTTGGTAGTGTTACAGTAGGCGGAGTGGGTAGAGATACACGTTATAATCGACCAAAAATAAGGAAGCAATTCATTCCAACAATTCCCCAAGCACAAACGTAAACGATCGGCCTCAACACGAGAAATCCTGTGACAGTTAGGAATGTCTTGCTAGAAATAAAAAAAAGGTGAAGTTGCTGCACCCTCTGTCAATAGCCAAGTGGCAGGCGTCCGCAACCGGCGATTTGCGAGAAGAAAACACCTGAAAGCTGAAGTAAGCAGTATGCAGTACCTTGGTCACAAGTGACAATAATCTTTTGTTTGTCCATTGGAAGAAGCATTTTCAGGTGCCACAGAATATTAAGCCTGCCATCTCTTTCAAATCACTGAAAAAGATACCGTATTTATTCGCGTATAGGACGCAGTGTTCTCTTAAAATCGCGCTCTCCCAACTCGGGGGTCTGTCAATACGCGAATCCCGGCCAGAAAAAATAAACGATAGAGAACTAGGCCAGCTGTACTGCGAAAAAAGCCTTGCCTTCCGCCCGCCTTGAAGGTCTTTACAAAGCACTGCAGTTGCGGCCTCTGTTACTGCGTAGAGCTTTCATGAGCCACTTCTTTTTCAAGACAGCTGCGCTAAGAGGTCATCAGATAAGGCTCCTACTAAGATAAGCCCGCGGTCTAGTTGGGTTGTCAACGCACCGACCATGATTTTATCGTAGAAATGAAACTTCCAATTGCTGTTCACCCGCGGGGCAAGTCATGCTTCCTGGACATCGGTGACCGTTCTCGGCAGCATTAAACGGGTCGTTATCTTACGTCAGGAGGCTTCGAAAAAATGTGCTGCTGCACGCGGAGTTCAGCACATCCGGGAAGTGCGACGGAAAGTGCACCAGATACTATAGAATGCTGTGACAGAGCATTCTCGCATTCAGTAGCATTCTCGCATTCAGTATAGCAGCGCTAAATTTTCACTGCACCCATAGAAGATTCTTGCTGTTGCCAGTACGACGTCGGTGACTCTGCGGACGTTGAGGATGTCGCCGAACATCAACGGAACGAAATAAAGGAGCTTAATTTCAACGTGGTGTATCGCGTGTTTCATGCGACTCCGGTGGCGAGTTTCCCGCGGCGCCGCCGCAGCCCCATACGTGATGCCCTGTGCCGGTTGCCTTAATTGAATTCTGACAGATCGCAGCTTCTGCTGGTCCACCTATACGACAGTTGAACTTTTTTTGACACAAAAATGCAGTCCCGAGGTGCACCTCGCGCTTTCAGCGCCTCAGCTCGAGGGAGAGAGAGTTTAAGGGGTGCCCTTTCAATCGGGACCATCCTTTCATAAACCATTTATGCGACATGGCTGATCATGGTAGAACAATAGCGCTGTGACAAAAAATAAAACTTCCTCGGTGGCTGCAGAGTGTCTTAATTTTTTGTTTAGCCAGTATTGTCGTTGGAGAAATCATCCACGGAAGCACCTGTAGCGTGGGAGAAATCCGGTGCTGTCCGGAAATGCTCCCTGATGAACTGAGTTGAAGTAAAGTGTGTGGACAGAGCAACCCAAAGTAGGGTAGTTTACATCAAGAAGCCAGAGTGTGTTGTTGACGCCCCTGTGCTCTGCAAGAAGTGGTTGTTATTAGTGGGCGCTCCATGGAATCGTTTACATTGTCCGAAGCCAATAATGTACCATATATTCTTGCTTTCGCTCGTAACTTGCCATATCGCACCATCGGGGCAACTTACCTCCAATACCTGTGGACATAGAACAGCAGCCACCGGTTTACTCCCCAGGTTGATGCCATATCCTTCAGTGTCACATACACGACCAGGAGACCACTGCAAGTCACGCAACAATGCATAGTGACAAATTAGCCAGTACAGGATGAAGATTGCAAACTAAGCTTTTATTTTTCTATGCGAAATATAGATACGTTTTGCACACATCAGAAAACATCCAGAAGGCAAAACAAAGTGTACTGTAGCCAATTACAAAATATTATATCAGCACATGTGACAATCGTGCTTTTTTTTGCTTCCATCACCTTAGAAAAGGCACTACCTCAAAAAATCCGTCAGAAAAGCCATTGCAACCTATAAGAATGCCAAGCAACACATGTTATAGTATACAGACGGAGAGAGAGACAAACTCTTTAGTGAAAAACAGAAAATTTAGCAGGCGTTTAAAGATCACTGGCATGCTACTCTGCATGAGTAAGTGAATTTGGGAGACAAAGACGGTAGGAGAGCGGCGCAGAAAATGTAAAATAAAAGAAATAAAAAGGGGAAAAGATTAAATCTGTCCATTAAATGCATATTATGGTGCATCGGCCAGTAATGATGTAACGAATGAAATGATGAAGTTCATAGTCCAAAAAATGGCTAACAAAGTTCACTTCGTGAAGAATGAGTGAAGATAACATACAAGGTGACATCGGCGAGTTGGCCGAGGGTTATACCTCAGGCTGAACTCAGGCAGAAAGTGGAGTTTTTCTTCATAAAGTTGCGTTTTATTTCTAGCGGGCTGCAAGCAACTTTTCTGTGAAAACATTAAGGTTTCAACGACCAAGTCATACCTGATGAAATTTTGCTGTAAATACAGAATGTTCTGTTAGTAGACGAGAGGTTGGCGGGAGGGGGATATAACTGCGTTTAACATTGTAACACGAAGGCAGTGTGAAAAAAAGCTCAAATTGATGGTTTATGGGGTTTAATGTCCCAAAGCAACTCAGGCTATGAGGGACGCCGTAGTGAAGGGCTCCAGAAATTTCGACCACCTGGGGTCCTTTAACGTGCACTGACATCGCACAGCACACGAACCTCTAGAATTTCGCCTCCATCGAAATTCGACCGCCACGGCCGGGATCGGACCTGCGTCTTTTGGGTTAGCAGCCGAGTGCCATAACCACTGAGCCACCGCGGCGGCTCAGCTCAGATTGAATGAGAGCTTTAGAGACGAACCTGACAGCAAGCTATTGCCTAAACACTACTAAGCCTTGAAAATATTCAGGTGCTGATCAGGTGTATCTGGTGAAGGTGTCGAAACGTCTCCTTTCTGGACTACCGCAAAACCGGTTTCGCTGCCACTGGCACCGCGTTGGCGTCAAGTGCACACGACAGTCAAGAGAGCATTATGGCGGCGACCAGAGAGCCCTTTCTGCAAAAGTCTATAGAAGCTTTCACCCATTACTGCTTCGGAGATTTGCTAAGGAAACGAATCATTCTGAACTCGACCATCATATCTAGTGATTTAAAGTTCATGTCATAAAAATTATAACTCTAGGCTACAGACTACACCTTCCACTGCCGAGAGCTTTTCATGTTGCAATGCAAACCACGTCAGTCACTCAAAAAATATTATCACCTAATTCCATTACGTGTTGGCAATGCGATAGCATTAGCAGCTTGTGATGCATTTACCGAAAGAGACAACACTTCCGGCTTGCTGATGTCACTTTCCTCCAGCCAATGAGCGAATTTTATGACAGAGGACGCATTTTGGCCCCATGAGACTGCTAATGCTGCCGCATGAAAACTTTATGAAGTTATTTGAACCTGTCGTATTGTGGACAATTTTTGGGACCTTAAACTTGCCTTATGAAGAAAAAGGTGTCCACGGTCACTGTGCCATTGGCGAGCCCTTGAGTTATGATATCCGTGTGAATGACGAGAAGATCATTCACATTTCCTGCAAAGCAACCGTGACGACTGATAAAAGCATCACAAAGGTTGTGATTATGAAAGGTGTAAAGCATGCTATTTCTTTATGCTTTGATGCTTGAACACATGCATGAACGGAAGGAGCGAACAGAAGAAAACTTGCATGCAAACACAACTGCGCACGTATCCGAAATCCTTTTGCTCAGGTAAGGATGCTCCGCACCACTGCTGGCTACATTGAAGTAATATAGCTGGTGATGATGAGTTTTACAGGCGCAAGGGCAGCATTGGCCAAAAAGCGCCATAGCTCAAGGGATTTTGGTCTGCTAAAGATGCGGTCACAGACGCATTTTCCAGACATTTCATACCGAAGGAGCCAGGGAAAAGCTCGTGCCCATTGTATCGCCGATGGGTACACGGCGGCAGCGGGGATCGAACCCCGCACCTCCCGCATACGAGTGTGATGCTCAAACGAATAGGCCACCGCTGCAGTAAATTAATAGAGCTGACATGCGGTTTCCTGTACAATTTTTGATATCCAGACCCCTTAGATTAGGGTTATAATCTATTTCATGGTCATTCACATACTGCGCTCAATGAGCGAAAAAGCAACACTATCGTTAAATATTACTCATACAAAAAAACTTCACTTTAACCTCTTCATACCGCCAAGATTCTCCAGCTTTCACACTTAGCAGTTGCACCGAGCTGAGGGCAAGGTTTAAAAACGTGATCGCTATCCCTGTAAAGTGGCAGTTTTCACGTTTCAGTGACGGTTTCACGTACTTGGTTTTCACGTCGGGCACGGTACGTAAACCTAATCATGCATATTCAAAGTTCACTGCACTTCGACCTCTAGCGAAACTGGTGGTGAAATTTGGCGGCTGCTATGGCGGTCATGCCACGTAAGTTGGCTCAGCAAACTGCGACAACGGCGAATAAGCACTAAATGGTACATACGAAGTCGACTTACGATATGTGACCCACTGTTTGGAGAAAGAAAATGAGTGGCCCAAGATGATCCAGGCCATGCTGTAGAAACGGAGTCCGTGGAGAGCCTGGATGGATTCCTTCTTTCCGCTCGTGTTGAATATCTTGGCCGCGTTGGCGAGTCCGGAGAAAGCCAAGACTGCGCGGCTGAGTGTGCTTCCTGTTAAAAAAAAAAATATGAAAATCAACTGTGAAAAACTACTCACTTGAGCGGGTAACTGATGCGTTTCTCTGTTCCTCTATTCATTGTTAGTTCGTTAATTAAATCCTGAGCTATCTAGTGCAAATGGCAGCAGTAATTACGCATGTTAACATTTTATAAGCTAATTCTGCGAGCAAACTGGAACTGATTTACACGACATATCAGTATTAAAGAACCAAGAAGATGAGTTTATTTACGCAAAGTTCTGGGAGTGAAAATAACTGTGCGTTTATTTTCTTTTATTCTGCCAGCCCCTGCAGATTCTTATCAAAAGCTACTGCTTATTGACTTGTCACATGCAACCACTGTAAGTGCTTTATTGATCAAATGTTTAGGGGAATCCCCCAAGGCGGAGTAGCTTTCTCAGAAACTTCGTAGTTGAAGAAAAATTCGTTTGTCCGAGGTTCGAACCCGGCACCACCGCTTCACCGGAGCAGTTTCTCTACCAACTGTTGACTCTTCGAGTTATTGATCAATTCGCTCTCGCCCTACCATAAGCATGCCGTCCCGGTTAGCTCAGTTGGTAGAGCGAACCCCGGACCAGGACGAATTTTTATTTAACTACGCAGTTTCTGAGAAAGCTGTATAGCTTTCCTTCGTAGCCGTATGGTTGCGCTCAGGTGGACGTCGGTGAGTAATTGCTCTCTTATTACAAATCTACTGCACCTTGGGGGACTCCCCTAAACATTTGACCAACACAGTTCCCACTTCGAGTTATAGATTAATTCGTTCTCACCCTACCATAAGCTTGCCGTCCCGGTTAGCTCAGCTGGTAGAGCGACTACTCCGGTGAAGCGGTGGTCCCGGATTCGAACCCCGGACCAGGATGAATTTTTCTTTAACTACGAAGATTCTGAGAAAGCTGTATAGCTTTCCTTCGTAGCCGTATGGCTGCGCTTGGGTGGACGTCGGTGGGTAATTGCTCCCTTATTACAAATCTACTGCACCTTGGGGGATTCCGCTAAAGATTTGACCAACACAGTTCCTACTTCGAGTTATAGATTAATACGATCTCGCCCTACCATAAGCTTGCCGTCCCGGTTAGCTCAGGTGGTAGAGCGACTGCTCCGGTGAAGCGGTGGTCCCGGGTTCGAACCCTGGACCAGGACAAATTTTTCTTTAACTATGAAGTTTCTGAGAAAGCTGTATAGCTTTCCTTCGTAGCCGTATGGTTGCGCTCGGGTGGATGTCGGTGAGTAATTACTCCCTTATTACAGCGCTTTATGCCAAAGTCTGGCATTTGGTTTCACTGTATTATTAGTAGGCAGCAAAACCTTTAAATGAATACCATCAAAATAGACGCGGCATACAAGCAAGCAGACTTTAAGCGAATTTAATGATGGTGTGTTAGTAGAGGTAAAAGCGAGCACTTCTATTCTCATCAATCTTGTCACGCTGTTTTGTGCGGTTGGTGCTCGCTGCAAGCAGGGGAAGTTGAACGGAAGCCTACTAAAGCAACGAAGGGGTGTTTTGAGCCCAACATTGGCGATGTTCTGAGCACAACGTTGGCAATTTTCATACCGCCATCGCCTAAAGATCCTCCGTTGACGAGTCCCTCGTTGGAAGCCATGGTGGTGTCCACGCTTCGAGACGACGAAGGCTTTTTGTGTGATGAGCGATAGGACCGCGCTACGTCGTATGCCGTCCCCAAGACTGCTAAGACCACGAACAGAAGGAGGACGCCCCTAAAACGAGGAGAGGCCGCTTTAAAGTATTCTGGCCAATGGCTTCGGAAAAAGCTTTTAATTTTTGCGATCCCAACAAAACATGCAAATTTCAGGAAATGCTACTGCAGTTTTCCTCTGAGTACGCGATGTAGTGTGGAATAGAATGCAAGAAACCTTGCAGTTAATAAAATACAAGTTCGTTATAATTTGCACTTAGAAGGATAGAGTCACGTGAAAGAAAGACGCCACGGAGAGAGAGAGATAGGTGTGAGACCGGCGTTTTTATGCACCACGGAACTTTTTGCATGCACAAAGAACAAGAACAAAACCGTGTGGCTTTCGAGAGTCAATTATGTGTTAGCCGTTATCATGAATAACGGACCCTTTCTGGCCAATGTTTCAACACTTCAATGAGCTCGTCGAATCCTAGAAATACCGATGCCGGGACTCAACAAAGACACAAAACTGATGAAGAAAACTCAGCTTCTAGCAAATTCCGTGAAAATTTACTGCTTAAATGTACTGCGCTTGCTTGTATATAGTTTACTCACGCCACAGCCATCGCAGGCAGGTTGGTAAAAAAGGGCTCCTGGTTTGGCGAACAGGTAGTCGAGGTCGCGTTGACTCCGCTGTCCAACGCATGCACAACTGCAAAAGAAAAAAGGATGCATTCATTTACATTTCGTCCGCAAAAAAGCAGGACACATATACCTGCCTTAGAGAGGCAGCACCTCAAATGTGAGTCTGTATAAGGGATTGATCTAGGACCAACGTAGGACCACGTCTAGGGCCAACAGTGGTAACTTGCGGTCGTAGCTTTAGGCTGCTCAGAACGAGCTCGTCAGTTCGAAGCCAGCTGCCACGGCGGCATTTCAAGAAAGATGAAATATAGAAACGGCCATGCACGCTGTGAAGGAAATTAATCCTGAGCCTTTCCACCACGACGTGCCTCGTAGCCAACAGTGACGTAATAGTATGCAAAAACCTCAACTACAAGCAACGTTTACACTTTTTTCGCATGCACAAGTCAGCTAAAAGACGGCTGATTTTACGGCTGCACCTCAGCAGCAGCCATTACTTTCGCAACTGGATGTTTCATGTGCTGGCTCAGGGTGCAGGCGCACAAAACCAGCATAAAATGGTACAAAAAATGTGAAATATAGATATTCAGTTGCAAGTGCACTGAACAAGGACAATAGAGCGAAACAGAAACCAATCACGAGCTAAAAAGGCCTATACCGTCTTACATTCGTGATGGAAGCACGTGTTCGTACGTGCCTTACATCCATGACGTGCGAGTGCAAATTGTTCTGTCACACAGTTTGACTGTCACACGGCACCCTCTCTGGAGAAAATGGCCCCGCCGCCGCGTGTCGTAAGTGAAAACTGCGGCGTTCATTCACTGCTGGCCAGGACTAGAAAACATATCAGGAGGCCATTTTATCTTAGCTATAACTGCCACATAGGTCCGGGAAGTGAGTGTTTTTGGTAACGAGCAAGATGTAGTTCTGTGACCCAGTTTGGTGGATCGCGCTCGTGACGGGCGCGATATGGACATCGCTGTAACATCTACGCCAAGGAGGACGACGCAAAATCATGAGGTTGATTATTTTTTTTCTTGCATATGCTCTTTTTGAAGCCACTCAAGTTCAAGAAAGTTTCAAGAGAGGTGCAGCCATCAAAACCTAGTAGTTTATATTACACTTGTAAACACGCACTCACTCTCTCAGCGCTGCTAATTAAAGGAGTATAGAGAACTAATTTTGGTGTCATTTTTTCCTCTCTACTTTGATGCGTGAGACATTACTATACATGTAAAACCACATTCGCGTACGAGCGCTATACAATAATTTATAATCTAATTTTTCTCGCACTGTTTAGCATTCAACAGCTATGTGACCTCAAAGTTTCGTTTAGATCACGTGAGACATGAAAAACTGCAGTACAATCGCTGTTTCTAAATTTGTTGTCATTCTGACTCTTCAGGCAAGTTGGTTTTTGGGTTTTGGAGAATTAAAACGACGAACCAGGGATTATATCGCCGCTGTTTCGTGCCTCGCGTGGCCTTTGACGTCACAGTTGACGTCACGTTGAAAGCAAAACGGCATGAGAGAGAAATTAGATTATAAATTATTTAGGGGCTGCAGGCGAACACCACGTGGCAATCTATGTATACTAATGTCTTATGCATCACTACAAAGAAGAAAACATCCAAACATTAGATTTCTATACTCGTTTAAAGCTCTAGGAAAAGTACATCTTAAGCACGCTGGTGTACACTACTCTCTCGTCTCTCCATCAGTACAGCATCCCTGCATGCCTACCTAAGGGCTTGCTCCGCTTTAAAGCGCCCTGTCCAGCTTTTCGGTGCTTTCAGTTCCTAAAACGTACTTACACGTTCAGAAAGTCGTTTCGAAGTTGTTGGTTTGACAGCATGTGGTGGACACCTGCACCCACTCTGTCAGCCTGTGCCGTCATGTTTTGCCTCTCGGTCGGACGACCGCCAACAACCTGAATCACTGTGCTGATCTCCGAGACTTACATTCGCCGGACACCTCGGTGATCTCCGCCTCGCTGCAGGTAGACGGCACGCAGAGTCCGAAGCGCAAGCTTTTGCCGTAAAGCTCCTTCCAGAGGTATTCCGGGAATCCCTACGTAAAAATAGCAAAGCAATGAGTTTTGCTAGAAATGAACTCCAGAAAGAAACTCTGAAAAGAAAAAGCGTGCACAGACTCCCAAATATAGTTTCTCTGTCTCGGTGTTTCATGGGCGGAACATTAGCGTGCAGGGAAGAGTATTGTGCCAGCGAGGCTGTTTTGGCCTAGACCTTCATCAGTCATTAAGGATTGGTTTGGGTTTATGGAGCTGAATGTCCCAAAGCGACTCAGGCTATCAGGGACGCCGTAGTGGTGGGCTCCGGATAATTTCGACCCCCTTGGATTGTTCTTTAACGTGCAGTGACATCGCACAGTACATAGGCCTCTCGCCGATCTCCGCGGCCAGGATCGAACCCGCGTCTTCCGGGTCAGCAGCCGAGCGCCATAACCACTGAGCCACTGCAGCGGCTGGCTGGATATGGTATAAACGGCTTTTGGCGCAACATTCGATTACGTACGAAGAGCGCGAAGGGGCTATCCATTTTTACTGAAAGCAAAATAGATCAATATAGGCATTTTGTTTCAGTGCGCATGCTTCTGTTTGTATGCTCCCTCACCTGTAAGAGCCTGAAATGGCTTACAGTGCCTTAAACTAAGATCACAATAAATATGGCCGTGACATAAAATGCAATGGTGTGAAAGTGGTTCAGCAATGCAAGCGAATCCTTATCGCGTGTAACGCACTTGTAAATCCTTACTAAAAACAAAGGGGCAGCCGGAGGGCAGCAAAGCTGTCAAAGAGCGAGGGAATTATGCTGCTTAGCCAGACATGTTTTTACTGCGACTCGGTGTTGGAACGAAGGTTTTTTTTTTTTTTTTCTCAACCATTACTCTGTAAGGAACAGCTGATTAATTTTAACTGCTCGGCATCTTTTACTGCAAGCTTTTTTTAGCAAACGTGTCGTCTGCATGAAACTAATAATATGGAGCCCTGTGCACCAAAATTCATTTTAAGCCGGCAAGGTTTGGGCATTTCTACTAGGGCGTTCTATTAGTGCGTCTAAACTAAAAAGCACGTCATGATCCAAACGGTCATGAGCACTGTGTGAGACGTGTGAAGGCGAAATTCTAGAGGCCCGTGTGCTGTGCGATGTCAGTGCAGGTTAAAGAACCCCAGGTGGCCGGAATTTCCGGAGCCCTTCACTACGGTGTCTCTCATAGCCTGAGTTGCTTCGGGACGTTAAACCCCAATAAACAAAACCAAACCTTTTAATAGATGACTGATGGTGTTTACTGCCGTGCATAAATTAGGGCAACAGATCGCAGGAAACTGATATCTAATGACCTCAAGTAATTTATTCGAGCTGAATGCAATGAATATGAATTTATGAGAAAGTATATGAGAATTAAATGATCATAAGTGACAATGATAAAATATTAAAAGCAGGTGCACAGTCGGGGACAAACGTCTCTGGACCATGTGTTCCACAGACGAAGCCGATAGCTCCACTATTAGCCGGCGGCTTGAGACCACACTTGTGTAGGTAAATGTGAAAATTTTCTTCTTTCATCTCCACAAGCGTGGTCTCCAGCCGCCCTCTAATAGTAGAGCTATAGGCTTCGTTTGAGGAACTATTGGTGCAGAGACTTTTGTCTCCGACTGTACAGTACCAGTAAAGTGAATGATAAAAAATGTTGTGCATTTTAAAGATAGCGGGATTCCGCACACGCATCCAGTGTTCAGCTAAAAGCGATGAACTGGATATAGTTCGCGGCGTTTTAAATGAATAAGAAAAAACCTCGCTCGCGTCACTAATGAACTGTACGAATCAACATGAATCGTACAGTGCAATCGGAAACCCAAAAATAAGCCCGAAGAAACACGACACGAGTAGGTCAAATAACCTGTCAGAAAGTCCTAACTGGATTTAAGAAACCACTTTTCTTTAAAAAGTTGAGTTCTTCTCAATGAAACCATTAAATCAGGTGCAAGAAAGTTTACCGTGAAGTGGAATGCACTGCTTGTACTACACTCATGGGAGACGCGCTCTCATATCGCTCTCACGTCCACTACACTCGAACTCGATAAGGGCAGGGACAATGAGACATTACGCCTACATTTATCACATAGCGTGACGCTTTGACGTGAGTAGATAAGAGTGCGTCTGGCATGTATGGACTTTTTCTTATTCTTGTTGAAGCCACTTCAACAAAGCTATATTTAAACTGCTCGATCTGCAGGCACCCACATGACGTCTAATAGCGCGCAATGTATTGTCTGTTCGTCCATTATATAGTTGCCTATCCCAGTTGAGTTATTTTGTTTAATGCGGCGTCTGTAGTCTTCGTGAAGAATATAGGAAGCATGTATGACGCAGACGGTGCTCCTTTGTCAGCTTCTTTATTTCCGCGTACTCCCACGTAAAGAAAGTCCGGCATCGTCAGCTGCGTTGTAAGCGGAAAATAGGGTGGCCTAGCGTGGCCCAGGAGTCTTGCCCCCGGAGAAGCGACCTAGGTCATGTGATCTTGTGGAGTCATCATAACGTGCTCACCGAACTGCGAGCAAACTGACCACCATGACAGATGGCAGTTCAATTAATGACTGACCGCGAGACTTTGCTCGGGAAGAGTAACTTGGGTAGGACAAGCCGCACCGGAGGCAGTACTTGCGATCGCAGGGCAGTGGCGCACCCCTTATCCGCACAACCATTGCTCAAGGAGTGGTATGAGGACTCTCAGGGTTGTCTGCGATCATTCGATATAAGTCTGGTTGCATCTGACGTCACAGACAATGTGATAAAGCCGCGTGGCGATGGCACCGAGCATGAAGAAATAAACATTAAAAGATTTGTGTTTACTTGCAACGTTTTTCGACTGTTTTTGTTAATTTATTCGTTTTGGTGTTGGTATTCCTAATTATTGTACTGTTTCGCTTTTTTGAATCATGTATTTTCTTGCAGCTAGTTTTCTTTTTGCAATCATGTGTATCATTTTTTGTAGGCATGTCTATGTATGCGTTACCCCCTTTTTGTAACAGTTTCACTTAATATCTATGTACCACTCCCCTCAATAATGCCCTGTGGGCCATGAGGGTATCAGAAATAAATAAATAAATAAATAAATTTCAGGAAATATACCGTAATCGGTTCATAGTTGTGCAGTACGCTACGTAACATCGCCTCCACGAAGCGGCCATGTCAGACCAGGCCAAGTGCTGATAGTTGGGCTAGCTGTAAACGTGCTGGCATTACAGGGGCATTCGACGCAAACACGCAGAGAGAGAGAAGGAATTTTAATGAGAGGAAAAGGAGGAGAGGTCAGCCGGTGGTAACATGGCCGTGGCCTGCTACTCCACACTGGGCAAAGGGAAGGGGAGGAAATGGGAAGTGAATGAAGGTTGACAATGGCATAATACAATGAGTTTCATGGGTGATGTCCACACACCACACGCAGAAACAGCGCTCATCCGGTGGTAGTCCTTCCTGTGTGTGCAGTCTTTGCCAAAAGTAACAAGGCAATGGAGTTTGATTCTAGGCCGTAAAATGAAAGAGCCCCTACGGCACCCCCAAGAAAGACGGTCTTGAAAGGTGAGGACAATGGTTATACCTCACACTGATTTAGAGCGCTTTTTTCCCCGGCACCCTGCCCATTGGTCATCGTTAACCCGCTATCGATGGATGCGAACGCCAATTTGAAACGCTCCCACGCCGTTCTTGGAACACGCTGCGGCATGTATTTTGTAGCTAGAAAACTAGTTTTATAGTTTCCTTTAATTTTCTTTTTAGTTTGCCCTTTTTCCACATGGCGGCGATTTTGGAGGCACTTGAGGAAACGGTGCAGCGTAGTTTAGAATGGACATGATGTGGGTGTGGGAATGGTCGCGATGTGCGGAACAGTGACGCTTTTTTTTAATCTACAAGAGGCATGGAATGTGTAGTGAACTGACGCTAAAAAAAAAAATCGTCAAGATGGGATGAGCAGTCGTAACGGAACACAACAATGTACGGCTTACACTCGCTGAGGTATGGCAGCGGGGATCAGCTACACGAAATTCTTGATCGTCCGCTAAAATCAAGACAGCAGCGGCTACTCTTGGCTGCAGGCGAAATTCGTCATCACTGCCATATCTCAGCGGGTGCTTAGGGTCGAGCCTCTCACCTTGGGCGGCTGGAGCTGCGCATTGGCGAAGCTGACGGTGGACAGGCAGTATCTGCTGGCGAACTGCGGCGCTTGTGACGCATTGACGGCGGGCGTTCGGGGGCCCGGCTTCAGCGCCGCTATGCACTCCGAGTAGTATCCCAGGAACGTCAGACCACCCGTCAGCACGCCGCTCTCCGGCTTGGCCGTGCTGTCGAACACTGCGAGTGCGGTGCCCATGAATTAGCGCAGGGCCGACAGAACCATGGACGGTGAACACTGAAAAATGAGTGCCATAATAGCTCTGGGCAAGTAGTTTCCTACAGCGCAGTCATTTGTGTCGGTGTGCCGTGTACGTAACGTCGAAAATTCTGCCACATTGCCAGGGATTCGCGACAAGGGCTTTTAGTTCCCTTGGCTGCCACTACGTGGCGCATGGCTTTGAACATTTAAAATAGCGGATTGACTGACATCATTCGTCATGTAAGAAAGAATGACCGAGCGGCTGCAGATCAGAGCGTTATAGGCCGCCAGGAGCTGTCCCGAATTCATGGCAATATACAGTTTTAGAATAGGAGGACCCCATCGGTCGGGGGGTTGAGGGTATCGCGGGGTGACAGTGCACATGCGTAGAACAATAACATCTCTCGACTTATTTACCTACTCATGTGCACTAGCACCCAGCTATTCCCCTATCTCCCAAACCAATAAAGAACCCGAACCCCCTCCCCATTCTTAAACGTCATAATGGTTACGTAGCTGCATTACACAAAGCGATTGTGCGACAAGCTTTCTGCTTATTTTATTTGCTTACTAAGGAGATAGAGAGAATAAAATTTCATAAATTCAACAGCCTAGTTTAGAAACATGCCGAAACAGTGAAGAAACAACACCGAAGTTGACGTAGTCCAGCCGGTGCTTCTCATTTACTCAGGCAGCCGTTACAGCGGAGTCTAAGGAAAAAGCGCCAGTGCATGCAGCCTTTCCAGGAGAAAAATGAAGTCACTGGGTGACAAAACATGGTGATGTGAACGCGCTCTGGCACTTTCTTCTTCTTGCTTTTTCTTCAATATCTATGCCGTTTGATCGTTGGAGACACTGTCGACACCGGTTGCATAACCTTGCAATCGGTCTCAGAAAGATGCGCACTTGTTCCTTCTACATCACCGCGACAGCAACGGGTGCTATCTGTAGGCGTGGTCAACAGATCAGTTTTATAGTTGGCATTATGTTGTAAGCAACCTTCATTGTACTATGTTGTACCAGTGTGATCATCCTGGCGCGACAATCCTGTCCTGTTTCCCTTTCTCCTCCCAATATAGCTGCTATCCGTGGTGGGTGTTCGAACAGTCTGCTAGCTGTTAGCAGAGGACCGCGCAACACAGTTTGTTTGCCTTGCATGTTCTCCCGGCTTACCGCGAAGAAGAACCTTATGCAAGGAAATGCACGGAAAGGAAAGGCCAATAAAAGACTAATTTTTAATGAAAAACATTAGTTTTTAGAGCGCAGCTCTTTAGCAGCCGTTTGTGGGTTGAGCCGCGTCGATGTAATCGAGCCAAACCATAAATAAACAAAAATAAACTCTGCCGCGACTGGGATTCGAACCAGCGGCGCCGCGAGCAGATGACCTTCGCTGGCCACTGCACGAGAGCACTGGGTTATGGCCGCAGCCGATCACGCCTCGTGCCAGACTGCAAAATTCTCGCAGTGTGCACTACACAACGTAGTGTTCAACTAATACTCCTATCGAACTTATATCACCGCAAGATGTGCCAACGACCCAGCAAAGCGAAACAATGTGTCTACAGATACTCCGACACCGACAGGGCTGCGCTCAAATTTCGCTTTAGGCAGAATCATAATCGGCCTTTTTATGGGATTTAACGTCCCAAAGCGACTCCGGCGATGAGGGGTGCCGTAGTGGAGGCACAAGGTTATCTTTACGATAACGACGAATATATAGTAGCACAAGTACAACAGTTACTTTTTTACTGCTCTTCCCGTACCAATGCACCGACGCTTTGTAGATCGTGACTCGGCCCTCCGTGTTTCTTCTCCTTGAGTTATTAAAAACCTCGTCGTGATTTTAAGCCCTAAGTGCGCTTATCCCATTCTCGACAATCTCAGTCAAGCATCGTTCCAGAATCACGCGTCACGTGGAAGGGGACACTAAAACCGATTCCGCAATTTCTATAAGAATAATAAGGATATGTATGAAAAACAAAAAAGCCTTCCGCGCTGAGCCGGATACGAACAAAAACCGATCCGTAGCGAGCAACTAGCCTGACGTTCAGAACATTCTACGATCTCCTCATTTATCTTGTGCAACATGACGTGGACGATGAACACCACTGCCGACTCAAGCTTGATGTTCATGCTTACAAATTTGTCGGAAACTGTACGCACTGTCTTTTTTTAATATAACGGCACATTACTAACTGCTGAAATTTCCTCAAGAGGTTATGACGGCAGATGAAACTGCTAATTTTGTAGAGATGTATTTAAAGCTGTTCACAAGTCGTGGTAGAATAAAGTCCGAGGCATATGTTTTTTTTTTGTTTCATAAGGTCAAAAGCGCATAAGGCATATACGAGGCCTGTTAGAAAAGTATCCGACCTTTGGCCGTAGAAAAAAAAATGGCCTAACTGGAGCGTTGGAAACCTAATTACCTTCAAAGTAGTCTCCTTGGGACTTCACACACTTCTCCCAGATGTGCTGCCACTGTTTGAAGTATTCCGAAAAGGCCTTTTTCGGAATGGAGTTTAGCTCAGCTGTCGTTCCAGCCATAATGTCCTCTCTTGTCTGAAATCGCGCTCCTTTCCATGGCCTTTTGATTTTGGGAAACAGCCAGAAGTCGCAGGGGGCCTTACCAGGAGAGTAAGGAGTATGTTGAACTACAATAGTCTGGTTTTTTGCCAAAAAAGACTGAATCGAGTGCGAAGAATGTTCAGGAGTATTGTCGTGATGGATGCGCCAATTTCCTGTTGACCGCAGCTCCGGTCTCATGCGCCGCACCGCATCACGTAGATGACGGAGGACGTCCCTATAGTACTCTTTGGTCATTGTTTGACCCTGTAGGGTGCGGACTCGTGGTGTGCCACACAGCGAGAGTCCGAGAAAACAGTCAGCATCACTTTGACGTCGCTGACCATTTGGCAGGCCTTCATTGGTCGTGGTGACGTGGAATGCTTCTACTGTGACGACTGGGATTTGGTTTCCGGGTCGTACCCGTACACCCAAGACTCATCACCAGGGATTATGGTGTTGATGAAGTCGGGGTCACTGTTTGTGGAATCCAGCGTGTCCTGTGAGACTTCAACACGAAGCTGCTTTTGCTCCACCGTGAGCAGCTTCGGCGCGAATTTCGCCGCAACTCTCTTCATGGCCAAATCTTCGGTGATAATGGAATGTGCAGAAAAACTACTGATGTCCACCTCTTCCGCAATTTCTCGGATAGTCACACGACGGTAACGTATCACCAGAGCGTTCACTTCGGCAATGATCTGCCCATTTCGGCATGTTGATGGCCGACCGGAGCGTGGCTCGCTCTCCACCGATGTGCGGCCATCTTTAAACCAGTTGTACTATTGCTTAATTTGTGTGCTGCTCTAAGCATCGTCACCGAAACCCGTCTGAATATTTCGAATGGTTTCCACTTGGCTGTCGCCCCGTTTCTGGCCAAAATTTGATGCATTAGCGCTGCTCCTGTCGCACCACCATTTTGCTTGTACTAAAGAACCGACGAGAGCACTGCGCACTACCTCACTCAAACGCTGCCTCCCAGCGACTGACGCTATCGGCAGGCGGGAAAAAAATTCGTGCATGCGCACGACACTTCAAGGTCTGCTGGTGCAAGCGCGCTTGTTTCATATCCATCAGGTGTTCGCAAAAAAATAAGGTCGGATACTTTTCTAACAGACCTCGTAGCAACTACAAACTGCAAACTTCAAATGAACTCTGCAGTTTCCGGCGATCGGCACACATTAGTCCCTAGGGCGGCCATATTTGGCGTTATGACGGATTCTCACGTACCACACATTCGTTTCTCACGTCCCAGAACGCCGACAAGACGCGCTGCGCCCGCCATTTCTGTCAGACTTCTCTTTCTAACCGCCTTTCTTTCTTTTTGTCGTGTCTCGCGGACGCCGTATTCGCAAGGAGCGTAAACGGGGAGGCCGAGTCCACCGTGAAAGCGGCGCTCACCGCCGCCACCCCACTTTGGCTCTCAGCAGGCCAGAGCGGCCAGTGAGGCCACGCCATTCACGTGAGCTGACCCCTCACACGGGGTTCTGCTCTTCCTTCCCTTTCACGCCACGTACTCCATTCATTCATTCGCGGTGTGCTATTCCCACAGGAACTCTTGTTGACATCACAAGTGGAAGTGGCGATTCCAAACCGCGACCTCCTGAATGGGTCGGAACGCAGGTCAGTCGGAGGTCTTCGACCGACCCCTGGCCGGCTTCGTGGAATCCCCGCGTCACGCCCACCAAAGAAGAGGTCAGCCGCAGACAGCTAGTCGGGAAAGAGGTGTGTAAAAGGAAGGAGGCGAGCTGACGGAGCGACCCGGATAGGAATCTGCACGGAATCTGCTTCAAAATACAACAGAAGAGAGCGATACGAATGAAGAGAACCTTGACAAATGAATTTCCGCGTTGGTTGTATGTGCCGGGCACGAACCGGCAGGCAGCCTTTTTCTTTTCACGGGTAAGCGACTGCTTTTTTTTTCTTCACTGGCACTGCTGTTTACTCACTCGGTCAAAAAGGCGCCACGTCGTCGTGACGTGCTTCTCGAGCGCGAAGGAGAGAGGGGAGCAAGGTCGACTCACGAGAGGTAGCGAAAGCGAGCAGACAACCGTGCGAGGGCCCCCGACGAGTGCGCGTAAACAAGGTGGCAAGTTCTTTCCCTTCTCTCTCCATTTTAGCTGATTCAGTGAGCCTGCGGAAAGGGCGGCCGCCATAGAGAGGGACGCATTTTGCGGGAGGCCTTCGTCCAATCGCGTGACACGGTCTTCCCCACCCCAGCTACGAGCCCCTCTTGCGCTTTTATATCGGTCTTTCTCAGCACTGCACTGCCAGAAGACCGGGCTTAACATGCGAATGGTCAACCGTGGACATTTGTAAAGACGAAATAGGACTCAAGGAGGCCGGCTGCGCGCCACCCTTCGGATATTGCATCATTAGACGTTTTTAGCTCACAGGAGAAGTGCCAGCAGAGGCGTATACTGGTTTACCGGACCCCTCCTGCGCATCCGCAGTGCCACTGTTGGGGTCAGGGGTAGCCACTGCGCGTGCGCAGGAGGAGTCCGATGTCTCCGGTATGCTAAAAACGTCTATTTTTTCCCAATTTTCTCGGATATTCTTGCACTTAGCGGCGCTTGTCTTGAGAACTTCGAATGCGAGGCATCATGCCTAGCGAAACAAGTGGAATTTTTTTCTCTCTTGACTGAGCTGCTTCAACACTATGCTATTTCTGGAGGATCGACGATTCCGTGGGTGCCACTGGCGCCCTAGTCACCAGATGAATAGCCTGGGGGCTTGTTCTGATACGGCGAGCAAAAAACGCCAGAGCTCAAACTCACGCGCAAGCGTCGTGCTAGCGCGCGAAGGCAAAAAACGAACTAACTATAAATCTACAGAAGCTCATAAATCCGGCAGGGTGTCACGAGGCCGGCAGGGTGTCACGGCCTCCCCGAGTGGGCAGCCCCGCTTATGTTACCACCATCGGTCGGCGCTCACCACTGAAGGGGTCCCCACAAAAACTGAGCACCATGGAAGGTTCACTGACCTATCCATCTCGACGAGTACGGTTCCATCGCATGCACCTGATCCGGCGACACAGAAAGAGCAGGCAGTGTGTGTGAATCCACCGCGACCAGGTTCAAATCAGACCACATCGGAGGTGCGGCGGGCATATTATGCACATAAATATGGCAAGTGAATGTAACCATCGCATCACACCCCAGGAGCGTTGAAAGCAACAGTAATCGAAACTTAGGTAGACGTCTTGTGCGCCCATAGGTGCGTTCATGTGTGTAGTTTTTTTTCTTTTTTTAATAAGCCGGCTTTGCTGCGGGTACATTTCGACCATTATATGGCGAAAGAGGATTTTGAAAGCAGGAAATACACTTGCAGTTGTCCTTTACGGCTTAGTATAGGTTCACGCGGTATACCGGATGACAGCACAGGTCCCTGTCAAACGCTAGCATTAGAATTTCTTCATCTGACTAAAGTCCAGCGAGACTATCAGTCAGGCGAAGTGCAACATCAAAATTATTTTAAGAATTTGGCAAAAGGTACACATACTTCATTCTGGCTTTCGCATTTTAAGACTGAGCGGCCAGTTTCAGGGTGTGTTGTATGGCGTGTATCTGCTCGATTTTCGCCTTAGGCTGAGAAGAACCGGAGTTACTGCACGTAATTAGTTTGTCATTAAGCCGCATGTGGCATATGCCCGCTCTTATCAATCGCGCCTCAGTTTGAACGGGCCATGCGGTGCTTTCGTTGGCGACGCGGATGCAAACACTGCTCACTACGCTGCATGTACCCCTTCGTTCGCGAAAAAAGGTTTTCGTTCGCTCCTAGGGGCCGTCCGAGCTCACGTTAAACAGTGCTCAAGCACGGCCGCTTGATGCGCTTTGTATCTAGCGGCCGTGGCTCAAGGCAGAACCAATTCCAAGGTCTGTCCGTGCAGAGTCTGGAAAGAATTACAATCTTATCGGATATAAAAACGCGCAGTACAGGCACGAACGCCAAAATCAGCGTTGAAGGGCTTTGCCACAGCGCAGTCCGGCAATGCGAGGGAGCTTCACATACGCCACTAGTGAATCATTAACGAAAATGTTACACCCCCTTGTGTACAGACACCCACTGCGGTGGCTGAGTGGCTTTGGCATTCGGCTGCCGAGCCCAAGGCCGCGGGAACGAATCCCGGCCGCAGTGAACGCATTTCGATACAGGCGAAATGCAAAAACGCCCGTGAGGGTTATGCGATGCCAGTGTGCACGTTAAAGAACTCCAGGTGATTTACATTATCCTGGGGCCCTTCAGTACGGGGTGTCTCATCGCCCACGTGCAGCCTTGGGACGTTACAGGGACACAGGCTTGCATCGACTGATAACCGCGTACTAATAGCAAATAGGCTGCTTTCATTAAGAGAACTTTTAGTGCCTCGAACATGCCAAAAAAAAAAATTCTGCTGGCACCGCACAAGCCGTTTTCACAAGCAAACTGCTATGATGTCAGGTGCTTTTTCTGTTAAGGATCTCCGAGTCTAGCCCGCACAGCCATCCACTCCCTTCGGCGATCAGCGTCACGAGTTTGAAACGACTGGCGGGAAGAAAGAGCTTCATTTTGCAACTATACCGGCAATGAATACGTCTCCTGCTGCCGAAAAGAAACGTCAACAGATGTCGCAAGATCGATCTAATCAAATTTTAATGAAAACAGAATTAAGAACGAATTGACCTCAGCGTCCCATTCAGTTCCGCGTTCTAAGGAAACAAAGGGCGCCGGGTGTTCTTTAGTTGCAGGCAGCGATCATCAGTCGTCTGGAGAGTACGTGTTCTTTCGCTCCTTTTTTTTTTATTTGCTTTTTTTTTCATTTATGAAATTGATGCGTTTGAGCGTTGCAATAAACAAAGCTGGATAATCTAATTTGCCCCGGTGAGCAGAAGATAAACGCACACAGCGCATGTAATTTGCCGAACACCGAGCCTAACGAACAGGGTTGCAATATGAGGACAGAGGGGGCAACGGAAAATAATATCTAACTTTGAGGCAGAGAACCAGCAGTATTGTCTTGACAACAAGCGGCGAAATCCGAAATGAGAATAAGGAGGCGATATACGGACGTACTATCGCGCTATGACTTGCAACGCGCCAATGCATTGCCCTTGCGGCCGAGCTCACAGCGGGGCAAAAAGGGGCGAGGGTTTTGCCATTCCTGAGGTGGGCAACACCCCTGAGCCTTCCCCTATCCTCCTCCTCTCTCGTGAACTAGATCGTTCATTGAAGCTATAACCGGGCGCGCCTATGAGCGCCCTTGCCATGTCCTAGCTCAGAGGCACCGCGCATCTCTGGAATGGTCAAACCCTCACTTCTTCCCCCCCCCCCCCCCCCCCCCCCGCTGCTCTGCAGCACGCTCTGGAGCGTTGCAAGTCATACTGCTCGCGATAGTATACAGCCGATGCTCCAAGCAGATAGCCGAAAGATCTACGGGGTGGAGTCTGTAACATGGTGGTAGATAATCAAGCGGAGTATTAAATTAAGGAAATTTTCAGATGCTACAAGAACAGTCTCACTGGAGATCGCTGGGGGAGGTTTTTGGATGAGTAGGCCTAATTGTAGCGATGGTGATATTTTACTGCCAGTCAAAACAAAGAAAACAGTATGGACTACTGCAAAATCATTAAGTACTATGAAAATATATCCGAAGATGGAAATGTTGAAGCGCCGTTCCCAGTTATCTGTACGTACAAAAAGGTAGGATAAGCCCTGTATGGAGAGAGCTGCGAAACTAGTATCCAGAGGAATGAGCGGGAAACGAAATAGTGGGTTTCCCCGTCTATTTCAGGCTGCATACAAAATTGCCGGAAATTCTTCTCTGCTGTAATTTTAGATGAGACTTTCAGAGCCTTTTCGTCTTCCAATGGCGCTAACAGAACGCTCAAATGCAAATCAGGCACGCACTGTGCCCGTATGTACTACGCGTAGCCGGTGGAGACATGCCAGTTGCTCTTGCGTTAGAACGACGAACAGAGAAATTTTGCGAAAGGTTTTTCTTTATGCAAGGTCTTCCAAGATTCGGTTTCTCGTCGTCTACAGCGAGAAAACTAATTCCCCATGGAACCTAACTACTGCAGCGGAGGCGACACGCACCCAACCTGTGATTACGAAGTGTTTAGGGCTGCACGCGAGGCAAGAAGAAACCATCATGCAGAAGTACGTCTGAAAGCTGCGTTAGCAACCGCCATTAAAATGGCAAGCTTCCAAGAAGTGCAACAGTCAGTGCATGCAAAAGGCGCCCGTTTTTAGATATAAAATTGAAATAGAAAAGAACGGATCGTCCACCTTTTCGCTGAAGGAGTGACGTCACCGTGAGCACTTTCATCGTCATGGTAGCGGGGACGCACAAAATTTTCACAGTTAGAGCATTTGCACAGGCACGTCAGGTCTAGATTGGCCACAAAAATGCTGCTCACGCGCACAATGACGAAAGTGGATAAAAAGTTTTTGGCGAAAGGAAAAGGATAGAAGAAAAGTCGGTGCGGTGCACATTTTGTTGCTCTAACCGACATTTTAAAGTTCAGTAAATGAAACTACACTACGTCCTGCAACACACCTAGCACATATTATTTTCTTCAATGCCGAAATAAGCAAAATATCCTAAATTGAGTGAATAAGGTTTCGGGTAAGGCACTTTCGGGCAGCGTCTTTGCACGGATATGCCACTCTCGACATCTATACCTCTTAATTTTGAAAATATGTAGCCAGAAAAAGCCCCCCCCCCCCCCCTTCCACTTTCTGCAAGCAACACCGATTTAGTTCTTGAGCCCTCTCTTCAGGTATATTCAAGAGCTGTCCGGACAGTATATCGAGCTGCAGACGAAGCATCTGCAAACCGGACTGTCATGGGGGGGCTTTGAAATTTTTGACCGTCCCAGCAGATGCTTATTTCGTTACACAAAAACCAGATTTCCTAGCAAGAAAGGCAGGACAAATTCAAGCAAACAAAGATATAACTCGAAGCTACATTACAAATCTACAGTTCGTACCGATACCCGCGTCGAAAGCATGCGGTCATATTGTGTAAGGATCCTGTCCGAAATTCTCTGCATGTCCGCGTTTCCTGTGAAATGTAAAAGTAAAAATAATGAGCGTTCTGATGAATAGCGTACATAGTTGGAAGCGTATACAGCCCATTGTGCCGGCAGCCTGCAGTAATCGTCTCCTCAACAAGCTGAACCCACAACACACCTCTGTACGCGCAAGAACTGTGCAGAAAGACTCGATAGGTTTATTTTAAATTACGAGGTAGCCATGTGTCTCACTTCGCCCACATTACAGCTACAGGTGCAATACTGACAACTTCTGGAACGTATACTACATATCATTTTCATTATTCATGAAGAATGCTTCATTTACTTCTACACATTGTCATCTGTTTCGGTCCAGAAAAGAGCGTTGCTGGCAACCATCGGCTCATCACATCCCATCCTACGACGGGGCCCAGCGCCAAAGCTTAATTCTCGTGGAGTCAGCTCTTGAGTCATGCCCATCGATTGGTATTCCCGAGGCACGCTGGAGTGCCATTCGCTGCAGCTCGACAGGTAAGCAGCCCGAGCGAGGGCGTGGAATATTACACAAGTGAAAGGCAAGCGCTGCTTCGAATCCTTAGGAACGCCGATGTCGAATGTTTGAGGTAGAGAAAGACATAGAAAGTATTGAGAAAAACGACTGGCCTTGGAGGAAGCGAGCAAGAGGGGGAAGGTGGGACGCGGACAGATGCAGGAGTCTGCTCTGCTGCACTGGCGTAAGCTTCTTAATATCAGAGCAATGAACGAGATAGCGAGAGTCGATTTATACGTTCGGAAATTAGACATAAATCTGCATGCGTCCGACACACTGGCACCGTTTACGACGCTTAACCAGGGACTATAGGGGAAAATGTTTTTCTCTGCAAGCGGGCAGAGATGGCTTTTTTCGTTGTTTTTTTTGTGCAATCCCAGCACGAAGGTACGAATGTTTACCAGAGTATCAGTCTCTACAGAAACATTCCACATGGAGGGTAAACACACAACTGTTTTGTCAAGGGTGGAACTAAGTGGCCGTGCAAAGCCGATACTCCAGGCGCGGGATATTGAACATGGGCGATGTAATATCGCAGCAAACCACCAGCGCTGAAATCCTACTGCGGGTAAAATCGAATCCCGAGTTAACTGTTTCCTAATCTAGGCCTGAGAGGGTGACCGGAGAGAGCGAAGCCGCTCAACACGAACGCCACCATCCCTTGGCTCTCGCTCGGCCCCTGCGCGTCCCCCGTCGACCGTTCGCCACGTGCCGCTCACAGCCCAGCGGCCCTGAGCACCCGTTCAATACGGCGCGGCGCTCGCTACCGTCGTCTCGTCCTTCGCGCGGCGCTTGAGCGAAGCGCTCCATCAGAGCGCTGGCAAGCGGCCCGCCATTGTGGCGTCCGGCCGCCCGCGGCACGCGCGCGCGCACGGCAGGGTAGGGTGCGCGGACATCACGGCACTCTACGGAACAACGCGACGCCGTCAAATGAGGCCGCTGGCGCGCGTTTTTCCAGACACTGTTTACACCGTAATTAGACTCGTAATCAGTCCCTCGTTTCCCGCCGTTTCACCTTTTTTTCTCCCTCTCTCTCGCCCTTTCTTCCTCGGAGTCGCCCATTCGCCGTACTTTTGTACATGGCTGTCTATAGGTTCACTCACACGAGAGCCCCGCCAACCTCCGGGCCGTGCGCAGCGCGATCGCGTCCCGAGCGCCGACAGCGCTAGTGGAAGAACACAAGGTAGGCAACACAGGCTCTTGGAGACCTTGAGTAACCGTCAGCACAGAAGACGTGTGCACAGTGACCACAGGACACAAACGCACCAAGAATTTACAATTTACCAACTAGCCCATACCCAATCACTGCTTCCTCGCCCGTACAACTAGAAATAAATTGTGCGAGTACAGAATTGCACTAGACCGCATCCGCTGATCTTTATGGATTGAAATAAAGATTTGTGCTCTGAGGCACACCACAGTGGAGTCATGCCCACCGCAACACTGAGGTTCCTGCTTTCATTGCGGCAGGGGCACCTCGTATCAGCGCGAAACATGGCGTCTCCGTACCGCTTCCTCCTGCCTTTCTCACGGTTTCTCAGAACATGCCCATTTTGCTGATGCCTCACCCTCATGCCAGTTAACGCTAATAGAACTAATCTTGACCTACGCTCGGCCTATGTTACACGGAAAAATCTAAGCACAGATATCCACTAAACTACTGGGTTAGCGCGAGCCGAGCTTGGCGGCATTGTTAAAACGAGGAAATGCTGCTGCCCATGGAGGCAGCTTGCCCGGCGCCTCCGATTCCTGCAAGTTCGAAAACTGCTTCTTCAGTGTCTGGGAGCATGCAGGAGAACAGTTTACTGTTGCTATGCAGGACCACACAAAATTCAAATGTTCAAGCCTCTGACACGGATCAATTGGACGCCGGATAGCCTCCAGCTCCATGCTTGAACAGTGAAAAGCAGGTTGAATAGTATATGACCAGCTAAAATAAAAAAAGCGGGGTTGCATAGAAGAAATGACGCTCGCTTTCGTCCAGCGCCGGCAAGAGTCACGCGTTCCCAGAAGCAGTAGACGCCAGGGGCGATAGCACCGCTAAAGCAAGCGTCCTGTGGCCCACCAGGGCACCTCCGAAGACGGCGATGGCTGCTCTAACCGCCCAACAAAGCCAAACCGCTGTTCGCGATAGCTGCAGTTAGGTTCGGTTACCGCGGTTGCAGTGCCGATGTAACAAAGCTGCTGAGCCATATACCAAGCAGACCCGTTGCATGACGAAGGATGACTCACTATACAAAAAAAAAAAATGTTCGTCACTGTGGTAATGCCTACCCAGTGGACGATTTCTATTTAAGCACGAATACCCCAATGTGGGCATTGAAAGCTTGATTTTACTAGAACATGGCAAGAAATTAAGGCGGGAATGATTCCTCAAAATTTTGCGACAGTCTTCTGGATTCTTTGACCCCAGCATAGTTCACGCAGCGTAATGCTTACTGCGTGCGAGGGATTAAATGTATACTCTGGAGAACGCAAGGACCGCAGATGAGGCTACATACAAACCTATATAAAGAACAAGATGCCACGTTCTTGGGTCACTTTGAACTACATGATTCGTGCCTCTGTCATTTTGTTTTAACGTCTCCCGCTGGTGAAGAAGAAATTAAGGATTTAGCGGAGTTAGCGAGACAGCGGAGTTAGCTACTTGGCATCTGAGTCGACCCCCGCCACTGTTTACATATCCGCCACGTCCGCCGCGACACAGGCGGCGCACACGACCAGGGCCCCGACTGAGTTCCGTCGAAGCGCGCCTCAGACTCGGCGCGCGGCCCTGTTTTGCGGCCACGCCGCGGGGATGCTAGGGTTCGAAGCTAACGTTCTTCGGCGCTGTCGCGTGCCAAGACGTATGGCCTCGGAACAATCGGGGCACCCGCTACGTTCCCGGAAAGAGGAGGGCGGCGCAGGTCAACGGAACCCCTCCCGCCCCTCCGTCGACGGGTCGCCCGCAGAAGCGGCGCTATTCGGAAAAGGCTGCCTCTTCTAGCGCTTTCCAGCCGGTTTCCCTTCACCTTCCGCAGTCGCTGACGTCGAAGAGGTGCAGCGAGCCGCCAGCCAGAAAAAAAAGGAATCCGAAGAGCACAATAGCCCGTTCTCGGCGCCGCTTTTGCTATGCGGTCCGCCTGATATGTGAAATTACCTTGCTTCTATGGGAAGGCAGTATTACCACCTTCTCGGGTAAAAGGTGAGGGAATTTTATACATAAAAGTGTAAAATGAACAAAATAAAGTGCACGCAAGCGTTTCAGTGACGCTGATGTTCTGTACTTTTACTTGCGTAGTACGTATTGCGTGTGACATTCGAGGCAGGCGGAAGAAATGACACTGTGGCTCCAACTTAGTCACAGAAACATGCTTAATTAATCAGAGCCTCAGTACACGGAGCAAACTGACCGGAACGCAGCTCTGGGCAACCCCATTACTAACGTGCCGTAACTGTAGAAATCGCATTCTGAAAGCAAGCCGACCGCGTCCTTAGCGACAGGGAAGCCTTCTCTAGAAGGTTTCTTCCTTATTTCCATCAACGTCGACATCGCTCAGTATGTTCATACATCAAGCCAGTCATGTCCCGCATTACTCTCGATTTTTGCCTACATGGCAATTCCTACGTCGGTAGTTGCGTCGTGGCCGGCCGTTAAGTCCACCCGTCAGAAAGCGCCTTTCGGTAAAACATCCGAGTCCGCCTACGGGTACTCTGAATTCGACGAAAAAGGCGGTTCTCCAGAGGCAACCGTCTAAACCTGGAGGATTGAACCATTGACGTATTTCACCGTGTAATAAAAAAAAAAAACCTGGAACGCTCAACATAAGCACACGATGATGAAGCTTGGATTTACAGTGTTGTTCGCGTGGTAAGGTTGCACGTCATCATCAGCAGCCGTACCTGACTATGCCCAGTGCAGAACAAAGCCCTCACCCATATCTCTCCAATTAACCTTGTCCTGTCCCACCATAGCCACCCCTATCCCCGCAAGCATCTGTTCCGCCCGCATACCTTTACTTAATCCTAATTTATCACTTAATCCCAGCACAGTGTTTACGCAGTGCCAATTTTTCGTTCGGTCCCTGTACTCGCGAAGATCAATGACCAGGCAACGTCCGTTCCCTTCGAGTTGCCTAATCTTGAATTGAATTATCGAACACAGTCTTGAAATCTGCTCGTGCAGAAAAAAAAAAAAAAACCTCGACGTTGCGGCCTTTTGAAGCTGGTTATGGAACCTTTTCCTACAGATCTTAATCTACAAAGTGACAGACCAAAAAAAAATTAGTATATTGTATGAAACACTTATTGGCCCTCCTGCATGCGTCGAAAATTTTGAACCGCAATATTTCGAAATAAGTAAATAAACGATTTTATTTCAAGATAACTAAGCACTGGAATGAACAAAAGTAGATGTTGATTGTTTCGTTTAACCACCGTAATGGACGGACATAAACGAGACCTTGAAAGATGCACGCTTTACCTCCAAATTCTGAATTGGAAAAACGACGAAGATAGAACTAGAAGTATTGCAAACATAAAATGCTATCACTATGAAGATGTCATTGCAACGCCTGTAACACTGTAAATCCAGATCTTTAACGCCTGCCTCCAAGATTAACCAGTGTGTACTACCAGTTTTACTTCAAAAATTAAGTTCCCGGATCCGACACGAGGGGATTACCTTTCGGAAGGCTGTCAACCTCGGGCCCAGTACACGTTCATCAAAAGTGCCGTTTTAAAACGCGTTTACATCCGCAGCAACATGCAATAAACATGTCCCCCACATGCAACGAGAGATTCGTTCCTCTGCAAAATGGGCCGCTTTGTTTTTGTTTTCCTCGCGTTTCTTTTGAGACGAGTCGCCAGCCCCTTACGCCGCCATGCAGGACAGTGACCGACCTCGCCGAGGAAACAGGTGGTGCCGAGACCGCACGAGGCCCGCACTGTCGAAGTAATTAAACAGAAAAGAGCGACACACACCTCCCGGCACGCCGAGGTCACGAGCCGGCGACTGTCTTTCACACACCGCCCATATAACAGATTACAAGAGAGACAGCACGGAGACGCGGGCAGAGAAACGCCGCCGCGCTCGAGCGCGAGCAGCCGGAGCACCCAAATGAGAGGCCTCCCCCGGCAGCTTGATCGCGGTGCGCCGGCGGCTGTTACGCGCCGCAGGTGATAATTAACAAAACAAACAATGCGAACGTACCGACCGGCCGAAGAAGAAGGCCGGTACCCCGCAATCTCAATTTCTTTTTTTCTCGCAACACGTAAAGCCATGCCGGGGCATCGGCGCTCTGTTTTACGCGGCCGTTGACGTCCACCACTCCCTGCCGACGTCGGCTCCCCGAGGCGGCGGCAGAACAGATGTTCCCGGGCCTGCGGGGACAGACGGAGACTCCATTTCCGCGTCACCTAGTTTCGGCGGATTCCTGGGGCGAGACCGCCGGGAGCCCGGCATCTTGCGCCGGTGATCACACCTGCGCCGGAGTACGCCGGCAGGATGCGACAGCAGGACCCGTGTGGGGTCATCGCTCCGGCTCTTGGAGGTAACCTCCTTGGCGTCTCAGGTTGAACAACCTCCAGTATCTCCATCTCCCCGACTAATTCCGCAGCTCGTTGCGGTCCCGTCCGTCCCCGTGTTTATTTTACTTTCTGCCTCCAGAGTCGGACACGGGCTGCTGAAGCTGCTTTTGTGTGCGTCCTTCCCAAATGCCACCTGGCACGCGCCGGATGCTTGGGACCTCTGAGCATCGATACGGACTGCTCCACCTGCTCCGCTCGCCAGTGCATCGACCGCTGTTGTTGGCTCGTGCAGACAAAGTGCCTCATCGCTTCATTCCAGCAATAATGAATGCTTGGGCTCAGAAGGCAGAGGCCAGGGGCATACTCGTGGGTGCCGCGCCGTTTGGCCTGTCGCAGTCTCGAAAGCGTGATCTTTCTCGCATCAGCCTCACTAAGGGACGCCATTCCGCAAGAGTGAGCGGCAGTGTCTGCGCCAACTTGAAAGACAACCTGCATCGTAAAGGCAGTACTGACAGTGTGCTTTCACGTTATAAGTCGTTGGACATTGGTTTATCCTCGTTTAGTCAAGGAGAGAACAGCGATGTCATTTGGATAGAAAATGGACCATTTGCAGAAATCTAAGTCAGGTTCTCCGCAAGGCTTATTTTCCAACCATAAGGTCTCGTTCCCAGACGACACTCTCGCGTCCTTTGAGGAAACGAAAAGAGTCCAGTTCAGCGTTATGAGTGAACTCAAGAATGTCGCAATTTTACTTCATGATGGCCCTGAGAGCCGTCGAAAGAGTACAGTGGTACAGTATAGAAAAGGGGATTGCAGTCAACCTTCTGTAGCACTGCAGTAGAGGCTAGGCAGAAAATGAAAGTAAATGGGCATTTGTTCCTGTGCCCGTAACACGGCTGCTCCAACTTCCTCCCCCCCCCAGCGAGATAACTCATACTAAACTTTCTAAAAATTTTTCTGCTGAATAACACTGTCGCTCCAACTTCCTCCCTTCACCCCCCCCCCCTCCCCCCGCCTTTAGCCAGAACAAGGAACAACCAACTCCCCACAGCACTGTGACAAAGCACGGTACCCCTTCTAATAAGGGAGTAATTACTCATTGGCATCCACCCAAGCGCAGCCATACGGCTACAAAGGAAAGCTATACAGCTTTCTCAGAAACTTCGTAGTTAAAGAAAAATTCGTCCTGGTCCGGGGTTCGAACCCGGAACCACCGCCACACCGGAGCAGTCGCTCTACCAATTGAGCTAACCGGGACGGCAAGCTTATGGTAGGGCGAGAGCGAATTGATCAGTAACTCGAAGTGGGAAGAGTGTTGGTCAAATGTTTAGGGGAATCCCCCAAGGTGGAGTAGATTTGTAATAAGGGAGTAATTACTCATTGGCATCCACCCAAGCGCAGCCATACGGCTACAAAGGAAAGCTATACAGCTTTCTCAGAAACTTCGTAGTTAAAGAAAAATTCGTCCTGGTCCGGGGTTCGAACCCGGAACCACCGCCACACCGGAGCAGTCGCTCTACCAATTGAGCTAACCGGGACGGCAAGCTTATGGTAGGGCGAGAGCGAATTGATCAGTAACTCGAAGTGGGAAGAGTGTTGGTCAAATGTTTAGGGGAATCCCCCAAGGTGGAGTAGATTTGTAATAAGGGAGTAATTACTCATTGGCATCCACCCAAGCGCAGCCATACGGCCAAGTTTCTGAGAAAGCTGTATAGCTTTCCTTTGTAGCCGTATGGCTGCGCTTGGGTGGATGCCAATGAGTAATTACTCCCTTATTACAAATCTACTCCACCTTGGGGGATTCCCCTAAACATTTGACCAACACTCTTCCCACTTCGAGTTACTGATCAATTCGCTCTCGCCCTACCATAAGCTTGCCGTCCCGGTTAGCTCAATTGGTAGAGCGACTGCTCCGGTGTGGCGGTGGTTCCGGGTTCGAACCCCGGACCAGGACGAATTTTTCTTTAACTACGAAGTTTCTGAGAAAGCTGTATAGCTTTCCTTTGTAGCCGTATGGCTGCGCTTGGGTGGATGCCAATGAGTAATTACTCCCTTATTACAAATCTACTCCACCTTGGGGGATTCCCCTAAACATTTGACCAACGGTACCCCTTCTCTTCCTGCCTAGACTTTGCTGCGGGCAGAGTGCGTCCATCCGGAGTTTTCATTCGCTCGAAGAATGAGTGTGTCGTCTGTGTTAGAGAACTTTTGGTTGAAAAACAAGCCTTGCAGAGAAAAAGACTTACACGTTTCCGCAAATGGTCAATTCACACGACCAGTGTCAAGTCATGTACTCTAGCGCTGCAGGAAGCTCCGTTTTATATAAATGTATACGTAGAAGCCGTATTCTGTTTGTAAGTACCATTTCACACAGGATCTAGCGACCAGTCTTGCTGGGCAAACATTGCCAAAGAAGAACAACTCTGTGTTTAGTGCACCCTCCCGGAGCATATCCGTGAGTTCGGGAGTGAAAGCTGGCTCAACTAACCAAAACAACCTGACTTGACGCGAGGCAATCGAGAGAATGCTGACCTTACCGGCTATTAAAGCTATGCAGCAGTTTTGAAGCGAGAGGAGGCCGCGCCATGGACAAATATTTTTGGGCGCCTGGAGTTTAATGAGAGCCCTCATGTTCATCTAACCAGATAAGTAATTTCCAGTTACGGCTGGTCGGCTCAACAAACTCCAGTAATGAGCTAGCCGAAATAAAAAGGAGTTAACCGGAAACTGTCTCCCACAAAGGTGCGCGGAGAATGATCCTGGCAGAGCCGTCTTGGTGGAACGCAGTGCCAGTGGCTGCAGCAGGAACGGGCTCTTCCCGTGTGGCACCCCGGGCGCCCCGTTTTGTTGCACCGCCGTCATCTGTTGCAATCGTCCGCATCGCGCATCACAGGAGTGCGGCCGTCGCCGATAACGCAGTGGGGGGGGGGGGGGGGGGGGGGGGGGGGGGGGAGGTTTGCGGCTGAGCGTGTAGTATATACCGGCGCGCGCCGGCTGCCACGGGGCCATGCATTTATCGTCACGTTCTCGGAACACAGTGTGGCCTGCGACGAGGCGTGCTGCGCGACAGCGGCGCTGTTATACTGTTCCAGATCGAGGTCGGCCGTTGAACTTTGGTCCAAGCGCGGGCGCGCACGCCGGCCGGGCCTCCAGATACAGACCGCCCGCGGGCGCGTGCTGCGTTATGTAGTCGGCGCCTGTCGGTCAAACGACCCTTTCCCCGTGGCGGACAGCAAGCACAGCTGCACAGCGCCGGCGACGGCAGGCGACAATAGTCGTCGCCCCCCCGCGCTGCTGAGGTCGACAAGAGGGCGAGCGCGGAAGCAGGGACAAGGCCGCGCGGATGACCACGAGGGTAGTGACACGTACCCCCCCCCCCCCCCCCCCCCCCCCCCCCCCCGACCACTTCGATGGGGTCTTCTTCCCCGCTTTCCGTATATACTTTCTTTTTTTTTTCTTCCCTTCTGAATACTAGGAGCTTAGGCAGCAGAGAAGCCGGTGGCCTGCATCGCTCACAGCAGTTGGACGGATGAATGGAAAAGGTGATAAAGGGAAAGGCACGAGAAAAGTATAATGCAACGCTCACTGGGCAGGGTGACATGAGCCGCGCAGTCATCGAATGACGGCAAAGCAACGCCATTTTCTGTGTGACGTGCTGATGGAGAGGGGTCAAGCGGGACGCTTTCCGGATTATGGGTTGCCGGCGGTCACTTAGAGATGAACGGCAGTTATTAAGAAAAACGGAGCCGGATTGGGGGCCATTCGGTCAGCTCGTGCATAGAATTTCCAAACGACAGTGGTCTTGCAAAGCCGAACTTGCTCCGTAACGTGAAAAAAAAAGGTCAAAGCGTTGTTTTACGCGAGGTTTCAGTTTTATTACTCGCGTGTAATTCTTGCCGCCTTTTTAATACACAGAAGTTCATCTCTGAAAGGTACCTCCGTGGACTTCAGTGTGCATTCAGTGGCTTTTCGCGCGGCACCAACGGACGAATAGGAAACTAATAGGTATTCGCAAAGCCGGAAACAAACACATCGAAGCATTACACTTGTCGAACAAGTTCTTTGGAACATGGTTCTGTCCAGTGTTACTTTACTCTTACTCAGAGCTGTGGTAACAGGAAAAAGGGTAATACAGCAGACTGTCATATTTTTGTGTTGATCGTCCATTTTTTGTTAAGTCTTTACAGCATGAGTGTTAACTTCCTGAACACGCAACGAAACGAAAGGAAAATACGAAGGGGGAAAGGATACAACGTTATCAGAGAACAGCACATGCGTGCCCTGGTTTCCACTCGACTGTCCATTGTATCGCCCGTTAGAGGATAGTGAAGAATATCAGTAATAAAGTGAAAATAGGAAGGCGAAGTTGTACATGTACGCGTGCATTAAAAAAAGAAAGTACTCAGTTTTGTTTCTGGGACAGGGTTGCCGCCATTGGTACAAAAAAGGTACTCATCGGAGATCAGTGGGAGACGCTTTCGTCCGTGGGAGACGCTTTCGTCCGGCAACGGACGAAAGGAGTCTGATAATGATTAGACACCCCGTGTAGAGGTACGCGCCACAGTAGTCGTATCGACGAAATACTGATGACAGCTTTCGCGCTAAAAGCCGGTTCCTGAAAAACTGCTTTGAAGTACCTGAATACGATCCCGTATAGCAGTTCCTTTAGCGATGCGTACCTATGGAAACAACGTACCTATGGAAAAATATATATAGTGCAAAAAAGACACGGTCTGAGGGAGACGGAAACACAAGCCCAGGCGTCTACCTTTCTGAGTGTTCTCGCGGCCCAGTCGTGTTTTTGTTGAAAACCAATCACGCAGTCAGTCGTGGCAGCGAGTGCGCATAAAAGTGTGCGGACTACGAAGGCCGCGGCACCCTGTCTTCCAGTGCCGGGGCTCTCCGCTAATAGAGTTATTACGTGAGGCGTGACCTCCGCTGGCTGCCTTTCCACCCCATCTCGCTCCTATGTTTGTATGCGTTTTCATTTCACGCGCCCAATGAATGCGCCCTGCCGCGTATGACGAAAGAGACAAGTCTTTCCGCCTTTTTCCCAGCCTGTTGCGAGGGGAATCCAGAAGAGGAATATTCCAGACCTTTGTGGACGGGAACGGCCATTCGGCTAAGGGCGGTCGCACCACACGACTGCTGCACTGCGCATGAGCGACGAAGGTCAGTGTGGAAGAGCGGCCGAATGCGATCTGACCGTGACCTTTCACCCATGTCGAAATTCGAGGCCCCGATTTCGAATACCATTATCACGTGACGGGGCAGGCAGTTGACGGATCGAAGGGAAATGGGTTACAATGTTCGCGAGGAGGTGCGAGCTGGACACTCATGACGCGGGAGTGCTGTTGTTAGTGGCCATTCATTAATAAAAGATAAAAATCAAAATGGAAGAAAAAGATGTTGCTAAGCCGCGGCATCTGCTATCGAAACCTGGAGCTCCTGAGCTGCGGCTAGCGGGAAAAAAATTCAGGGCGGCACTTTGTTGACGTAAAGTGCGGTGAGGCGAAAGCCTCTAGCGCGGTGTTCCTGCTTGTGTAACTGATGAGTGGTTAAGATGTTAATTAACTACACAATTATTTGTGAATCTTAAATGCTGGAGGCGCTGGAGGGCGCTTGGGAGGCACCCGTCTGATTCGACGCCTTTCTGAAAACACTCTCCAGCGTCCTAGACAAGGAGAACTACATATGCTTTGGCAGGAAGTAGCGTTGCCATTAGCACGCGCGGCTGCGAAACGGAAGGATGGTGGTTCAAATCCAATCGTGCACGAAGATTTTTTTTTCTGGTCTGACTAGAGAAAGCGTGAAACCTCTGCTGACAACCTTCTGTCGACAACGATGAGGCATTAAAGGCTTTCGCCTCTAAAAAGGACAGGGAGAGGGAAAGAAAAGCGGGTGTGTAAGAAAAAGAGGATAGGGGTAGGGCGGTAATATACACTATGCACAAATACAGGATATGGAAATACATGTGGGGTGCTGCGCCACGCATGGTTGCTAGGAGTACTTGGTGCGCGGGCGTGCAAATTGCTTGATGGAGAACGGGAGGGGGGGAGTGGAAGGCCGTCGCGGCCCACGCACTGTATTTCACGGCAGCATACATGGGTTGCTCTGCGCCAGTCTGAGCATCGCGCGGGGCCATTGTCATCTGCATGCGGGGCATCGACTCTTGCACACACTCATTTGGCCGTCGCGCGCCGGCAGCTCAAGTTTAATACTTACACGCCGCGCGCTTGGCGTGTCCTGTCCGAGAGAGAGAGAAAAAAAATCATGGCAGGACCACACGCTCGCGGCTCACCGTACAAATAAGCTGGTGTGGGGCGCCCAGCTGTAAAGCGTCCGAAGGTATAGCACACGCGGAGCCGTATATAGTTTTCCTATGCTAGTTACCATTGCTACCTCGCACGTGGGCAACATCCCTGCTGTAAGAACGGCGGCGTGGTGGCGAAGTTTCGGCATGAATTCTGATGAGTGGTGCCGCTATTAACGCTCCTCGCCTCGTCAGTTCTGTTAGCTGGCGACATTTTAACCTAAACCACTGCTCTGCCAGTGGAGCAAAAAAATGCTTTCATGTCCCATCAGACATGATCGAACGACGGACAAGCATGTTGTTTCTCCTATGCGTTGCGAAATTTGCGCGTCTTACCATTGGTTCCTGCCTTTTTGCGCAGGCCCCGGATAAATTGGCTCCTCACCATTTTCATCTTTCCTCCCTCCAGCTTTCCGCTCGGCCGTGCGTGCAGAATTTGCGCGACCTGGGAACCGCGTCATAGCTCAGTCGTGTGCGTGTAGTACGAGCGTGTGTGAGTATGCACGCTTCGAGACGACTACCGTAATTTCGAGGACTGCCTGGATGTGGTGGATTCCAGTTAAGCGTTCGGCAAACAATGGCCCGACGATCTCTCCCTCCTTCACCTTCCATGAACTACAGAAGCGAGTTTGTAAATCTTTTCACATAGAACGGGAAATGCGAGGCCTAGCTATCAAGAGTTACGGGCATTATACCAACTGGCACGCAATAAAACACGGTATGCGAGGATGAAGCACTCAATTTCATGGCCTCTTCATGGGCGAGATGTTCACGCTAAAGCGAAATGTGCATGGGAGTGCGAACAAATCCATTCGAAAAAAAGACGACAGAACCGTGTGAAAAATACGACAACATTAGTAGTTCTGTCGTAACGACAGATTTTTTTGTTGTTGTGTTGTAGTTTTCAGTAGTACTTTTGTGTAGTAAGTGCACAAAATTTTGCTGTTACTACAAACATTTGTAACTGCAAATTCTTGCTCGAATAATTAGAGGAAATTTGTTAAACTTTCGGTGATGTTTTTCGACTGGGAGCCAAAGGAAAAGTAAAATCCTGCTGACAACACAACGCTGAAATAAGTAGTAAAAGGCAGGCATCACATTGATCAGGGCCGGACACATATTTTGATTGTCATTTTGTTTTACAGAAGGCGCTACGTTTACTTTGCGATGGTGGCAAACTTTTCTTTTCGTCTCGAAACACGAGCGTAAATTATCAAGATTCGTTCTTAAGAAAGCGTTGGCAAACTGTCACCGCGATCTATTCCGTCGTACGCATCTCATAACAGCGCATCCTCTCCATTTCAGCAGACAACGAGCACGACGTTGCCGCCTTTTGCCCTGCGCTCGAATTTCGAATACGTACTACACCTACTATCTGTGCAAACAAAGATAACGAACCATCGCCATAGTGAGCAGAAGCCGGAGTTTTACGATGGATATTTCAATGATCTCAAGCACAACTGTCGTAGATAAACAGCAAGAGAGCCTGATGAAACGTAAGTCTCTGCCAAAAGTAACCGGGCAACGATGGTTCATTTCATAGCCGCGTAGCGAAGCACTTACCGCAGCGCTTAATAAGTTCTGAATGCGTGTAAAGTAAGGTGTACCCTTGTCCTCACGTTTTGGCACCTTTCAGTCTTTAGGGATGCCGTAAAGGCTCAGTTATACGGTTGAGAAGCAAAAACCTACTGCTCGGTTACTTTTGCAAATAGGGTACGTGGTCCAAATTTTTTCTGAACGAGCCCCGCGTCCTCTCCCTCCAAAGGAAAAAAAAAAAACATCTGAATCTCGAAACTCGAATAGCGCATTCTTCAAACGTGACCCATACGGTAGCAGTTTGTGAAACGCAGCTCAGCCGCGCCTCGTCAGTTATCTACCGCGTGAAGGAATTCAAGGTATGTCATTTCCAGAGAGCAACACATTTTTCTTCCCTTGTTTACAGAAGCAACCTGACAGCAGTATTTATGCACGGGTAAACATTAAGGACAGCGCGATTGAAATCAGCAGAGGCGCTGGCTTCATCAGACGCCCCTCTGACTAAGGTAACACAACCAGACACGACCGTACATGCGGTAGATAACCGGGGGTCAAGAGTCCCAGGATGTTTTCGCCTTCTCGGAATTCGAACGCGACACTCGCAGACAACGCTAAATAAAAAAAAAATTCCTCATTTCAGACATTTTGTTGCTTCATAAAGAGAAGCTCCCAAAAGAAGAGCTTGCAGCAGGAACCCTCACAAGAAAGTGAAAGACGAAGAGAGAAATACGCAACGGTCGCTCACATTCGGAAGACATGAAACAGACAGCAGCTATATTTAGCGGTTACAGTTTTGCTTTAACGCTAATATTAGATAGAAGCACAGCACGGAAGCATATCGCTCTACAAGGGGCAAGAGATGCAACAACCATCAAAACTGTACACAGCGCAGAAACGAAGAGAATTTATTTTTTTTACTCGCGTCTACAACCTTGCAACTCAACCCGCGTTCTCCCCTCCCAGCATTCCTAAACGCGGCGCTTAAAAAAAAAACAAAAAAAAGAAAGCGCTGAGATATGCCGTTTCCCGGAAACAAGCTTTTGCTCCCCCTTCACAACACGAGGCTGGAGTCAAGCACCGCGCGAGTTCGGAACATTTTACTTCTGCCGGATGGGAGTATTGTCGCGAGGTCATTAACACGATGTCGGAACGCAGCTGACGCGCTTTCTGCTTTGCTCTACGATTAGAGCACGTAGCGGCTCTATCACGTGATACTAATGTTGCACTTATGCAACGCAACAACCTCTGGGCTACCTTCCTTTTTTTTCCTCATGCATTGCACTCTAAACAACAAAGGCTGATGAAATTCGGTACAATAATATCCGACTTAAAAGGAGTAGCTTGCCCATTAGAACGCCAGAATCCATTCTATGCTGCTCATTCGTCACTACGTTCCACATTCATGCGAAGACGGAAAACAGTCTCGCGGTTTAATCAAGGCCATGACAGTACTTACGCTGCGTGGCTCCTAGCAAAAACCATGCACAGTGCGGTGTGGAATAAATATGCTCGTTTACTGACAATATTTAGCAAAACAAATATTCGCTGGGAAGCCTATAAACAAACGATTCACGGACAATGCATGACGCTACCTCGCATAAATCTGTCTTCATGCTGTTGCCTCTGAATCAATGGCACATGCCCATGGTGGGTAATGGGTCGTACTGTCTTGCTTTCTTGTTGTTATTTTTTTTTTTCATCGAGGCTTTTCACAACTGCGCGACTGGCAAGCTTCGAGCCATTACCGGGTTCATTCACATCCGGCGCCAAAGTAAGCGGAGCCATTGCATTTCCACCCTTTTGTCTATGGGTCCCGGCCTTTTCAGGTTTCATTCATGGTTCGCAGTTTAGCCACGCTGAGCGCCATGACTTGACATGCAGCAGGATTGAAGATCCGACATCTCAAAACATTCTCATATTGGTAGCAAAGGGGCTAGGTCTGAATGCACTAAGCGAGTCGTGTGAATCATCTTAACGGAAAGTCGGCCCTAGCCCCAAACGGCTTATTTGAAGACTAGCCGTAGGAAGGGAAATGAGGCAACAATCAGTAGCAGAAGGCGCGCCACCAATTCATCGTGCACAAATAATTCATATAGTAGAATACAACTAAAAAAAACCACCACTTGGTAACAGTGACCGCTGTTCGCGGCACCCTGTATTACTCCACTGACCAATTACAACAGTGAGCAGAATCATTTTGCTAATATTTAGCAGTATTAAACAAGCCGGAGGCATCAAAAATCTTGGGCTTATGACGTCAAGATTAGTTTTGATTAGGTGTAACACTAAGATTTAACACGTCATTTTTTCCCCGGACAATTTTGGATTAGAACCAGTTACCCTAAGATGTTGCCACCATTAGTGGAAATGAGCACTTTAATGGCATTCACTATAGCTGACCCGTGTCACTAAAGCGAGTATAGCGGCATAAACGCAACAGTCATCCTAAACGTTACTAAACAGTCACAGGGTTACTAAACTGTCCTGCTGTATATAACAACACCATTTCGCACCAGCTGCCGCGGTGGCTCAGTGGTTATGGCGCAACGCTGCTCACCCGAACGACACGGATTCAATCCCAGCTGTGGCGGTGGAATTTCGATGGAGGCGAAATGCTAGGGACCCGTGTGCTTTGCGATATCAGCGCACGTCAAAGAACCCCATGTGGTCGAAATTTTCCGGCGCCCTTCACTACGGCATCCCTCATAGCCTGAGTCGCTTTGGGACGTTGAACACCCATAAACCACTGCAATGCAGTTGTGCGGAAATTAAATTCTCGAATTCAAGGTATGTTCCCCTGTAATCACTACATCCTGTGGCGCATGTTTATGGTACAACTGTTGGTCTATTTTTGTGGTCCATTCTAGCATTGTTTTTCCGTGCGCATGTTTTTTTCGTGCGCATGACAATTCACCAGTACTTTTCGTTGCCCTTTTGTCCCTGTTTAGGCGAATGCGCCGCATAAAATAGCGCCTCTATAGCACCGAATTCATTTGAGCATGAAAAGAGACGTTTGCGCGTCAGGTCAAGGACTTCTGCTTCAAATGCTCCAGTCATTATGCAGGATTTGAGATCTTCGCTTAGCAAGAAGGAAGACGTGGTGTTGCAAGCGCAAAGAAATGGCCACGGACGAGCGCAGTCGCTACCCTTGAAAAGAAAATGGCCGCCCCCCTCCCACCCCGCACCCCTTCTTGGGCAAACTTCTCGAGCAAGATGGTTGCATGTGGGTGTTGTGCGGCGTGCTAAAATGCGTGCGTGCGCGCTCACGGAACTACATTGCGCAACAAATTCCTTCGCGCCAGACGAAGGCCCATTTATTTGAAATTGAATGCCACATGCGCGGGCGGATGTTTCGCAATGCAACACGCCAAGAAAGCATCCAACGACGCTAGTTCGCCGCAAGTTTCTTTTTTTCTTTCGTATTTCTGTCTTATCTTTTTCGCGCTTTAGCTGCGTACTCCGCCGCTGGCTAAAGGTGCGCATCAGCGACTGCGATGGCACAAGTGTTGCTCGGCCGCAGGCAATGAAATTTCAGTCTCAGTACCGCAAGCCTTTCTCCCTCGGCGTTCCTGCATGCACAGCTGTTGAACGGTGCCACTGCCGACTAATAGGGAGAGGGCGCCTCTCGAGCTGTTGCTACGCGGTTCGTGCCGGCTGCAGCCTTAAATGGCTGCCTGGATCGGCCATAGAAATTCAGAAGGATCAGCTCTTGGTATCTGCGCAGCCACAGCTTTCAGACTAAAATTGTTCTGCCCGATATGTTTCCGCGGGCTGTCGGCCATCGCCTGTTTCTTTTTTTTGTTTGTTTCTTGTAGAGCGCTTCTCCCGCTTCCACTTTCCGTTTTTATTTATTTTTTCAAATAGTCGTGCAATGCAGCATTCATAAGCAGGCTAAAAGTAATGGTCAGCTCCTACGTGATGCTGGAACGTTTCGTTTCCTGGACGCATATACAGGTTGTGCGCACCGGTCACGTCGCGTAGGGAGGTGTCGATATTCCGAAAAATTTGCCCACGGCGTGCACGACCGGCGCTATAGAAGTCGGCGTACAACTGCCCACTCCGTCGAGGAGCCGCGCGCTGTGAACCGCGAACATGACTGTACAAAGTTTGAACTTACATTCAATTTAATGACAAGGTTTTCATTCAAAAGCAGCGAGTTTGTATCGGCTCATGCGTAGCTCTTGTTCTTAGTGATGTATTTCTAGCCCACTGTGACAGAGTAGTTTCTGAGCGCCCGAAAGGTTTTAAAAATGCGCATGTTTTTAGATACGTGGGTGATTTTGAGATTTTACTGGAGGGGAGTGAAGATGATTTTTCCGCGACCGTTAACTAGCTTTTAGCTCTTTTTGGAGAGTGGTCTAACTCTCTCAAATTGGCGCATGAAGTTTCAGACGATGGTGTTTTACAGTTTAGATTTGAAGTTAACATTCGCGGAGAAACGTGTACCTGGGAGCACCTGCCCTCTAAGGGCAAACAAACCCCTCTTGTTCTTTGATTCATCTCATTCTAAACTAAACGCTGGATTTGGTCCCGCGTCCGTGGGATTAACAGTAGGACGAAATTGCCACTGAGCCGCGTCTGCAGAAGCAGGCAGCACGGGTGCGACAGTTGGTTGCGGAAGAATAAATGCGTGGTAGTACGGGTGGGTTTAGCGCGCGGCTGGGCGGACGCAATGCAGCGCTGACGTCAAAGAGCGCACGTGAAGACATTTCGAGGAAGCGAAATCGCCCGTGTCCATTGTGCAGGTTTCCACGAATTGTAGCCGCTTCTTCCATTGTATGTCTACCATTCCGTATTTTACATCTACTGCAGCGTTGGCTTCCTGGCTTTGAGTGTCCGCCTCTCATGTGAAAGGAGGGCCGTTCGATCGGTATTCCCTGGTCCATTAACTGTGTAATGTCCTGCACAGGGTGCTCCTTGAACCACCTGGCCTAGCGACATTAAAATCAAACCATTATCATCGTATATATGATGTCCAGATACCACTCGGATGCTTTTTCCCCCCTTATTTCTTGGAGTGTTTGCCGACAGTACCTGTTCTAGTTATCCAGTTGATAATGTAGCGTCCTCCTAGGTGATATATGTTTTAACGAGCTGTATATTGAAGGAAATGGGTCTTACGTACGCGCTCAAATTCCAACAAAGCAATTTCGAGGAGGTGGAGTCAAAGATGCGACGAAATACCGTTTCGCTGAAAGGATACATTGGAAAGTACAAACGGTGCCCATTAGTAATTATTGAAGGTGACGTTTTGGCTCCCAGCACAGGGTCTTCGCTTGTTCACAGTGTCGGGCAAGGGCTCTCGTGCTGGGAAGCCCAAGCATCTTGTAGCATTATTGGTGCGAGTTTTAACTTTTTTTTCCCCTGAAATTCAAAGATTATACATAATTCAGTGAAAGGTTATGCCTGCGTTCGAGCGCATGTGCTTCTTCAGCGCACACACTTTTGCAGTTACTACCCAATTTAAAGAAAGTCCGGTTTCTCCTTCACTACTTGTTTGATAAAATACGAAAGTTATCATTGGAACTGATTTTTAAAGCCGATAATAAGATTCCTATGAGATACGACTTCATCAACTATCTTATCTCGGTGCATTGATTATCTTTGTGCCTGAAAAGGGACTAAAATATTACACATGTCAGTATAATCGTGCTGACTATAAATGCTACCTTCGGCTAGTTTTCTGTGTCTCATAACGTTACTTATCTCTATAGCCAAACGGGCGAGTTGGTGGTACATGTTGAAGGCAAACAGCTCAACGACGCAGACAGAGTGGAAGAAAACACACTTACTTATCTCCCCTATTTACAGTTGCCCGAAATATGCGCAGTCCTGATTAGCCGCAGTCAGCACTTGATAGTGTAATTGAAAAATCAGTAACAATGATAAACCACATAGCCGGCATGGTGATATCGTGCGTGGCCTTATTAGTGCAAACCCGTTCGGCAAATTCGAGAACATGACATGAAAACAACGTGCTTTCACGGCACGCAGTCAGAGGCTTGGTTTAGTTTAGTTTACGGGGGTTTAACGTCTCAAAGTGACTCAGGCTATGAGAGACGCCGTAGTGAAGGGCTCTGGAAATTTCGACCATTCGCGGTTCTTTAACGTGCACTGACATCGCACAGTCCACGGGCCTATAGCATTTCGCCTGCATCGAAATTCGACCACCGCGGCCGGGATTGAACCCGCGTCTTTCGGGTCAGCAGCCGAGAGCCATAACCACCGCGACGGCTCTGCAATAAGAAGCAGCGAAATGCCGCGCACTAACTAGCTCAACTACACACTCGGGCTCTGGCGCAAGAACCTGTATTTGGTGGGGTACGTGCATATCTATTGTCCAGCGCCAGGCGTTATGTAACCTTCTCGCCTCCCGTATCAACGCGCTCGCTACCCATCACGTACGATCGCATCTGTACCGACCGAGTTTACACTGAGATGCCGTGCACGGCTACGCCATGCCGACGGTATGGCCACAAACGGGTGACTTTTAAATATGGAGCTCGGCTCCTTACCTAGTATGCACTGATCCGCATATTGCGAACTGGCCTGCATGATAGGCTGTGACTTTAACGAACGCTGACTTTTCATGTGACATCAATTTTCTGTTACTCTCCTTTCTCTTTCTTTTTTTTTTACCCTCTCAACCCCTTCCCCCCGTGTAGGGTAGCAAACCGATTATTCTTTGGTTAACCTCCCTGCCTTTCCTGTTATTCCTCCTCCTCCTCAGCGCGAAACATGCAAACACAGAAAGGAGATACACGCACGACGAACGCTGATTTCAACAGTTGAAGTCAGCGTTGGCCCTGCGTGTATCGCCGTTCTTTAATCTGTGTATTTCGCGCTGAAAAAAAAATGCATTCTACGTACCAAGACCAACTAGCCAGTCTTTACACTTTAACAAGTAGCCTGATTACTTCGTTATTGTAGAGAACAGCAAAGTTCATCGTTTAATTTTTAATGCGATATAGCTTTAGGAGGACCATGAAGATGAAAACTTTGGGGAGGCGTCAGGGTCTGTATGAAGCCTGCACGTGCCAAGTGGTGTTGAGGATGATATGCCTCTCTCCACCTTCCACCTGTCAACCGTCTAACTCTTCCTCTGCCCCTCTCCACTCGTAAACGAGAGGAGGGAGACGCCGGACGAAAAAAATGACTCAGACAACAAAGAAATATCTGCGCAAAAATGAAGCTTGGAGGAGCTATTCCTTCCGGCATTGTTCGGCAAGAGCAACCCGGGTCTCGCAAGCCTCACCAGTGGCTGCGTTTGAAACAGCCACCTGCCAGTGCAGTGGTGCGTTGCTTAACCGCTGCGCCACTACACAGGTAGTGGAATGAGGACTCGCCCAATCTAACAAATTTATTTTGAGTAGCTGCGTGGCCTGAATTAGGATCGCAATTTGAATAGACTGGCGAGCGAAAGAAGCATGCTGTTGCATTTCCTGCACACCAATACATTTAATCGCTGGGAAATACTGCGTTTTTTTTCCACCTTTCCAACATGCGGGTCTTCTTTTTTTTCTTTTCATACGCTAAGCTGCACATTCGCTCCTTAATCCGACCTCTCCACCCGTCATGGCAGTAAACCCCCATACGAAATCACCCCTCTGCATGATTAAAGAGCTCCCACGTGACCCAAACACGTTACAAGAAAACTATCTATACCTTTCCATGTGCTTTCTGCAACAAAAGGAGGTCTTTATGCCAGTTGATCACTGCTTTTCCCCTCATATTTGCCTCGCAGCGGGAACAGTCAATTAGCTTCTGGCTGCATCACATGACGGGCATAACGAAGGTTGGCAGCGTGTCAGTAACCATGGGCGCGGCCGAAAACAGCCCGAAGAGCGCTAGCGTGGTGCCAAGTCGTAAGACAATGAAGAGCTGCAAGTTTGAGCCTTGAATCGACAGATACAACGTCGACAGCCTCCCCTCAAACGTAACTCTGAGCCAACGCCAGCGTGCCCGTCGCGTGAGCGTCGACGGCTCAACACTGGAGGTAAAGTCACTGGAACTCTTAACTGGAGGTATGGCGATGCGCTTCGCGGCAAGAAAAAGGGTTAATTTCAGATTTACAAGTCGGCCCAAGTTTCACTTCCCGAAATTGCCGCGTTGCACAGAGCCCCTATCCCTAGGGTTAAATGGGACGAAGCAAACCAAAGTTTCCGATAGGGCGAACAGGAAGAAAGTAAACGCTGGTCAAGATGGAAAGGGCGAAGCAGCATGAAGACAGGACGAGAGAAAGAAGCGACACACAGGCGATGACATTCAGTCGGCACACCGGAACAGAGCATCGTTAAGCCGATTAATACCTGAAGGAGTGTCTTATAGAGTCGGCAGTGTATATAGCAGGACGCTTGTAATGGGCCAGTACTCTTAGGACAACTATAGGCGGCCACTGTTTGACAGCAGTGTTTGACAGCACCCAGAGAATTATACCTGCATCAGAATAACCTGAATAATCAACCTTAGAGTGTGATCTGCATCTGCAAAAGATGAGGAGTATAGTATTGCGGCTAAGTTATACTACTCGCTGCGGATTCGGACGGACACCTGGCGACCAATGAAAATAATACACGACCGCGACAGGTGAAAATAAACGTCAGGAAGCGATACTCTGTTGCAAGGTTCTGCTGTTCCCAGGATAGTTCGGACAGCGTAAAACTGCTTCGAGAAGGCCAAGGAGCGCCTTTGTCACCACTTTGGTCTTACTAAAAGCAAAGAAAGACATAGCCTATGTCCGGACTAACAGCTAATGCCAATAGGGGCGCTCCTGTTGCACCTATGTTTTCCTTTTACGGTTGATCACGGCTATTATTGTTGCATATGATGACTAAGGCGGTTGACTCGACCGTGGTGGACGCAAATGGGAAATCGTCATGTACCACTACCGTTGTATATTGTGGTACATCGTGGAAGAGAGCTTCGTGGCGCAAGTGTAAACGCAAGGGTGAAGGCGCATAAGAAGACGCCAGTTTCGTTTAGATTGTTCCCGCATCTTTCTACGCCGTTCATGAGAAAAGTGCCGCTTTCGGTGGTGGTATAGCCACATTAATGAGAAATTTAGACCGTTAGAAATAAAAAGCGGAGCACGCACAAGCACAGCGCTCTGTCTGCGTCTTTTCTTCAGCTGTAATTTCGTTTTTTTTTACAACTTGAACTACCCAACATCCCAATCTTCGCCACGCCATCCGGGCATAAATGAAGAAATGTTTGAGACCCTGGAAGCTTCGGAGTTTCAAACCAGTTAAGATGTTAGTTCGCACATGGTAGACGTTTTTAGGGAAAGTGTGAATATTTCGGAGGAAAGAAACAGGGTGTATCAGCCTGGTAGGGAAATTGCCGTATATATTGTGAAGGTGGTCCTGTTAGCTGTTGTAGTAACCGCTGAGGTACCAACTGTCGACTGCATCTGAACAAATATGAACCTGACAGACAGCTTCTCCTCCGCAGCCTGCATATATATCATATCAGCGTCTTTGTTCACCCGTCGGTAGAATATGCCCGCGAGCACGCTGATGGCCACTCGTGAAAGGGGGGCATACGAGGGGCCGACCTTGAACAAGCAACGTCGATGTCGCGCGGGCGCCATTCCACATCGCAGACGTCACACGGCAGCATCACCTCTCCTATTCGACGATAAGGCACGTAAACAGGTCGCCTATCAATGCGATGGCCGCCAGGGGCGTCAGTGGCTGCCCAAGAACGGTTCCGATCAACGGTGTACCCTCACTGCTCGCTATCGACGACGCGAAGAACGCGGGGGCGGCCGTAACAATGCGTCCCACAATCAAGGCAGCCTTCCAGGGAGCGCTCGAATGAAGACAGCTTTAGCCAGCTTATCGTATCGATGAGCGCACTTCGTGTCTTTTCTTTTGGCGAGCTCGCCGCTCTCCACGCGGTAGCTGAAATTGAGTCCATAACACGCCGCTTCACACATACTCGCGATGTGTATGAGGCAGTAAAGGCAAATTCGTGCGTAGCCGCTCAAATATCTGTCGTTCAGAGCTGCTGGACTGTCGCCCTGGCGAAAAAGAAATAATCCCAGACGCACCGACCGGAGCCGACCACATCACGGGACCACATTTGAACCCACCTGGACAGCACGCCCACCACGTGGGCGCAGGCGCATTCGGTTCCGTTATGCTACGCCGGCCGCGTCATTTACATCAAAGTCCCAGATACGTTTTACATTTGTCACAGCAGTGATTAGCGGGAAGAGAGATTCTGAACAGCGCCCGTCTTATTTCTTCGTTTACAGCACTGGGCCAAAGAGGCTCGAGCTTGCAATAAATACCCTTAAGGATAAATCAAAGTTTCGTTTATTCTGTTCGCTCTTTCCTCGTGATGCATAACAGACACCAAAATATTTGGCTAAACACTCCATGCGAATAGAGAAGAGCAGCTAGCGGAGTGAGCCAAAGCGAAAAGTGTGCACGCGCATCGCAAGCAGAAAGGAAAGTAAAATAAATGAAATGACGCAATGAAACCACAGCAACGTGCGAGAACCATAGGATGTCGCACCGGCTGGGATGCTGCTGAAGGTGGCGTCCTATATTCAGCATTGCTCCACACCCGTACACGTGCCGTGCGCTTCGTAACCATTCGAACACACGAGAAGGCGGCACTCTGCGTCACTGGCTGCTTCGTCATGAAATGCACGTGTAGTGCGCTTTGTAACTATTCGAACACCTGATACTTCACTCAAGCTGGGCGCTCCTTTCCTATAGCTCAAGATCAGTATCGCAGAACACTAATGCAATAATGGAACGGCAAGCGAAAATCTCATTCTATGCAGAGAGCCGGCCAGCGAAGCGGTGCACAGGTACAAAACGCAGTTGCAAAGAATGAATCGGGATAAAAATGGCGCTGTAACTGGGAGCACTCAATCACGCTCGTGAAACATGGTGCCTGCCATCTTCTCGAGGGCGCAAACATGTCCCCGTTGCCACATGTCAGCTCGTGACCATTTCTCTAAGGCGGGACACAGACGCTTACTGCATATATCCACAGATTGAAACGCCCACTGAGAGCTCTTCCACAATATTCGTTCGTTTCTCGGAACAAAGGGCAGTGCGAGGCTTTCACACGTGCGCTTCCTGCACCTGTCTCGGCAGCTAGCATGCAGAGTTCGTGAGTTTGGTGCATGCTATAGAGGATCCGAACTAATTTCGAGTATTGCGAGCTCTTTACATTGCGCTAGAAAGTAATCATTCCACGGACGTTCTTTTCGTTTCACCTCGACCTGGGCTGGGATCTAACCTGAGAATTTGTGCTCATCAGCATAACTTCTGGCTAGCTTATCACAATGCTGACGTGACGCACACAACAAAAGCAAAAGACGATACTCGCTGCAGAAAGTCGCGTCCTTTTTCATACGACCTACACTGCGCAAGCCTGTTGCGTACGCCTCGCCCTCGGAGCCCAAAACTGGCGCCCAGCAACATACAGAAACCCGCATTCCCAAATGCAGCTCGGGCTCGGCATACTTGTGCGCAAGCTGTGGAGTCCCGCTTCTACTAGCTCGAGCCACCTGCATCGAAAAAAGAAAGCTGGCTGGCACCGTAGATCTATATATATATATATATAGAAAATTACGAAGGACGGCGTCTGGCACGCTAGTGTGTGCCGGTGTAGCACGTGGAATACGCGAAATGCAAGCGAATGAGGCGCTCGAAAATGAAACGGCGCTGACGCTTGCTATATACGTGCGTGCTGCGCAACGCTTAGCGAAACCCGTAACTGCGGTCGCGGGGCTGGCAAAGCCGGAATGCGGCTCCACACGGCCCCGCTTACCACTGTGTATTCCGCCACGTGCCCAGGTGCTAAACTGCGGCCACAAAGTGGAATACGAATAGCTCATGTGGACCACAACTCACTCTTTCCGTGTGTAGATTGCTTGCATGGGTGTACACTTGACCCGTTGATTAAGTGACGTAACTCGTGCATGACGCGGAGTCATGCCTAGTTCACGACAGGAGCATATAGTGATCATACGAGCATATGTCATCACTGCAAATACGTGTGTAAACTGCGACATTGGTCACCATCGTCATCATGAGCGGAGCGAAGTTCACTGTCTTCTCAATTCCTATACATTGAAGTGCAGGTGTGCGCGCCGTTTTTACTTTTATGAGTGCAGTGAACTGTCTGTTGAGTGCCCGGGTATGCAAGAATTTGGACCTGCTTGGCCAGGCACTATTTGCCCGCTTGACGGCCGCAGCCGCGGGCGGCGTGCAGGTGTATGACAAATAACGATGTGGAGTTGCCTTCTTGGGAGGAGGACCGAAAAAGTTCGTTGCGGTGTATCTGTTGCAATACGCAATCGCAGCCTATGTCAGGTTGTTGAAAACAAAACGGCTTAGATCGGACCCTCATAAAAATGGTCTATAGACAGTCTACAAACTGCCTACAGATATTGCATTCCTACAGATATTTCCTTTTGTATATTCATAGTCTACAGACTGCCTATCGCATTTGTATTGACTAAAGACTATTCATTAGGATTTGTCTACAGAGAGTCTATAGACTTTGTAGGCGTCTATGGACAGTCTCTCCAAAAACTGCCTAAAGACTGCCTAATTTTTGTACGGGGAGCATATTGGACCTCTTTCCAGTAGTGCATCCTTCTAGCGGCCGCCAGGCGAAGTGCGCCAAGAGTGGCCGCCTAGCTCCCTCACATCTTTTCTGTGAAAATTCCTTACCAAGGCAGGGTGGGCTGTTTTCGGGCTGTAGTTAACAGCAGTGCTGGTTTTAGGTAGCCAGAGACGGTACGCGTGAGTCATCTCTGGACGCACCTTCCGCGCTGCACTTTAAACCGTCACTCATGGAACCATACAGCATCTGCATGCGCCTAGAAGATGCTAGCACTGCACGTAATTATTTGCCCGAAATTTGTTGCGACCTTGACCAAGAGAACGGCGTTCTCCAAAGAATACACCCGTCTGGAAAGAACACGTGCACCGAAATCGTCCCCTATTTTTGCCAGGCACGATGGGCACCAATAAACGATGAGACTGTACGCATGCGCAGGAACGTGCGGGATGAGCAGCATTTTTGCCCGCAAGAAAAAAAAAAATTAAGCCTCTGCACAGGTGTAAACAAAAAACCGCTGCTATTTGCTGCAGCAAATACGGGCTCACAAATAAAAAAAAAAAGTAGGAAAGGATGGGGGTGAAGGGGACCAGCACTACCTGCATTCAACAAAACAACTATGCAGGCAGTCATAGCGCGCAACAGTATGGCCACGCGTCGCGGCGCAGCCACAGGAACGAAAAAACGCCCTTGTCCGGCCAATCCGATAATGACCCTCACCCCAAAGCAAGGCGAAGGGGGTTTGTCAACGCCCTTCGACACATCTATTAGAGAAGCGGAGTGTGCTGCCCCCCTCGCGCATTTCCCTTTGTACAGCGTCTTTTGGGCTCGCGAGCAGCCCTCAGTTCGAGCTTTTAGACGGAAAGAAAGAGGTAAATGCCCAAAAAATGAAAGAAACGAAAAAGAAACAGTTAGTCCATCTTCCGGGTATAATCTAGTCCCGTGTCTAGTTCCCTACCTCCATTTCCCCGTTCACGTCATACACCAGGCACCAGCCGGGGGGGGGGGGGGCTGTACAGCTTTCTGCCGCCTGCCAAATCTGATAGTGAATAGGATCTACAGGCGGAGCACCAATAAACGGATCACACTCGGAAGGTTGATCAAAATCCTGACTATAGAGAGTCAGCCGAAAACGCCAAAGTACAACTCTGAGCTCGCCCCACGACATCCGCAGAGGCTAAAGGGAGAGGAGGAAAACTCTTCCCCTTACAAAAATGACTTTTGAGCTTCAGTTGATGCCTTGTTGAGCTCCTGTTGAATCAACTGGAAACCAACATGAACTCAATGTATGTTGAGCCTACTCAACGCCTGCTACACGGAATTTTTGTTGAGCTTAGTCAAGAGATTTACTGTTGAGCAATTTCTGTTGAATTTCAGTTGAATCATCTCAAGGCAGCCGTTTCTAAGCCTAACTAAATGAAATCATTGCGACATGCATCGTGTAAACAGAACCTGATCACATTACACATATTAAAACACATGCAGCACCCGTTAAAACTCTTATAAACCGCTCAAAGTCATTTTCTTGCATAGAAAAAAGTGAAATATGCTCGTTCAGACATACCTACTTTGGAGGATTCGTATGTGCGATCATAAAAAAGGGCGCTTAATTAATGCTTTATTTAAGTTGTTTATGAACGAATCAAGGTCGTCAAATAATAGACCGTTGCATATGAACTTGATTACTTCTACTACACATAAAATAAATAAATATTAATAATAATAACTGACATAACTTTGATGATAGGCAGGCCGCAACCTGCGCAGGTCCGGACACCCCTGAGTAGGACTATATAAGGGCGAAGCCGAGGTTGCACTTAAGATCGTAAGATGAACTCTGTCAGTTCTTCAATAAAGAAAAAAAACTCTGTCAGTTCTTCCTATAGCCTCGTGTGCAGTACTGTGCCATGCTCTTTATCTGATGGGTGTGTAGGGCTAGGGTGTATGTATGCATACGTATTTATATACATACGTGTTTGTGCGTATGTGTGGAGCACTACGTCACAGAGGATGACGGCTTCACGTTAACGAGAAATTGCAGCAATAAATATGAATATACCGCCGAAAATTGCATTGGTAGTCGGTCCATCTGGCGCAATACAAATGTATTCCCAGAATTTTCTTGCTTTTTTACCCCAGCCAAGATTTAGAATGGCGTGTTGATTCACTCCCGTGATTCCAACATGAATTCAACATGAACGCAAAGCAGAAATTTCATTGAGAATGCTCAACTCTAGCACAGTGGCCACTTTTCCAATGAGTTTCAACTCGGCCTCAATAATTCACCAACACTAGCCCATCCTGGTCACAACAAAAATTCAACATGGCGTGTTGAGTCTGCTCATGAGAACTTCAACACTGTCTCAAGAAGCATTTTTGTAAGGGTCGACAGCGTGGAAACATTCCGCAGAGATCGCCCTGATGAGCTCGCTCGTAAACAGTCGTCATAGCGCACGAAAACAAAAGAATAACACCCGTCAATCTTCTCCTCCCCGTTCAGCCTCGATGCAGCGTGTCTGCTAACTCCGTCCACAGTCGGCCCGCCGCTGTGACCGCGTCATCGCTATCGGATTTCGGCGGTGCGTGTACGTCAGGTCAGTAATAGTCCGATGAACCGAGCCGAGAGAGGGACGGCGCGTGGCTGCAGCGAAAAGCCGTGCTGTGGAAGTGGGGACACTCTTTTGGACTGCAGAGATTGAAGAAATCCTTGAAATGCTTCTCTGCGCACCAGAAGTCAACGAAATGCGCTCAGAAAACGCCGGTAACCACCTCCACCCCTAAATCAAAGAAGTCCATGCTCTTCAGCTTTAGGGAAAGGCAAATCGCACTGGAATGATCAAAGCTGGAATCGCATTTACATTATTGATGGCTGAAGACAGGCGTAGATGGTCTACTCGGAAGAATATGTTTGAGGTGGACGAGTATTATGCTGTGGGCATCGCCCGCAAGAGACAGTGTGAGACAGGTTGAAAGAAAAAACTGGAAATGGCGCAAGAAACGGGGACACAGAAGGCACACAAAAGACAGGACTGACGCCAACTTGCAATTGGGGTTTATTGCACCAAACCTGCCTTTTGTACCACAACCAAGCCATATCAACAAATTTGTTGATATACATAGGTACACATACATGGATATACATACATGGGTTCTGCGCCAGTGTTTGTTAACGAAACACATCTAATTGTATATCTGTTGAGGCGAACGGTCGTGAATAGAGATTTTGTTCGTTTCATTCGCACTTGAAATGCCCGTCTTAAGCCGACTAAGCGGAGCCAATCGCGGGTGCTCACATAGAGGTCGTCCCCTGCAGCGCTCGTAGCCGTTTTCACCACTAGGCTAGTAAGGCGCGCAGGTCAAGGTATGTGAATCTCCCCGGCAAACCTTGAGCAGCGCTCGGTAGCGCCGGCTAAACATAGCGAATCGAAGCGCCCAGCGGGGCATACAGCGAAAGGAAGCTTCCCCCGGCTGCTTGGTATGTGCATAGATATGTACGCATGCATACATACGCAACGCGCTGCCCAACTACGACTTTCCACAAACGCGCGCGCCCGGGGAGAGCATCGCAAAATCTGAGTCAAGGACAGCCGGCGGCGAGAAAAAAATTACGGAGCAGCGCGCGCCCATTTCCTCGTTGAACGGCGCTGCCGCCGGCTTCGCCCTCCGCGCTTTCCGTTTCGCCGCAGTCATTGTTCTTGCTATTTTTGCTTCTTTCCACGCTCGGCTAGCTAGATTATTTACGAAGGTCGCCGGGCGACGGAACGTCGTCGCCTGACGGCGGTTTTACCTCCTTCCATCCTTCCTGCTCGGAGGAGCCGCCGCCTGCGCGCGGCACACGCCGCGAGGAAAGCGGAATGGAGCTCGCAGCTGTCATGCGAGCACTCGGCTTCCGAGGCGCGTTAACCTCGGCCTGCGTCGATCAGAATCGAGCGGGATAAAGGGAAGAGGCTGTTATGCACCCAGGCCGAGTCTGAACGAGCCTTCACGCCCCACTCGACTGCTGCAAGGGACCGTAGCTCACAACGGCTACTCCATATGCTGCTATCTGCGCTATGGCGTACGGGTTCGGAATAGTATACGTTTTTAGCACACCGGAGACGTATGCCGGCTTACGGGAGGCCTCCTGCGCACACGCCTGGCCGCACACATTTCAATGCGCGTGCGCGGTAGGCGTCAGGTATCCGGTATTCCAAAAACGCGATTAAAGAATAAAGTCGGCATAGTTGGGGCTTGTGATTCACAGATTGCGACATATTATTAATTCTAAAATACACACAAAGGACAGTGAGCCGAAACACACAGGAAAGACGGTAGACTACAATTCTTCAAAGCAATAAGGGTCGGCTGGCGCTGCTTCCGCAGAAAGTCACAAACATGTGAAGCGTCGCGAGTTCTCGTCCTAAGCACAGCTTCAAAGTCAAGACTTGAACTTCCAACGGAACGAAGCGGTTGCTCAGCGCGAAAGTGATAATCCTGGCTTGTTCTCCCCTTTTTTTAGCGCTAGGAATATGTCGCAGTCTGTGAAGCTAAAAACGCCTAGTGAGGTGATCACTCAACGTAAGGTATACCGCCAAGAGCTAACACGGGCCACAAGTGAGAAAACACCGCTTGACCAGCCTGCATTTTTTCTTTTTTGCCCCTGGTTCTTTTTCGCCTTATGCTGCGTAGCACGTACACACTGTCGAGGTAGAAGCAATATGAGAGGGAACACGGGAGCGTATGGCCTCCGCGTTTCGTTATGCACTGCCGCCGAAAGCCGTGAAGAATTTTCGGCAAAGGCACATGCCCAGTTAGCATGGCCGGCTGCTCTTTCCGCGCATGCGCCTGGTGCCGCCCATCTTCGTTGGCTCTCTGCGGCAGTACTTCATGAAACGCGGAGGCCGCGCGCTCCCGTGTTCCCTCTCATGTTGCGCCTGACTGTACCAGGAAAGGTGCGTTTCAACTCGTTCACCTCTTCCCCCACCCCATCTCACAACGTAAGAAAAGCTCCTTAGAAATGATGGCCTTCATAGCAGCTGACTGATTTTTTACAGTGACGCGCCGGGCGGCAGCTTCGCCCGCTTGAACAACGCTTTGGCTACAATCGAATGCGAGTGTTACAGACCACTAGCGCCAATCTGCACAGCTCTTGATGGCACTGAATAATGACACCGAATGGGCGGTGTCCTACGCCCTTTTTCTTTGCATCCGATGTATCGCAATGAAAGTGCACTCGCCGTTCCACTTGCAGGCGAATGTTACCAGCTGATTCCTGTCCACCGCCGCGGGTAGTCCGCACCAGGAATACTATCGTATGCGAAGGGCATGCGAGAAGCGATCCTCAGTTGACAGCTTTTGGCTCAGAAACACAAACCAAGCGAATGTCAGTATTAGTGGCGAGAGAGGAAAAAAAAATCTCATCACGTCATCCAGATTAAATGCATGGATTGAGGGATGTTTGAGTACTTCACTGGTTCCCGAAAAAAAAAATGCACGTCTGATTCAAAGTTTTTTCATTCACAATAACGTGTTAGCGTTATGCGAAAAACAGACGATTGACAAGCAATGCGCCACCCGGTCGCGGCGGGCTAACCAACTCGAACGAGCAAAGCGCAATGTCAAGACACGCATGCAGCGTGCACATGCATTTTTCCCAACCTTGCGCTTTATATATTCACTGAGGCTACAGGAAACAATCCCGTGGGAGCCTCGCACTTCTCGAGGCGACATAGACATGAAAATAATTGGGGGCAAAAGCAATAGCGAACATGTGAAACAGTTTAAACGCTTTTCAATTTCAGCAGGGCATACGTCTAATACCCATGACATGAGCGAAAACAAAAGCTCAATTTTTTTTTTCACACGCGATCGGCGTCAGTGATAATGAAACACCAGCACTCGACCCTGTGTTCAACCCGGCGGCCACTCACAGGGAACGCACACGGGCAGCGCCGTAGAGAATCGTCAAACCAGTTAACATTATATATATATATATATATATATATATATATATATATTCCTTTTTTACATGGAGCGCTCTTTGCAAAAAGCCCACAATTATTGGAGCAGTACCTATACAGTGTGACTGGTAGCAGTATGAATCAACGTATTTTCTGCGAGGCTCTGAAAGTATCGTCTCCGTGAGCGGTTAAGCAAAGTACGCCCAGCATCGAGCAGCCTGTACGGACAAGCGAGCAGTAGGCGTCTATACAAAACAGCTCGTCAGCCACGCGGATAGGCCACAGCGACACACAATACACTCGCGGGCGTCTCGTGTTGCGAGAGGCCCCGCGCACGGATCGCCTGTCGCGGAGCGCGGGTCGCAGCCCCGCTGACCCACACTCCGCGGGAACAGGCGCTGTCGCTCAGGGCATGCGGAAGGAGGTACTCACTCTTGAGAGCCCACGGCAATCCGCTCCTCAGGCGGTCCAGGTAGAAGAGCGTGTCGTTGCGGCAGCGGGCCCCGATGCGACTCGCCGGTGAGCCCAGCACGTCTTGCAGCCGGTCCAGGAGCACGTGGTTGTCGGTCGAAGCTCGGGCCGCCGGAGCCTCGGAGATCAGCGCCGCCACTGCGGCGACCGCCAGGAACCGAACGAAGGCTCGACTGCGGGTCATGTTGCTCGTGCGCACGTCGGTGAACGTGCTTCTTTGGAGCGGACCTGAGCACGTGGGTGGCGGCGCTGAATAGAAGCGACGGCAGGTGTTCGCTGAAGCCGAGCCAGAGATTCCGGCACTGATAGCAGAGCCGACGATCATCGATGACTGCAGGAAAGGACAATGAATTGGCCGTACGAAGAGCAGACTGAGGGTAAAATTGAGCGAAGCTGTACTGCAAGCTCCACGGTGGCCGGCAGGACCTGTTGAAAAGTGAGGTAGAGGTGTCTCTGGCCGAGTAACGAGTACGAGTCAAAAGGAGCCCAGAAAGGCAGATGTAAGGTTAAATAGTCCAGGCCGTGAGTCCTTGCCGCCGTCCTCTTCGGGCGGGGTTCCAGTAGCACTGTCTCTTGTCGACGATCGGCGACCGTGGCATCCGACAAACTCAGCCAATGCACCCGCGCGACGGATTTATATGACCGCGCGAGATGTCCTTGTGGATGTTGATGCAGGGTTAGTCAACCCTAGGTGGCTCTCGCTCGCGGGGTCAGTGGTCGCGGGCCATCCAGGGTGCGGGGTCAAAGCACGGATGCACCAGGGGCGAGGTCTCTTCCTCTCTCTTGCGCCGAAGGTGACGACGCGCGCGCGCGCGCCGGACTGCACAAGTCGTGAACGACGCCGTTCCCGGTTCGCCGAACGAGCCGGCGATTGTCAGCGTGCCAGCAAGCGGCGCGACGTCAAGCGCGTTGCGCAACGCGCGTAGGCGGCGTCGATCGCTGTTGTGGCGATGACGCTGAAGGAGATCGCTCTCAGCGGTCGACGCTCGAGTCGTCCGTGGCTGTAGTACGCGCACGCTGGCCGACCAGGGTCTGTAGGTCACTCTCGGCGGAGAGATTAGCCGTTGGTCAGCCCGTCGTGGGCGAACGCCGGCGTTCCTCGGCGTCGTTGCCGCAAGCACTCGTTGGCCCCCTCGCGACGCTGCCGTCGTCACCGCGCCGGGAACACTTCCACATGGGCTGCGCTGCCACCCGCTGTCACTTGCTCCCTCGTGCGGCTCGCACGCTTGCACCAACAAGCAAGGATGGACCTCGGCTGGGCTTCTGTGGGTGGGGTGAAGGGACCACCATTCACACCTCTCCGGGGCGGCAGGTGGACATCTTGCCGCGAGGGTGATGGAGGAGGGATGGTGGGCGAGGGAAAAGTAGGGAATATCCCGCCCGCGTCTTCTGACCGGTGGCTGGCACATGCGGGGACCACAAGCGCCACCCCCCGCAAGACGCTGGAAACCGCCCTCCGAGGCTCTGTCACGGTCCACGCAAATGTCTCAGCTTCCAGTACAGTAATAGGGGAGGGCTGATAAGAATAGAGCAAAAGGAAGGAACATCGATATGAGAAAAAGAGTACAACGGGGAAAGAAAGGGCGAGAGAAAAACACCAGGACACGAAAGAAACAAAATAAAACAGGCGAAACGCGTCAGATCGCAGAGCGTTTTGTTGAACTGAGTCAAATAATAGCCGGGGAAGCTGGCGAGAAGCGACACCGGCGGATTGGAATCAGTGAGAAGAGCAAGAAAAAGGGGCGAGAGTGCGGGAGAGGGAGCCACCGCGCTTTCTCCTTTGCCCAGCGCTGCCTCTATAACTTGCCGCCGTCTGTGTGATACTGCCTTGTACCGTACACTATCTGCGTAGCTTACAGCAGTCGTTTGGATGCTCTCCTCATTCTCTCCTCCATTCGAGCGCCGCCCTCCCTGTCTTCCGTTCTCACTCTATCACGTGACACAGTGTCCCCGTGCCCTCCTCCCCTTGCTTCGATCTCTCCCCCGCCCGGAGCGTTGTCGTCGCATATGCGCGCGCCGCCTCTCTTTCCGCTCTCGCAGCCGCGTAGCGCGCTTTTGCCGCTCTCCAAAACGTCCTTGCCGCGGCGGAAAAGACAATCACAGACAAAAGAGCTAACACTGATTGAAAGGAACTTCGGACCCGGAGGCGCGCTAGATGGCGAACCAGTGATCAACACGCACACACTCTGAGCTGCGAAACTGCAAGTACTGTTCCATGGAGCGGGACGACTGCTTCCATGCGCCACCGCCCCACAACAAGCCATTAACGAGGTGCTGCGAATGGAGAATAAGCCTATGATGCTCTACGACTCGGTCAGCCGTAGAGAAGCGGAGCGCCTGTAACTACGTAAACCAGCACGAAAAAAAAAAAAGATATGCTCACACGTGCTAGCTGACGGAAACTGAACCGAGGTCAAGTGCGGCAACTTGTGTGTTACCTCATAAAAGGATGGTGCAGTCGTGAGCACGGCTGTCTAGACTGCGCGACAGGGCCACCCTATCTCACAAAAGAAATGACATTTTTAAGCAGGTATTTGGCTCTAAAGGCAACGCTTGCGCCGGAGTGAAGCAGCATAGGCGATTCGCCCTGACAACTGCACTGTACCCGTTAAAACAGGCGAGTCGAGATGTTGCTTTGTTTGCTCCGCAACGCACCGCTCCTAACAGCTGTGCTGGCCGTTGTACAAACATTAACCCTTTGCGAGCGAATACCTGCACCTATATCCATTCGCTAGAGTATATTTATATAGTCTCATTGAAGCTTTGTGAACAGAACCGAAAATTGGTATCAACTCAGCGTACGGCTTCAATTTGGTTCCCGTTTTCGATAACAGCTGACGAGCGACTTCGTTTTTAGAGGGAGAAAAAAAAAGGAGGATATTGCCCTAAAAAGTCTGAAAGCCCCTCGTCACACGTGTTGCAAAGCTGGGTCCAGTTTGACGGGTAGACGCCACATGCTTCTTGAATGACAGCTGTTAATAGAAACCATCACAACTTCAGCACTACATACAATGTTTCTCACTCCGCCGTAGTATAATGGACACTCATTTTTATGCGACAGTGTAACTGGTCGCATGAGCGATTACTGCGCGATTACACTGCCGAATTTTAGTCCTGCCTAAATCACTGGTGTCTGCGGGCGCACAACTGGTGCCAGGAAAAGGGAAACTGACAAAAAAAATTCAGGGGGCACTTTGACTGTCTAAAGTGAGTAGAGGCGGAAGCGTTTTCCGCACCACCTTCGCTGTTTCTGTGGCACTGGTGGCGTCACATATAATTGAGTACTAATTACTAAGTGATGACGAATCACTAATCAATGGTTGATTACTAATTAATGCCTGAATACTAATTAACTGCTAATTAATGACGCTTAAGCTTCGCCTTTAGGAGTGGAACGCGACAGCGCGTTGTAGCGCTGCCAGGGAGTCCACGGAACGCCACCACCCGTTCGGCGCGATGCCTTGCCCTTTGAACGCAACGCTTTTTGAGGAAAGGAAATGGCGCAGTAATTCTCTGTCATCTCGGTGGACACCTGAACCGCACCGTAGAGGAAGGGAGGAAGTGGGAGTGAAAGAAGATAGATAAAGAGGAGCCGTAATGAAGAAAATGAAAATTGTATTTGAGGAAAGGAAATTACGTAGTAACTGTCTCACAAAATTCAGGGGGGCACATTTTGCCCTAAAGTGTGGTCACTGATGTGTGGTTAAGGTGTTAAGATTCGCCCCTAAGAGTGGAACGCGACAGCGTCTTGCAACGCTGCCAAGGAGTCCATAGAACGCCATCGCCCATTCGGTTCTACGCCTCGCTCGTCGGTAAATTGGTTTTTGAGGAAAGGAAATGTATCTGTCTCTCATTTGTCGGTGGACACCTAAACCTCGCCGGAAGGGAATGGAGGAGGATGAGAGTGAGTGAAGACACCGTATTCACTAGACGCGCCTTTGTTCATTCCAAACCATCGACCAGTGCCCATTACTGGAGAGAGCGAGTTCCGGCTGTTGAGCGTTATGCTCAGACGTTTGTACCGCATCGCCTCTCAATTTTTGGTCGAGCCCAGGCTTGCAACACCTTTCTGGCAACAAGGATTTATTACGTACTCCAGGACCTTCACTGCGCCAGACATTACATACAGCGTTTCCATCGTATATTTGCGACGTTTATTTGGTCTTCCAAATTTGAGCCCATGCGGCGTGATAACCTTTTCAGGCCTGTTTGTGCAGGAGGCCTGGGCCTAGAGCACCTGTATGTGAGACAGTTGGTTGCCCGTTTCTTCTTTTTTTCGTGCTTGTTCCCTTCCGATTATTAGAGCATTCTTGCAGGTTAACTTTATGACTCTACTTCCGAACTTAGTAGTTTCTTCCAATTTTACTGAACGACCCCATTTACTAGGCTTTATGCAGGAAATTTATGCCTCCGTGCGTTTTTTGACAGTTCGGTTTTCAAATGAGTACTTATATTCTGTTTCGCGCAAAAATCTGTACAGGGATTTGATATCCATGCTCTTCCCGCCCCCACTGTATCGTTCCGTCTACGTTGGGCTCATGGGTCATGATGTTTTAAAGCGAGTGCGTAAAATGCCAATTTCTCCTTGCACCAAAACATTTTTCTATAAATTACACACTGAAACTCTACCTGTCAAGACGTGGCTCGACAGGAAAAACATTTTTGTGTCTTCTGTCAACTGTCGCTTGTGCAATGTGCCTGAAACAATTGAACATTGTTTTATAGACTGCAAAGACGCGATTTTGTTTTGGGATGTGTTGCAAAGGACGCTACAGAAAGATTTTCTCCTAAATTCCTACAGTGTGCGCTACCTTGTTGTTTCCCAACCTGACTCGAATCCTTATGATATGATTCTTCTGATTGGACTTCATAGTCTCTGGAAAACGCGCATGCAAGATCGCAACGTTGAACCTGTTGTTTCGCCCAGAATTCACTTTAGACGAATGTTGCTGCAGGTAACGGACATTTACAAAAAATTGGACTTTGTACCGGATTGGTTTCCTCGCCTGATGCGCTGTATATCCTTACCGGCCTTTTAGTTACAATATGTTACTATTATTTTTCTGCCACGTAGCGCCTACCTAGGTGCTCTGTAAATAGTTGTTTTTGTGTGTGTATATACACACACACATATGTATATATATGTTTTGTATACAAAACCATGTAAATAAATACCATGAAAGAAAAAAAAGCTGGCATGGCGGAGTGGATAGCATGCTCGTCTCTCACGCCGAAGACCGGGGTTCGATTCCTGAGCTCGACCAATTTCTTAATCGGTTTTATTTATTTATATGGCCTGACTAGTAAAGCTAGTTAGGCTAATTGGGTAATTAAGCAATTAACTAAGCTCAGTCCCACTTACTTGGAGCAGCACTATAGGATACTAGCCAAAGTACAATTGGCCCCGTTTGAAATTCGCGCACTGTGACGTCACGACCGTTTCCACCAACTGAAAAGCGTGACATTTTCTGTCGACAACTGCTGCTTACAACGATGAGACATTAAAGGCTTCCGCCTTAAAATAAGAAAGCGCGTGCTGGTTGCGCGTTTAACAGCTGTCTGGTCCAGTGGATGTGCATGCCGGTCTGCTGTGATACACCACGCGTATTACTCCTCATCCTTCCCCGAAACACATTCCGAAAGCTTCGCTGACCAAAGCTTTTAACGCCTAAGCTCCAGGAGAAAAGGCCTCTTCTTCGGGATTGGGCAGCACTAGCCCTTTAGGGCATAATATTTTTAGGCATGCAATTGAAAATACCGACAATGCTCTTTCCTGAGCAGAGACCGGTTCGTTTCACTAAGCTAACGACACAAGGTTTCTGATAATGCAGAAATTTGCGGCAAGCGAAAAACGACCATATACTCATGAGGAAAATAGTACTTTGAAACTAGATAACTGGCCCGTTTGCCTTAAGAAAGTTTGATCGCCGGATATTTATGGGGGATTCAAGTTCGGACCGCCAGCTTTCCACCTCTATGATGTGGCAATTCTGACACAGCCACTAAGGGCTTGGCTAGCGGCCTTAGTTATTGGGGCGACGACAAGAAGCCCCGAATTACACCGTCGCCTTACGAAACATGCGCTTTGCCTTTTAGTACTTAGAAATTCAGGACGCCGTCCTTCCAGTGAGGTTTCTCGAAACAGTAAGACAGCTCCATGCCTTATCAGTCTGGCGAGACACCGACGCTGTAAAACACAATCGTCAGTTTTCGCAGCGACTAAGAAAATTGCCTTGCAGTCTTTAACTATTTGCGCAGAGTTTCGAGCTTGCAGTTCGTCATTTCTGCCCGACAGAGACTATAGAAATAGAAATTTGCTCTTAACTGTGTAAGCTTGATAGCGTATTGGACACTTGTTGATATGATTGCTAGAGCTGCAATCATATCAGCTGCTAGGCGTCATGTGCTGCTTAGCGTAACAATCATATCACATGGGGTTCGGTGCATAAGCGAGATGAGCATGCGCGTGTGCACAAAATAAACGCGAACCCTGCACTGTTAACCCAAAAATCAAGATAAGAGACTAGAGACCATGTGGTCGAAAAGCAGCGCTATTCATGCCTGCTTCCAACGTGCGATGCGCTGTCGTCGTAAGTAAGAACGAGACGTCTTTCCACTGAACCATTGACCTCATGGCAGTTGGAATGTCGGTATCCTGTTACAGTTCACCGCCATGATATATTGCTTATCAGTGCGGGTTTCTGAGATAAGTGGCTGAGCCGCGGTGGCTCAGCGGTTATGGTGCTCGGCTGCTGACCCAAAAGACGCGGGTTCGATCCCGGCCGCGGCGGCTAGAATTTCTTTGGAGGAGAAATTCTAGAGGCCCGTGTGCTGTGCGATGTCAGTGCACGTTAAAGAACCCCAGGTGGTCGAAACTTCCGGAGCCCTCCACTACGGCGTCTCTCATTGCCTTAGTCGCTTTGGGACGTTAAACCCCGTAAACTAAACTAACTAAACTATAAGTATTCGTGTCACGTTGGGTCTGCAGTTAGTTGGCCCCCCAATCTATATGCTTAAAGCGCAAGAAAATTCATCTGCACTTAATCGGAGCGAAATGGTGCGCGATCAGGCATAACGTGCAAAAGAAAAGAAGCCACGTGGGCATTGCTAACACTGGATAGCTAACGAGTTAAAGAAGCACGGAGATATGAAAAAATCAGTGAACTTGAATAAAGAAAAATCGTGCATGTAAAATTACTGCTCATGTGTCTCGCCTGAATGAATCAGCAGCGTATCGGCTCTTGGCGTCCCGATGGGCATCTTCAAGGAACGACTGACTGTACGAGGGAGCAGAAATGCTTCTTATTCCTTTGTAAGCCTATGATTGTATCTTCAAGAGAGAGTTCATGCGACGCAATTGTCGTCTTGTCAAAGCAACATTTTCGATTGCCTACTGGATAATGCAAGGGCTGTAGACCTTTCTTTTCAAAATAAACTGATGAAAAAATTGTCTGCAGGACATGCACAGTGGGCATGTTAATCATCCGCTTTGCAATCTAGAAATATCTGAACGCTCAGCTATGTTTTACGTTGACACAGAGGAATAATTAGCCATCAAGCGCAGCCATATGGTTACGAAGGAAAGCTATACAGCTTTCACAAAAACTTCGTAGTAGAAGAAAAATTAGCCTTGGGCCTGGGATCGAACCCGGGACCACTGCCTATCCTTGGGATGTCGCTGGACCAAAGAATCTAACCTTATTATCAGGAATTCGGGACAATTGTGGCAGTAGTTCCCTCGGCTCCTACCACGTGTGGCGCATTGCTGCGAACATTAACGCGTTGACGTCATCAGTACTGAAAGGAAGAAACAGAACGATCAAGTGGCTGCTAGGCTTCGCGGCTTTGGCTGGGCGCTTCCTGAATTTCTGGTGATGGTATATGGCTAGCATGTAGATGGCAGGACGAGAGCGAATTGATCAGGAGCTCAAAGTGTGAACGGTATTAGTAAAATGTTTCTGAAAATCCCACATACCATACCATACCATACCATACCATACCATACCATACCATACCATACCATACCATACCATACCATACCATACCATACCATACCATACCATGCCATGCCATGCCATGCCATACCATACCATACCATACCATACCATGCCATGCCATGCCATGCCATACCATACCATACCATACCATACTATACCATACCACACCATACCATACCATACCATACCATGCAATATACATGATTATGAAAGCAAGATTACGACGCCGGAATGCTCAAGTCCAGGAACTTCAAAACACTGCCGACAAAAAATACACGCATGATAGCTCATGTGATGAAACGCGCTCAGGAGGATGCTTACCAACGGACATCTGGCACATGCCGGTGCTTCATTTTAAGGCGGAAGCCTTTAATGCCTCATCGTTGTAAGCAGGAGTTGTCGACATAAATGTCACGCTTTTCAGTTGGCCGAAATGGTCGTGACGTCATAGTGCGGGAATTTGAAACTGAGCAAATTGTACTTTTCCCAGTATCCATGCAACAAATTCACGGGATGGCATAGTGATGCTCCAAGTAAGTGGGAATGAGTTTACTTAATTAGTTAATTAACCTTTATAGTCCGACCATGCAGACAAATAAAGAAATCGGGCAGGAAATTGGTCAGTTGGGGAATCGAACCTGGGGCTCCGGAGTGCGAGACAAGCACGCTAAGCACTCCGCCATGCCAGCTCGGTGGTTTGGAATGAACAAAGGCACGTCTAGTGAATGCGATGTCTTCGTTCACTCCCATCTTCCTCCCTTCCCTTACGACGAGTTTCAGGTGTCCACCAAGATATGCGAGACAGATACATTTCCTTTCCTCAAAAACCAATTTTCCGACGAGCAAGGCGTAGAGCCGAACGGGCGATGGCGTTCTGTGGTCTCCCTGGCAGCGTTGCAGAACACTGTCGCGTTTCACTCATAGAGGCGAAGCTTAACATCTTAACCACACATCACTGACCTAAGCAGCAACATCCGCCTTAAGGCTTTCGCCTCACCGCACTTTAGGTCAACAAAGCACCCCTCTGAAATTTTTGTGGTGTAAGGAACCGCGAGAAAGGCGTTTACGTTTTCAGTCTAGGTGATATTAGAGCAAAAAGAGAGAGAGAGATGGTGACATGGTGCAAGTATACAACACTAGGAGCGCTATGTAGACGAGCGTATTCGCAACTTTCACCGCCTATAGGGGGCGCTACTGGAGATTCAATATGGCTGTCGTTGAAGGGATCGCGTAGACGCCGCCTGCTAGTGTGCACGTCGCATCGGATCGCGCACTGTTTCCGGCCGCTGTCTCCGTGTTGTCATGTCTTTATTTAGACGACCACTGACTCTGGGATGTATTATGTCCCACATCGGGGGTTCAGAAACGCTGGTTCGGTGCCTGATAGAAGGGGAAGAAGTTTTGAACGCAGGACACATCATTTGCTGCGGCTTGAAAGGATGCACAGCCTCGTCATACACGATCCAAGAATTGTGCCTGCAGACATCACAAGTGCGGCAAAACCCGCACGAGCTGTGGTTCGAGTTCAGGAGCGACGAAACCATACAGGTAGGCACATGAACTATTTAATAGCATAATTTGTTTTCTTTGCGGTGGGAGACCCCATTGCTCCGTGCGTGCGTCGTGGCTTCGGTGCACGGACCTTTCCCACGTGTTGCACGACAGGAAGTGTGCTGCTTGTATGCGCGAGTAAACAAACGGCATTTGCTTGCATTTTATTGCCGAAGCGCAACCTATGCAATCGCAGAGCACATGGCAAACGGTAAGGCATTCCAGAAAGCCGCTTTTATCGCTGTGGGAACATTGATTTTGTCATCCTCCGATGAACAAGTTCCGAGCAACTCAGTTTGTGTGCCCGCGAAGCAGTAATGTTTCTTCCACTACAACTTCGGATTGTTTATTTTAGAGCGAAAGCTGCAACAGCTTTGTACAAGCCATTTAGGGGGTGCAAGGGCAGCCGTTGTTTTTTGTGTGGAGGCGCAGACGCGAAAGGCCGCTACGAAGAATGGCATGATTGTAGCGCGTAGTGTGCGATTTGCGATGCTCTCATCCAAATTTAATATAGCGAGATACATGTTATTCAAAACGAAGCAGGAGAAAGAGCAATATATCATTTATTCGTATGAGATCAAGAGTGCCTGTTCTGAACTGCGAGTACTTTTTTTTTTAGCGCGGTAGCACTACTAGGGGCACTTTCCGATTTCGCGCATACGTACTATCGGCGGCGAAAGTTTGCGAGACGCGATTTCAAGGGAAAACGTTTATTGTAGGTGCATATCGGTACCCGCTCGCCCGACATTGTTACCAGAGGAAGGAACATGCATTTTTTGTCCCGCACACCCACGAGCCGTAAGCATTTGCTGGCGATAGTACGTACGTCTTTGAAGCCTGCTTTCTGGCAGGCAGCCCACCTGCCTAAATAATGCCCCGTCCCTACTGTGAGGGGGCCATGGAGCAGATTTTCTTTTTGTTAGTTATTACCACTAACTCAAAGTTTTGCCAATTATCATTTTTAATCACCTGGCAGGCCTTCACCTGGGTGAAGGACCTTAAGGTAAATGCCTTCAATGTAAAGGCCTTTAAACCAAAGGCCTTCATAGTAAAGGTGCTTAGGTTAAATACCTTTAACATGTACGGACCTTATGTGCTCCCTGTAACTAGTGCTACTGCACGATATTCCACGCTTGGCTATGCTAAACCATCCACTATTTTTTCCTCTCTTGCAGGGCCACTGCTCGTGCAAAGCTGGAAACTCGGTACGGTGCAAACACATGATTGCAATGCTGCTTTTTGCACACAGGTAAGCATGCACAAAGATGATTCATAATTTAGGAGTTCCACTAGCTTCATTCATCAAATTGTGTCTTTTCTATGCGTGTTGCAGTTCAGTTCCAACGTACAATTAAACACAGTTTGACGCCGCTTCTTATCTATGAATGAATATGTTACTCGTTTCTCACAGGATTTTCGGGTTGCTCTTGAGAATGTTTTATTTACTTAGAATACAATCTGTTCACTGCTGCAGAGCTGGCATCCAGAACTTGGACCTCCTCACTTGCACCGACGTGAAGCAAGCGTGGGGCAGACTGAAAGCGAAAAACATTTACAAGGCCAGAAAAATCAAGGACTTGTGCCACGTCCAGCCGAAACCAAGGATTCAGTTGGACACTGAGAAACTCAGTGCGATTCGGCAGCAGCTCATTGCTGCTGCTCCACGAAGCGCCTTAGCAAGGCATGTGGAAGGCCGCTGCCTTCAACATGAAAACCATGGAGAAAGTGATGAGAACCTGTGCAGTGACAACACGGGCTGTGAACCTGATATGATACTGCAACATATACTTGCCAGCCAACATGCAAAGCAGTTCAAAGAACTACAGTACCATGAAGTGGCGTTCAGGGACTGGAACAGATTCAAACTTTACAGAACTCGTAAGGAGCACTTGAGCCCCAATCTGTTCAAATTTTATGAGGACATGGTTGCTGTGAGTGCAGTACAAGCAGCTAAAATTTGTTCACAAACGATTGGACAAGATAGTGCACAATGGAAATGGGAGCGAATGCTCCGTATAACCGGAAGCAAGTGTCACACTTTGTATCGGTTTGCACCATCACCAGCACACAGCTGGGAAGAGAAGATCACAAAAATGCTAACAGAAAACTTTCCAGGAAACGACGCCACAAGATATGGCAAGGCTTGTGAGAAGCCAGCTCTTGAAGAGTATGTGCTGAACACTGCTGATGCAGTCTCGACATTGGGCCTGGTTGTGAACCCTTTGGTTCCATGGCTTGGCTTCAGCCCCGACGGAATTGTTTTCAGACGTGGAGAGCCAGCTGTCTTATTAGAGATAAAAAGCCCAACACGTGGCAAAACAGAAAAAATTTCTGAGCTTGTGAGGCAGAAGAAAGTGCCGTACATTCTGTGCCAAGGCGAAAATTATAGCTCGAGGCCTACCCACTGCTATTACACGCAAGTGCAACTGGGACTATTTCTTTTGGATTTGGAAGAAGCCCGCCTTATTGTATACAGTGAGGTGGAATCTCTGATAATCGTTGTGAGGAGGTGCGTGCCATTTATTGACAGCCTGATTCGAATTCTGCAGTATGTGTATTTTACACACTACCTGCCAGAACTTATTAAGTATATGAGATGATGGAAGTGTAATGGGTTTCTCGGGCACAGGACACAAAACACAGCACGGCACGGCACAAAGCAAGAAGCGCGGAACGGCGTTCACCGACAGTCAGCGGTTCCAACAGCACCAACAGGAGGCACGCGCTCGCCGAGAGCAGTCCTGCTGCCGCGCGGGCACTTCTTCGTCATTACAGAAGGAATAAACAAGCAAAAATGTATGCATTGTGGTCACCAGTGATGTAATGAACACCCAAAACAAACAACACAACCCTGTCATTTGTCAGGCAATGTTCTCCTAATACCTACATACTGATAAAGCAGAAACAGTATGCTCGCCTGAAATGCCACAAAATCTGTGCATATTTAAAAAAAGATACTATGAAGATGGAAGCAATTTGTTCTCACACAGGACCAGGATGAAATGGCCCTGGGTACTTTCACACGTAAACTGGTTCACCAAATTGTACGATTATATGCACATAAAAGAGGGAGAAAAAATTGGAGATGCCACAATGAGATTTTTAATGAAGGCAAAAGACAGCATTGCTCCATCCCTCTCGATGTCAATTATATTCCCCTGCATGTCTCCAGTCTCTGCGATTCTGTTCGCACTCTGACAAGGTGAGGCTTACAGAATTGCTCCTGATGTACAAAGGTAACAACCAGATCTGCTTGCTTCACCCATTTAGCTAGTTTACTACACAATATGTTTATTTAACATGAGGATGTTGGGTGTAAAAAGCCACTGAGAAGGCTCAACGAGGCGGGCGCACCCTGCACATGTTTGGCAGCGGTACACTTGAATATTGCAACAGCATCAGCATGAGAGCACTTTCAGAGGAAAAAAACGGAAGAAATCAGAACGCAACAGAGTTCACACTTTTTAGCTATACATCTATTCGAATTTATCAGTTAAATAGCCAAGTCAGAATCCAGCAGCTAAAATATAACCCCTCCCTCCTGCTAGAAGGCCATGCAGCAGAACTAATTTGTTTTGTAAAGAGTTATGACCACTGACTGGAAATTTTGCTCATTTTTTGTTCACTTGACATGTTTTATTGTAGTTTTTATTAATGTTTGCATTTATATTGGCTCTGGCATTGTCGAAAACAAAGTCCCTTAAGGCCTTCCAAAGGAGGCTGGTGCTGCAGTCGCCACATGAACGACAAGGCTGGTGCTAGGAGTGGTCACACAAGATCTGCACCTTCAAATACATTTTTCTGATAGGCTGTGATATCTGAAAGACATTTCCTATATCTTTCTCTATGCATGTGCATACCAGACGGTAACAATGTAATACACAATGTACCTGTGGTTACTTACACAAAAATATAACAAAATATTCCATGCGTTTATTGTTCAGCCGCCACGGTGGCTCAGTGGTTACGGTGCTCGGCTACTGACCCGAAAGACGCGGGTTTGATCCCAGCTGCGGCGGTCGAATTTTGATGAAGGAAAAATTCTAGAGGCCCGTATACTGTGCGATGTCAGTGCACGTTAAAGAACTCCAGGTTGTCGAAATTTCCGGAGCCCTTCACTGTGGCATCTCTCATAGCCTGAGTCGTTTTGGGACGTTAAATCCCAATAAACCAACCTATTGTTCAGACGTGAGCAAATGGCTGAAATTATTGAGCCACAACCTACCCGCACCACTGTCTGTATGCTCATATGAATCACAAAAACCCCTAAAATCTTTTGTCTGCGAGCACAGGTGCAGACAAATTAACAATTCCCGCTATAATAATCATTGCCTCATCAACAACGGCCAGCATTTCCCAGGGCAACGGGCCTTTCAGCATTTTAAACAGCTTCAGGCGTTGAATTGCCCTTTCAACATGTACACGTGCCCGAGCAATTTGCAGAGTTTTCGCTGCTTCATCTGGTGAAAACTGTGCCTTCCGCAGAAATGGAGGCTGCACAACACCAATCCCCAAGGCAGCATATGTACTGTCGATGTTGAACCCCTTGTCCACCATCACATCACATTTGAAAGGGTCTAGTCTGCGCAAGATATCTGTGTCCTCCACACATGCTTTATCAGAGGCACGGCCTCCAAATGAGTCGCTCAAAAAAGTGATGAGTGCACCTGGTGATACACCAATCAAAACTTTCATTGTGTGAACACCTTTGTAGTGCGAATATTTCAGAATGCGGCAGGACACACAGTGGGACTTTTCCACCTCAACTTCTGTGCAGTCAAGCACAATCCTGACATCCTTGTATGCCACAAAGCATTGAGGCTGATTCTGTTGCACTTCTGCCTTGCTTGGCCAAGGGATAGCTGCTTCCAGGACAGCTGTTTTAACTTCGGTCTCATGCAAGTAATCCGCGACCCAACGCGCGTTACAAAAGAAAGTACTAGCATTCTTGATCTTATGTTTATTAGCGATATAGTTCAATTTTCAAACTATTCAAGCGAGGTAGTAGATGGTCTATCAGATCACAAGGCTACATTATGTGTCCTCCCGTTAAGCATATCGACTTCTTTTGAAAGGCAAAAAACATGGATTCTTGACTGGTCAGCCGCGGATGATGTCAGCATTCTTGATCAATTGGAACTGTCATACTCAAACTTCTGCGTTAGTTCCCAAGATCCCTCAATGTCTGTCAACCAGTTATGGCTGACTTTCGTAACTATTGTACAAGATTGCGTATCTAAGTATATCCCACAGAAAGCCAAGCCAGTGCACCGAACAAACCCATGGATAACCAGAGGGATCATACATCTGAAGCGCAAAATTGCACGCCTAAGAAAGCTGAAACGCAGACTGTACTTGTCAAGTTACGCTACGAAAATCGGCATCCATTCACGAGCACTCAAACAAGCTGTGAAAGCGGCCAAGCAGAAGTATATGAACGTCACTCTTTCTAACTTTATTAAGACGGCTCCTCATAAATTCTGGCGGTACTTGAACTCAAGGACTAGAAAGAGTATACCTGATCCGAATGTTGCACCAATCACAGCCACTTCCTTTAACAATTACTTTAAATCTGTGTTTACGCTGGATGATGGCACCACCCATACGATAGAATCCCATATTAACGACAGCAGCAATACACTAGAGGAAATAACACTAACTGAAGAAGGAATATTTGCCCTACTTCTCAGTCTTGACACGAAAAAATCGGCAGGCCCAGACAATATACCGAACGCATTTCTGAAACGTTACGCTGAATGGATTTCCAAGTATTTGCTTATTTTATACAAGAAATCAATAGAAAATGCAGAACTCCCAGAAATGTGGAAAATAGCCAAGGTAATTCCGGTGTATAAATCAGGAGACCCAGCAAATGCTTCCAACTATCGCCCTATTTCCCTTACATGTACGGCTTGTAAAATCTTAGAACATTTAATTTTGAAGCACATTACAACGTTTGTAGAAAACCACAATTTACTTATTCCCAATCAACATGGCTTCCGAAAAGGTTTGTCCACGACAACGCAATTAGTAGAAACTGTCCACGACCTAGCTATGACAATAGACAAAGGGGGGCAAATAGATATGGTATTCCTTGATTTCTCAAAAGCATTCGACCGGGTATCTCATTCTAAACTTCACTACAAGCTAGTTCACTTTCTTGGAAACGGCTCAATAACTAATTGGATAAAAGCCTACTTAACTGATCGACATCAGTTTGTCTGTTTTGAAAACAGCCAGTCGGATTTAGCAGCAGTATTATCTGTCGTACCACAAGGGTCAGTGCTCGGCCCAATTCTTTTCCTTCTCTTTATTAATGATCTGTGCAAGAATATTGATGCAACAGTACGTATGTTTGCGGATGATTGTGTGATGTACAAAGAAATCAATAGCTCTGCCGACCAAATACTGCTTAACAAATCCCTGCTGTACATATCGGAATGGTGCGACAACTGGCAGATGGCCCTCAACCTGGAGAAAACCGTCTGCATGACCGTCACAAGAAAGAAACAACCATTAAACTTCACTTATGGAATTGAACAGAAGTCCCTTACAAAAGTAGAGCAATTCAAGTATCTTGGTGTGATTATTAGCTCCGATCTACGTTGGAACAAGCACGTGACACACATTGCCACAAAGGCACATTCCGCGCTTTATACCGTAAGACGTTCCCTTCGACTTGCTTCACCTGAAACAAAACTGTTAGCCTACATTTCACTTGTCCGCTCAGTTATAGAATACAGTATTATTGCCTGGTTGCCCTACACTAAACAATATATTGATAGATTAGAAAGTGTTCAGCGAAAAGCTGTCCGCTTCATTTATAACAAATACAGTCGCCATGACTCTCCCTCACTGCTTTTACAAAAAGCCGGCCTATCTACAATTCACACACGAGCTAGACTGTTGCGGCTTAAGTTCTTGTTCCTCCTCTTGAATAACGACACAAAACTTGATAAAACTAGATACCTGCTTACGCCTAATACATGTGTCACAAGAACAAAACATGAAAAACATCTATCTGAATATAGATACCACAGTGATGCATTCAAATTTTCATACTTCCCGCATGTAATCCGTGAATGGAATATGTTGCCATCTGAAATTGTAAGCCAGCTCACTCCTGAAGCATTCGTGTCGAAGGTAGCAAACCACTTTCAAAACGGTTAACATTGTCACCATGTGTCATTTACCATGTTTCTTTCTATGAGAGTGAAAAGTTCCTTCTCTGCAGTCTTTTATTGTGTACTTTTTCATGCATATGTGCACCCAATCCTGTTACGGCCTCAAAGAGAGGCCAACAGTATGTAATAAATAAATAAAATAATAAATAAGCTGCCAAGGGGCGTATGGTGCCATAAAAATAGCGGTGCACTGTCGCCTCAGACACTGCAAATAATGTGGCTAAGCACCTGAAGGACAGAAAGGTTTTCAGGCGAACAAGCACTATAGTGACTCTTTCTAGTACACTTCTTTCTGTTTTCAGTTTGTCAATATCAGCCACAGCACCAGCAATAAACATCAGAAGCTTCATATTCTCTACACCTGTGAAGGCTTTCACACAAGCATCGCTATGAAACATGTCAATGAGAGTGGTGCTGGTGCTAGGTGCTGTGCTTGGATCAACCTGCACAGCCTTGTGTACAGAAGCAGTCTGGCTCTTGTTGAACTGCCGGAGGGTCTCGACTGCAGCACTGTCCAGGCCTTCAATCTCTATCGGGTGGGCATCAAGTAGAAGAAGGGCCTCAGCAGCGTCATTTTTCCTTGTACGCTCTGTGTCCTTGTTGGCACTGCTTTCGCACTCCGGTGTTTCCTGATAATACAGACAGATAATGGACTGACAAACTGTAGAGAAAAAAGGCCATAGAAAATGCCTTTTTTTTCAATGAATATAATACAAAACTCAATACAGAATTAAACACTGCAAATGTTTCGAATAACTTCGTGCAATGTTTGTAAGTAATAAATACTTACACACCTCATAGAACAGTCCTGCCAAAGTTACACATTTTGAGAATTTGATAGTTTTTTAGGCACACTTCAACTCGTTTGAGTGTTGAACTGATTTGCCTGATGTAACCAGTTATGAAGCAGGCCATACTGAGCTTTGGAAACTTTACCACATGAAGTTGAACTCAAACTCACACAGGTTAGGCTTGTACTTTCTGAATTATCCTGTAGTGATGAGGAAGAAGTGCTTGCAAGTGGATTGACAGCATGGAGTCCTGAAAGAAACATAATGAGATATGTAACTCAAGTTTACTTGTTTTGCTAGCAAAAAATCGGATTCAGATCTGGTCGAAATAATTAGTGGCTCAGGGAAAAAAAATGCTGCCCACTTTCCAGAAAACGATAATTTACAAAATGCCAAGGAACATCTGGCAACAAAATTTAAAACGCTGTTTTCATGCACTTAGCTAATAAAAAGCATCATATCGCATCGGTGTAAAAGTAGTTATCAGTTCATACTACTGTGGTACCAAAAAGACAAGGACGGAGACGGAGTGACCACAACACAAGTGCTAGAGCACTTGTGTTGTCGTCACTCCGTCTCCGTCCCTGTCCTCGTGGTGCCACAGCAGTATGAATTCGTACCAACTTGCCTAATTCTCAACCCTTTTGAAGTTATCATTTCACTTCATAACCGTTTTATGGCAGTTTGTCAATTGCAGATTTTGCATAAAGTGGCTTACTTGCTGCTCTTCTTGCCGATGCTCGCATAGCTCTTTCAGCCGATGCCTGTTTTCTTGCTGGATCTTTGTTCTCAAGGCTCCTCACAGGCAGACGCTGTGATGGCACTGCAGTCTTCTTCAGTTGCCTCCGGGCTGGTCTCCAAACTTCTGGTGCTTGACAATATGAGATCACGTTGTTAGTAACATATTTCTCATGCCGTCATTTGGAGGAACACATTCTTTATGCAGTCAACAGGGACACATAACAATGATTAATATATGCCAGAATCAAGGACAAAAACAATTAAATCTAATGAGGGGAAAGTAAGAAAAGGAATACCATAAATCTGTGCTTAGTTGCAATGAGCAAGTCTGACAGATTTTTGTAGTGCCAAGAATTACTACTACAGGGTTGTGATTGTACCTTAGACAGTCTTGATAAGTAAATAAGTATATACACAGTGGCTTCTTTTAATCTCACAGCTTCACAAAAAATGATGGCAATGGTCACATGAATGCTGCCATCAGTGAGTGCGTTTTGGGCTCAACAAGAGCTAGATAATGGTCATGGCTATATATCTAAGTAGCTGAGATTTAACAATTATGTTCTTAATCATTTTCGTGCGGCATGATGTAATCACACTCTTGAAAACTGTATTCATTGAATCCTAATTCAATTTACAGAAGCTGTTCAAGTGGAATAGGTTTTCAGATATTCATGTGCAGCCAGTTCTGATGCATGCTGAATGACACTGTAGAGCAAGGGGCAGAAAAAATAGGGAATTGCTTCATGAATACTCAAGAGCTACTGCGTTTCATCAGTAGTTTTCAAGATTGTTACTGCAATGTGCAGCGCAAAGTGAATAATTAAATCGGTAATTAACAAAATGTGCCTAATCAGTCGCATAGACGTAGCCGCTATTTCGCTATCTTGTCTCTGCCAAGCCCACTCACACTCAGTGAAGACAGCACGAAGCTGCAAAGATTAAACGGAAATCATACTGGGAAACATGCTCACACTTGCATAGCTAGTCAATTCCTGCAAAGCAAGTAAGCAACCACACAATTTGATTTTTTTCCAAGGCATTGTTGGACATCACTACACGCGTTTGTCCTCCCCCTCACTTTTTGTATTCTGCCTTCTGAAGCATCGCGGCAAAAGGCCTCCGAAAATTCAATGATCTTCGTAATAACTCAACAGTCTAGTGGTACAATAAAAATTTTTGTCCCAGCTCTGTAGCTTTGACGCTCGAGTGCCGTACAAAAGTTGATGGATTTGACGCCGGTCACTGCGGCTGCATTTTGATACAGGCCAAATGCAGAAAAACACTAGCGAAGAGATATTTTAGTGGGTGTTAAAAATGTGAAGTGGTCAAAATTTATCCTGGCACTCCACTACGGCCTGCTTGTAAGCAGCGTGCTTTTTCTGGCAGGAAGCCCAAAACGATTCCAACGCATGAATGCTAACCGCGACTTTGAGGTGGTCTGCCGTTTTATCAGAGCTGGCAGCGCGAACATTGATGTTGATCAGACAGTAAAAGAGAGCTATACAAGGCTCCCCCCAAGAAAAATGTTCCCCAGTCAATCTATCGCCGAACAAAGAATAATAAGTTGTGCTGGCGTGTGTCCATCGTGAAGAGACGCAAGTACAACGGAAAGACAAAATATTCACTTACCAGTTGTACCCCAGAAAAAATCTTCGGGCACGAAGTGCGCGCTGCACACCATCATCGTTTTCGTGACAGGCTTCCCGATGCGAAGTTTCACTGTCCACTCCTTTTTCGCTCGATCGTCACAGGGAAACGAGTGCAGGCTTACCTCGCCTTTGACTGCACGCTTCGTGCACTGCGGCACACAGCACATTTTATTACTTTTGAACTTCTTGCTCATAGTGAGCAAATAATGTGCCAAAAGAATGCCACTGCGTGAGGTGAGAAAAGCCGCCGTAAAAATGATCTGAAGCCAAACACAACACAAACGCACCACACCACCGATGTCAACTGGCCGCGGACGCCGCGGGCATCCCCTGATGGAGGGTTACGACGGTTGCCGCATGGCGTCGCTACCGTCTGTGAAAGTTGCGAATATTTACGAATACGTAAAATCCAACTCTCAAGCTTGCTCTCCATAGCGGCGCACTAGCAAACTAAGCCTGCAACGCATCACAATGCGGAACTGATGCGAATGACTTATCAGCGAGCGGTGGACGGTGGCGCATGTACGAAGACGAAGGCGGCGGCGAGTAATTTTGTAACTATTTGTGTTTCATAGCCACCTCAAGATACACAAGCTGCGAAGGCGTAACAGTGGGAATTGCACCCACTGGGCGAAGCCAGCGAACACAGAACTGACAATGCCGAAGTGAGGAACATCGTGCATGTTGACGGCAGCGTTGGCGTGGTCAGGAGAATAAAAGAAAGAGGGAAATGAAGTGGACGCTGCGTGAAAGGACAAAACATTCGTTGCTAAATCAAGTATGAGTCGAAAAGAGGCTGATGACAAGTGTGAAATGGCTGATCTGTAAAAAAAAAATAAAATCAATTCTCAAATTGCATATAAAAACTACTATGATATGGGACCCGGCGTAGTGGTTCCTTTAACTGCAACGAGGTGTTAGCACTCGGGTGTATCTGCATTTCGCTCGATAGACGCTGAAACTGTCTATCGTCTTCAACTTCCATTTGTGCGCAAATGACGAAAGGATAGGAAACGCGCTTTCAATCCCGTTTTCAGGAACGTGTCGTTGGTGTCCAGCTGCAAAGGCCTGCTTTCGCACAATATTTCGTGGTGAGCAATGCTAACCGCCAGCAGTTTCTTTGTTATGTGTCTCTGTGATGTATTGCTTACTGTGCATTCAAAGGTAGAGAAGGCTCAAAACCTCCTTCAGGACACGAGCGATGGCGTATACAACGAGTCAGCCTGGCAGGCTGGAGGTGTCAGAGGCCAGCGACCTGCAGCACCCGGAACTGAGAAAAATTGGCGAGATGGAGTATTTACCGGCGGCAGTAAGCGCGAGAGTTATCCAGCGTCGAACGTCGGTCGCTGCGCAAGGGTCACAGTTATTTCCCCATAAGGCCCCAAGGCCGTCCATCGAGCGTCTTGGCACCGAGCCGAGGGCTTCCCATTTGCGCCCTTGTCATCTGGCAGCTCACCGGCCGGGGGTCAGTGACCAAGATCAAGTACGTTTTGTTCGACTTTCCGCGAAGGGCAGTGATACCAGTTCCTCTTTTCGGTGTCATGCGGACCACTCTCGAGGGTGTCTTTATCTCACCTATGGTTGCTGGGGCGTTTGTTCATTCGTTTGACATGCGGGAAGAGCGTATCCACCGATTTTTGCAAATGGCTGCAAGCTTTCCCCTGACTTGTGCAGGGTTCCAGAAATGGGTCTTTGACCCCACCTCGTGCAGACAGATGAAAGCCCGTCAGCAACGCAGCAGTTTGACCAAGCAGCCACGCTACGGGGAAAGCACCCGGCTGTAGGCTCGTTGTGACGTGCATCCTTTGGCGACTCTGTTGCCACAAAGCCACGTGGTCCACAAGAGGCGCGAAAGGTCGGCAGGGCATATTTCGCTGAACTTTCACCACGGAAGTCACCCGCACGTGCACAATGTCACGCCTGTTGGTGGAAAGATCTGTGGGGGACTGATGATTGCGATTTTTTATGGCGCAAGGGCATCTGGGGACGAAGAGCGCCCTGTCATTTCGGTCTACACAAGGTAGGGTGAACGACCCATTTTGCAAGCACTTCACCCTAGAGAAGCCGAGCACCAGGCCAGGGGAAGGCTTGTACCCATTGTATCACCGGTGGGTACCCGTCGGCACGGGAATCGAACCCTGTATCCCCCGCATGTACAATCACCTATCACCTTTCAAGAGCGTGCTGTGGTCGCGTCCAGAATAAAACGAAAAAGGAAACACAGCAGCCTTGGTACACGTCATGAAATACACTAGTTGTTGCGGCCGAAAGGACGGAATGCGCGTATGAAGATCCCGGAGCCAGACGATATGCTGTGCACTTCGTCGCAAGTGCACTCGTCGACAGTGTCTACGGAAGGCGATCATTGTAATCAGCGGCGAGAAAACAAATCAGCAACGAATCTAGCTTGCACGTCCACGTGTGCTGTGTCAAGGACAGGAGATATTACACTAGCGGGACATCAATGACACCCTGCATTTATATTTTAATAATTATTATAATTTGATTTTAGAGAACACTAAATTTTTTCTGTTTGTCAGTGAGGAAAGCATTCTTACGCAGGAAGTAGTTTCTTACATTGCCTATTGAATCTGGTGAGTCAAGAAGAGTGAGTGTGCCCATTGAGTCGAGAGTCGAGTGAGTCTTGAGTCGAAATAAGTGTTTCACCCCGGATGAGTCTTGAGTCTCAGTGAGCTCAAGTGGGTTGTGAGCCATACTTAAGATCATGAGTTCGAGTGAGCCCGGGGCTCTGTGTGTGTGAGTTTGAATGAGCTTGTAGGTTGACCAAATGTTTTTCAGTGAGCCTGAGTGAGCTTTCGGGATTTTTCCGAGGTATGCTATTGATGAGCCTGACGTAGTCCGTTGCATTACACCTGGCACAGATAGCGTGCAGTTTACCAAAAGTAACTGCGATCACTTGTATTTCTAAGCACCCGCTACAAACGTTTCCTGTAAACCCGGACTAGACATCAAAATGCAACGAATGCAATGTACTATGTCATCATCATCATTACAATCATCATCAGCCTAACTACGTACACTTCCGGCTAAACGCCTCTCATATGTGCCAGCTCCGGCAACCTTAACGCCGCAAATCTACTGTGCAATATAGAGCAAACATTTAAATTCGGAACATTCGCGCAGTCTTACGCCGATTTCAAAACACTCAGGGGCGTTGGATACGCGCCCGTGATCTTCCCCATAAACGTTTCTAAGTAACCGAGCTATTTTCTTTGAAATCTGTCCCCTGACCTTAAAACAACGTTCGGTTGAATTTCTTTGTAGGAGAAATTCGAGGCCCGTGTACTATGCGATGTCAGTGCACGTTAAAGAACCCCAGGTGGTCGAAATTTCCGGAGCCCTCCACTACGGCGTCTCTCATAGCCTTAGTCGCTTTGGGACGTTAAACCCCATAAACCAACCAACCTTAAAACAACGTTCATTCGGCGACAAGTAGAGTTGGTCTTGGCTTTGACTGCCTCGCGCTCAAATTGGCTGTGTCGAACAGCGAACCACTTCGTGCGCTGTGGCCGCCTGAGCAACTTCCCTGTCTGTACAGTCTGGCGTGATTTGAACGATATCCGTTTAGGCTTAACCTACAAAGCCATTCCTTGTGAGAAAATTGAAGGAAATACATGAGATTATCTAGCCGCATGCTTCCCTTAAACTGCAGTGCCATTTTCAATGGAGCGTGATTATCCCTTACACCGGGAATGTGTTTTTAGTTCGGTTCGGCCCACTGTTTGCGTTTTTATCCACGCTCTTCGTTGAACGAAGCTTCAAAAGCAGTGACAGGCGTGAGAAGGTGTTATGGTTGATGCATGGTTTTGAGCGTATAAGCAGCGCTTCCCTCCTTTGTTTCCATCGGTCCGTCCCTTCGTTCGTTCGTTCGTTCCTTCCTTCCTTCCTTCCTTCCTTCCTTCCTTCCTTCCTTCCTTCCTTCCTTCCTTCCTTCCTTCCTTCCTTCCTTCCTTTCTTTCTTTCACTCATTCTCTCTTTCTTTCTTTCTTTCTTTCACTCATTCTCTCTTCCTTTCTTTCTTTCTTTCTTTCTTCCTTTCTTTCTTACTTTCTTTCTTACTTTCTTCCTTTCTTTCTTTCTTTCTTTCTTTCTTCTCTCGCCTTCCTACTTTTTTCCTTCCTTTATTTATTTCTGCCTTTCGGTCTTTCATTATTTCTGAGATTCATTGTCGAATTTTTCTTTCTGCTTCTTTCTTTTCTCTCTTCCTGTTATCCTTCGTTCTTTCCTTGTTTTTCTGCCCTCCTTCATTATTTGCTTCCTGCCCCCCCCCCCCCCCCCTCTCCTTTTTTTTCTATCATTTGCATTTTTCTTTCGTTCTTGTTTCCACCCTGCGTTAGCCATTCGTTCTTTTGTTCGACTGCTTCAGCTTTCTTCCCCTCTTGCCAAACTCGACAGGGATTCACTTTATTTACATTTTTCTTCTCTCTTCGACTGCATAGCTCCCATGTTATAAAAATTCGGCAGTGCAAAGCTACTGCATTGCTGCCGTGGGACCCCCCTTTTTTTCAGATTTCTTGCTTGCTGTCTTCGCGCTGAAGGAAACTAGAAATCAGAGGAGGAATAGGTTGATGAAAAGCCAAACCAACGTTAGGAAAGAAGTTGACTGGCCAAATGCCGCGCATACTAGCACTTCAGGCTTTCGCAAGGTTGGAGCTTTTTTTCTTTTCAGTTTATCGTGAACTTCTCGTTAAAGGTTAACCATTGTCGGATACACATTTGACGGACTTCGATGGTTGCTGTAGTACTGTTTTGTTGTGAAGTGGGGCCTGCGTTGGGGTTCATAACTTTGCCGCCGATTTAGAACTCACGTAATTTTTTTTTGTAAGCAAGACAGCAAAGAGAGGAACACTGCTCTGAGTGCCGAGTGCAGTTTACGGCAACTACGCACCCAATGCAAAAGCGCTGCGTAAGTTTTGCCTTTGCTGGCACTTCCAGCAGAAATGAAAATAAAATAGCAACAGCGAGGCTAGGCGAGGAGAAGTAGGGGAATTATGGCGCGCATACATGTAATGCAAACACTGAGGTGTGCATGAAATGTGACGCGTATACCGGCCTTGTCGGCACGCAGATATGCAGAGCTGCTCTCGGCTACAGTGGTCAGCCAACCCTTCGCGCGGCAGATCGCCGCTCGAATAACGGAGGGGTCGCAGGTTCAGCGAACCCGCTGCCCGAGCTTCGGAGTCGGGTCGCCGAACCCTCGGAACACCATGAAGCCAGTGGGTGCGGCCGCTGACGATTGCGGTCGCAGCCACAGACACATACTCGCACGCACGCTACGCACTATCGGAGCACGCCGCGGCTGCGCGGCAAAACGGGCGCTTATCCGCCGTTTCGAAATCTCCCTCGTCGTGGCGTCGCAAATCAACAACCTTGCATGCGAACGTCGCTCCGCCATACGCGTCACCGAGTTTCCGCGAGGTCTGTGGCGCGCTTGTGACGGCTCCAGCAGTTACCCCCCGCACACGGCTTGTTTTTCTCTCCTTGGCGCCTTCCCATCGAATGCGTGTAGGGCGCGAGGTTATTTCATGCGCACGAGGACAGAGACCAGCGATCGTTCACCCCAGCTGCGCCGCGCTCGTGAATGTGCGCGGGCCTTGCTGTGGGGTGGGGGTGTGTGTACGTGTCGCTATGTGTTGTGAGCAGTAGTGAATTCTTGCGCGCTGTTTTTTTTTCCTTACTCGGGTTGTTCACCTCAAGTAACCTTTGCGCGGGGGCCACTAAACGGATGCGAACTTACTGGATAGCATAGCACCCCACACCTGCTACGGACAAAGCGAGGTATGCAAAGCTCGCAAAGCTACGAGTTTGACCCCTAATGAGCCGTCCGTGCAGCGTTTGTTGAAGTGCGGCAATGGCGACTGCTTCAAGCTGTCAGAGCGGGGTCCACTGCGGAGGCCTCAGAGTCACGCGTGGATTAGAGTTCACCGATGCCAGTAACCACGCAGCGATGTGGAGCTGTGAGGGCCTCTTTGTCGCCTGGTCATCAGGTCATCTGCGCGCGCGCCTCTGCAATTGTTGCTGAACGTCAGATATGAACAAAATGTTTCACCTCTCGCCACAAGACGTGACTGATACAAGTCGAAGTAAATATCGGAACAAAAGATTGCTTTCGTAATAAATGCAAAGAAGGAAGAAACATGAAAATGACCGAAGGATTTCGTGAGCATTCCTCCCACAGGAAACCTTGATAAATCGGAGTGCATATTATCTCGTTGGTCAAAGACCAGAGAGCTCACAATGTTTCATTTTTTTTCCTTTAGCACTGTTGCTTAAGATTTGACATATTGTATTTGTATGCGCTCAGTCTTATTACCAAACGCGCACTTTTTTCGTGGTGCTACATGCTATAGGATATTATGAGTTTGAATAATACCGACCTTTATTCGACGATCAAGTGGAGGTTCAGAGTGGTTTGCAGCTCATCTCTGGATGGGGTGAAGTTAGGAGCAACAAGTTTAATTACCCAAATCTGGGGGCTGACAGGCCACCACAATGCCGATAAGTCACCGAAATTGTCTACGCCGTAAATACGAGTTCGGGGCTCGTGTAAAAGAACTCCCACGTTTTTCGCCCTCCACTGACAGCGATAGCTTTAGCGTACGGCTTCATGTGCCTTAATGCAGACAATTTTCGGGTTGATTTCTGCATTTTACCTCCTTAGGGATATCTTTATGCCAACTGTAGCTCTGCAGAATGCTTTCTTTTTTTTTTGTTCCATTGCAAACCGGTTTCGTCTGACGTTATCTTAGTGTGAAGTCCTCCACTGCCGCGGTAAAGCCCACCCATGTACTGGTTATGGAACCAAAGAACATATTATGAGTAAATGTTGCATGAGAGTGAATCCCAAAAGAAAGTGACTAGAAGTCGCGACTGTCTGCGAAGGGTGCGGAAATTTTGCAAGCCCCGATATCGCGGTATGCCGAAGACCTTAACTATGTCAGCGGGAAGTCCATGTGGAGAACTAGCTGCAAACCAAGAAATCAAGAGGCTGAAGGAAAAGATACATTTCGAGGCAGTAGATTTAAGCGGAGTTTAATGAGGGTGGCAGAACACAAGACGGAAATGTTTTCAACAAGACGGCATTCAATCATGTGATGAGAGGAACGATACTATGCCGACTGGCTGGTAGCTCTCTTGGCGGTCCCCAGAGCGCCCAGAAAGGGGAGTAAGACATGAGCAGGTGTCGGCTTCCACGATTCCAAGTGAAGGCACTTAGAGAAGAAAAGGCACACGGTATTCGAAGTGACCAGAAGGGTGGACAGTAATGACTGAGCGCCGTTGAAATGATGAACTAAAGACGCATACGCACAGCACGTAGCGCTGCCACGGTCATCTTATGGCCACGTCACGGTTGAGAAGCGTATTCATCATCATCATCACCACCAGGAGAGCAGCAGCAGCATCAGCCTAACTACGCCCTCTGCAGAACAAAGCCTCTCTCACTGACCTCTAATTAATCCTGTCTCGCGCCAGCCCCGGCCAAGTTGTTCCTGCAAACTTCCTGTATAATTTCATCTACCCACCTGACTCACCACCGCCCCCTGCTACGTTCGCCCTTTCTCAGAATTGACTTCGTCACCCTAAAAGACTACGAGAGATCTTTTAACAATTCAGAGAGAAGAGCTTTATTTTCTGAGGACAGAGCTGCGTGTTCAGAAAGAAATGCGTTCAGGAAAAATGCAATGCCAACAGACGCTATTTGCTTTTTCTTGTGCAAGAGAGGCAGACGATATTTGATAATCTTCTCGCGAGTATACGAGACCACCACAAATATCTAAGGTGACGATAAACGTAGCGTTCGAACACATTTATCGCCATGATCACCCAACTCGCCCAAACAGCTGCCCTTATATATAAGGTGGATTGGGATTTAAAAACAGCCAGGGCGTAACAATTTTTACAAAATATGGAAATAAATCAAAAGCAGGCTGAACAATTGAAGCAGGAGGATGAAAAATCCGTTCAGATAGGCGAAGGAGGAATTTCGCAGAATGGATTCAAATAATACATACGTTTGGAGATATTTGCAAAGTGGAAACTTTCACCGCCCTGACGCGAACGGGTTGCTACTAATCATGTCTCTACCTGCCAAGAAGATTTCCATTCAAATGACTAGAAACTGCTTCACGTATACAACCGCTGTACCTTACCGGTACTCTCCTATAGGGCAGAAACGTGGAGGCTAACAAAGAGGGTTCAGCTTAAGTTAAGGACAACGCAGCGAGCTATGGAAAGAAAAATGATAGGTCAAGAGATCGGAAGCGGGCGGAGTGGGTGAGAGAACAAACGCTGCTCAAACGAGAGACATGCTAATTGAAATCAAGAGGAAGAAGTTGGCTTGGGCAGGGAATGTAATGCGAAGGCAAGATAACCGCTGGTCCTTAAGGGTAACGGAGTGGATACCAAGAGAAGGCAAGCGTAGCAGGGGGCGGCAGAAAGTTAGGTGGGTGGATGAGATTAAGAAATTTGCGGGAATACGGTGGCCGCAAGGACCGGGTTAATTGAAAAGACATGGGCGAGGCCTTTGCCCTGCAGTGGGCGTAGTCAGGCTGACGATGATGATGATGATGCTGCTGATGGTGCTGTATTTGGAGACTTCAGGTAGTAGCCCTCTTATCACCCTATTTACTCGTATATTGTTAGATGCGCCGCATAGGTTGACGCCAACTTTAGGAAGCTGAAAAAAAAGTTTGAATATCGTCAAGAAACTCGGCGCACTTGAGGTCTGAAAGCGAATTCGACGCTTCATGCCGAGGAACGGGCGATACAAAGCGCGAGACGTAATCGCCCTCAGTTCGTTTTACTTTGGCCCATTTGCAGTGCCTCCGATGCCGTCAATACGTTAGCAGCATGCAGTAATCCTCCAAGGGGCACGTAATGCTGGGCATGGCTGTTGCACGCGAGAAAGTGCTACCGCTGTTTTCCTCAATCTGGCGCACTCTTCGGCGACGTCGAACTTGAGCGCTGGTGCGCAATTTCCTGACGCGTGCGGCCACCGACGTTCGTGAGGAAAGGCTCGGTGAGGGTTGAGCGATTGAGAAAAGTTTCGTTTTTGCGACGAGGCCACATTCGGCCTGGTCGCAGCGCGGCGGCGCTCCGAGCATTTCCTTCGTGTCGTGCTTATCAGAGAATCCTTCGCGTGGCTCTCTAGAAAACGATAAAAGGCGCTTGATACCATTGCGACGTAACGGTGGTTGCAAGGGCAACACTTTGGGACGGCCCGAGTACGGGCCGGAATGCAAGGATTTCAGCTGTAGAATCGTCGCTGTCGCTATCCCCTTGCCTTTTCTGCGTTCGTAGCCAGATTTGCGCCTTGCCCTGATTGTGATTCACGTATTGGTGTAGCTCCGATTTCTTTATAGCGCGACTTTGAGGAAAGAGGTTGGACCTATACGCGAGTAATTACGGCATATGCCGTTGTTTCAAACGCATGTGCGTGGATGCATGTGGCTCTTTCCTCTGCATTATTTTGTGCTTGTGCACCCAGTAATATTGAACGGCAATGTGATCGAAGAGAGTTGCGACAAGGCATGCAGGGGGGGAAGAGATGCGCTTAGTCGGAATCATTTCTCGCGTAGGCCCTAGCAAGCACTGCGAACGAGCATTGGCGCGGCATGCAACTGAGGTCACGGCTGAGTGCCCTGCAGCTTCAGTGTCCCCATCTTCGTTTGTCTGCCGCCTCTAACGAAAGAAACATGAACTTGGCCTCACGCTAGTCGCGTCCTCGCTTCACCTTCGGCACTCCAGCTCCTCTGCCGCCCGGCGTTTACAGCACATCGACGAATGTTTTATGTGCGACGTTGAAGAAACCAATGTAATGACTGCCGAGAGTAAAACTTGGTGCAGCCCATGCCACATGAGCTCAGTATCCTGTAATCCTTGCGATTCGACAGTGAATCTAACACAGGGAAGATTGAAAAAATTGCCGAAGCGGCACATGGTCTATGTGGGACGCCGTATAGTGGAGTGCTCCGGATTCATTTGTGCTACCTACGCCTCTTTAACACGCGCTGTCATCGCATAGCACACGGGCGTATTTGTATTTCGCCTTTAACCGCAGGTAAACAGTTCACGAATGCATCTTTCGGCATACAAGCACTGCCGTCCGGATGTGCACCACAATCTTCTGACGGGTCGCATTTAATCTTCCGGAAATTTTCCCGACTTGTGCATATTGCAACCACCAAATCACGTGAGTGTAGTGAATAGGTTAGATGACGTAGAAAGCGTATGTCACTTCACCAAGTGGGCTGCGAGTCTTCGTCATCGGCGCCTTTTTCACGCCACATGTATGTTACACAGAAGTGTAGTAGTGTCGATCCGAGAATAGGCTCCAATTTATCGGAAGCAAAAGGATTCGTGGCCAACGAAACGGGTTAGCGGACAGCAAGTGCGGTAGTCGTAAGCTGCTGGCCAGTAGTAGTAGTAGCGGTTTATTGGAAGAAAAATACAAAAAGGAAGGAAAAGACGCTGCCAGAAGCGGGAATTACTGTCTAATTAAGCACCGGAGCTTATCACAGTAGAAAGTACGTCCCGGACAGCATTCCCTACCGGTACTGGAGTCGCCTGGTAAAAGTCGCGCTTGCTCAGTCGTCTCCCCGTTACTTCGGTAATTGTAGTGGTAACACGATACACGGTATGCAAACGGTCTCTAATAGCCTGAAAGTTCACGTAAAGGGTGTGCAAATGGGGCAGTTTCAACGAAACCGCGTAAAAGTTGCGTCCTTTGAGGACTCGTTCGGCCTCCGTGGTGCTTCGGTCTCCTGTTCTCAGTTCTCAACTGGAGATAATGGGGGGACAGCGTGTCGATAGAGTTCTGTCGCATTTGTGTCCGATAGATGTCTTGCATTGGTGGGTGGTGGTGGTGGGGAGAACATTTATTGAGGCAGACAGACGGCTTTCTCTGTGGTTGTTTTGACTTGCCGGCCCAAACACGCGGCTTCGAGCAGGGCTTGAATTTTAGTGTAACCGACCTGATTGTTAGAAGCGTGTGTGTCCGTCATTTGCTGTCATTCGGTTGAGCTGGCTAGGTGCCGCTGCCTCCACGCAAACGCACTCTACACATGCGCAAGCACGCCCGCCCGCCCACTTCCCCATACGTGCGCATTCACGCACGCACGCACACGCACACACACACATGCGTACACGCGCGCACACACGCACGCACACGCACACAGGCGCGCGCACGCACACACACGCACGCACACGCACACACACACACACACACACGCGCACGCACGCACGCAAGCATGCAACGCAACGCACAGAAAGGGAAAAGAAGCCAACAGTCTAGTACAGAAAGGAACGCACCACCAGGAATTCGGGTCAAGCCCTTCTAGTTCAAAAAACATTAAAAAAAAGCGGGTTGACTAACGTCATCCGAGATAAATGACGGAAGCCAACAGTCATCGAAACCAAGGAGCATATGGGGATGTCTTTTTTTTATTAATCTTGTAGTTTTTATGAATGAGAGATTAATAAAAGCAGAAAAAACAACCACATGTCATCGGTGGCATCCGAACCCACGACCTCTTATGTGAGATCGGGATGTGAGAAAGAAACAGGATGACCGCGTGGCTGCAGAACAGAACGTGATAGGCTGCTCGGCTTAGCCGCACTGGCTGGACGGTGTGCGGAATTCCTTCTAATGGTGGAAAGATTAAATAAATGGTACTATTCTTTATATTGCGCTCTTATTCATTACAGATAAATACTGATTCGTCCATTCTTTTTTTTTTCATGTCGCGTACGGTAACCTACCAACTGAGCGACTCGGCGGCCGTCTCGCTGTGCGCTTTCGAAGCTCTGTATAGATACTATCGAACACAACTCAAGACTGACGTCGTGGGCCTATATATAGTGCGGCATCGCAGTGGTTGGCAGCCGAAATGGGACTGACCGCGGCTTAACCACGTCCACCGCGACGGCTTGAAAATCGGTCGACGCCATTGCCCGCAGTGCCTTCTTTTAGAGGCATCTGCCTCTTCTCTCTTGAGTGGCATCCGATTATAAGGTCCTGTGTTTTACAGTGAAACCCTACTTTGTCCGATTCTTAGGCCCTAACAGACTTCTTTTAGTCGGGTAAACCCGATTTTTACACGAATGCGCCTCCTGTACTAGTTCCTAACCGCACTTCTAAAGCTGAAATTAGTGCAGAGGCAACGTTCTGACGCTGTGGAATGTATTGCCAGTATAAAATAGGCATACAGAAATATGGGATAGTATACTTTAAAGTGTGCATGCGCCAAACGCTATTTCATATCGAGCGTTAACGCTTTACGTACGCTGTTCTCCAGTTTCACGTGCGCGACTCTTGCGTGCTTAAAACATCGTTTCGAATATGGCAGCGCCCTTCGAAGCAGGACCCCTCGCCTCGGATTGAATTCGTCGTTGTTACTGCCGTTTGCAGAACGTTCATAGGCCACAAATGGGGCACCGGGCTTTCGCTTCGTCTCATGTATACCTTGAGCAAAATGTATGAGCGACAAACTTTCTTTATTTTTATTTTATTTAGAGTGACGATTCTGCCGCTTCTAGTTATAAAGAGAAGCGTCGGTTTTTAGACAAAAATGCTTCCCATTCTAACAACTAAGTGGCGCCACTAGACTGAGCTTGTCGTTTCGCCTCCGTTTACATACGCTGAACTAAAAGTACCAAAGTGACAAATGACGTAACGTCCCGTGAATTACCTGCATTTAGCGTACGTAAGCGTACATACGCGTATGGTACCCAGACAGCATCGATTTATAGCCTTTTCTAACCATATCTGCGTACGCCGCGAGCAGACGACACAGAGCCGACTAGGCGCGGAGGAACAGGTTTAATGTGCTCTCCGGACTGGCTGAAGAGGCCTCCGCCTTTGGTAGTGCTGCAAGTTAGTTACGGGATGGAATATATAGTGAACGTGCTTTCCCAGTATACACAAAGCTGAGTACATATTTAAAAGGGGTGTTTTCTGGCAACTGCTCATTTTAAATATCTTTTAAAGCTATTTTCATGACGCGGTTCAACTTGAGGGCTCATGCGCCACGCGCTTGCGTGGTTTGAGGGCCGTTACATGCGCGTTCTGAGCTACCCCACGCCAGGCTTCGAAAAGGGGCATACATGCAGACACGCTTCGTTGCAGATTATCGCGCCGTGATGAAAAGAGACACGCGTTGCCAGCTCAAAGACTTGTCCTGGAAGTCGCAGGGTAAACCGCTGTTTCCAGCGCGTTCGCGGGACAGTAGCGTGTGCATCGATACCTGCGTTCCGCCCTTGCGTCTGGCCGCGTCTCGCGCCTTTCACATTGTACAAAGGCAGACGGGTCTTCCATAGATACGGAATCGCTGCTGAGGGAAAGGTAATGCACGCAAAGAAATAGTTGTAATAAACAAGAGAAAGAAAATATGGGATTTTGTAAAGCTTCTAATGGGACCTACCATTACCATATTGTGTACGAAAAACCACCAGCAAAAAACACAGCCTTCTATGCCCCGCACGACAACCACGTGTCTCTGCTGTAAAAACTTACCCGAGAGACAACCGAAATATGGAGCTGTATTCTGAATAACCCGATTTGTGCCCGAATTCGAGCTAAAAAAATAGCGCCCGATTTTTGCCAGGAGCAAAGCGCCAGGAGCAAAGCGACGCTTCGAGCACTGATATGCCTTAGGCGAGACGCTGGCCAATGCATGTGACACGATGATTTGAAGCGAGTGAAATGAGTTCCAAGTACTTCTTAGCGGGCTAGTTGGTGCATGTCTGGAAACTCGGAGGAGCTGTTGCCGCACTGGGCGCGAGTGATGTGTTTCGTGATGTGAGCTTGCTATTTGATATCCGTTATTTCGGTCCCGGTTTTCCACTTTTTTTCTTTTTAAATCCTTCAATAGGTGCGTTTATATCCCGTGTTCTTCCAGAAAAGGTTCAGTTGCGAAATAGCTCTGGTATCGCGTCTTGCTTCTTCTCCACTTCTTTCGCGCTACCTTCACCATGAATCCGGTTCAATTCGCCCAACTTTCCACCATGCTGTAGCGCAGAAATGCTGCATTTTGCAGCAGCTTCACCGAGCGGTAACGGCTGCGGCCCCAGCTGCGCGTCCTTGCAGTTGGTGTGCCTCTACGCTCGTGTGTGAGTCACGTACACGAGTGCGTGTGCCTGTGTGGGTTCATGGGGAAACTGTATGCCCAGTCTAGGCTCGTAAAAATAAAAAGGTATTAATAAGATAGTAAGTGCAGCAGTCACTGACACCTATTGCATTTTACAACCTTTTTACTATATATTTACTGCCCTCTTCACGGTGGTTACAAAAGTTTGGGCCTTCCTACCTTTTCACTACCTATGATCACTACTTAGCGTCCAGTTAGCAACCGTCCCTTGATCCCTAAAGTTGTGTGAATAAAAAATGATGGTCGATTTGCGTAGTTACGCCAAATGCGAACTAGGTGAGCTAGCAGTTCGGTTTTCACTTCGGTTTCGGTGTGCAGATGGAGTGTTCACTGATGGCAGTTGTTCGGATAGCAATAATGGGCGGATGTCCATATATCTAAAATTGGTCGTTCTGTTCATTCATAGATACCTAGGAGTCTCTCTACTACTCCTGGAGCAGTGGTGCAGCGATGCGCCACTGCTCTTCTATGACAGGCGCTGCCACCGGTGGGACTTTCCTTCTGAACGGCCTTACTTTCCGAGCCCGTGACATAACACACGCCGAGGAGGTCGCCATTGCGTTGGCTGCATCTGATTCTAATTCAAAAACAATTATTTCCGACTCGCGAGGGGCATGTCGGAACGTCGAGCAGGGCTGGGTACCATATCTAGCCTACCGCATTCTCCAAAACAACGTCTACACCGGGGACCCCGCGCACCGGCGTATCGTTTGGGCTCCTGCTCACATGGGCCTTGAGGGAAATCAGGCAGCTGACGCCGCCGCCCGCGCGCTCTCTCACCGGACATTCCCCTCCGACCCCGACGATCAGGAACTCGAATTCACTCCCGCTTACTCCTTTAAAGACATTGTTTTACATTATCAATCTGGCCATGGTCTTTATCCCCGCCCGTGTAAAGGTCTCTCAAAGGCGGAGGAGCGGCTTTTGCTTCGCCTGTATACCAATACTTTGCTGTGCCCGGCAGCTCTCAAACACTTCGACCCTTCTTTCTCGGGCAGCTGTCCGCACTGTGCGGAGAAGTCTTCGGACATTTACCACATGGTGTGGGCTTGCCCCTCTAACCCTGCTATCCCCCCTCACCCCAACCCAACCCGGGAGGACTGGGAGGCGACCCTGCTCGGCTGCTCTGACCTGCAGGCCCAACGGGCCTTGGTCGCGCGAGCCCGGGCGGCGGCCGACGCCACTGGGGTCCCGAACTAGGGACCTCCACCTAGTACTTGTAAGGGCTGGCCCCCTCTGGGTCAGCTCATGCAATACCTCCAGTAGTGCATGTGTAAATAAATGTTTTCCACCACCACCACCACCTTCGTGAGAGGCTGCTCACGATAAAATGGGATGCCGCCTGACAAGATGGGCAGGTGAGCAGTCTGCCATAAAACAGTCTTCAGACAACCACACAACGGCTGAATGCGGGCAATGGCAACTATATAAGTGCTAGGGCACTAAGATGGTTTTGTAGTTAAAGATTTCTCCAGGTCCTGCGGTTAGGCGGACTGACCTATTTCTATAACTGCGACTTCATAAGAAAGGCTGGTATCCTACCTCTGCGGGTAAGGGCTACTAGCCCGTAACTGAAGGGCAGATTTATAGAGTGTATTAGACGGAGAAAGATTTACTCGTGCAACGCGCAGTGGGCGTGTCGCGCTTGGGTGACTTTTTCTGATAAGTTTTTTTTTCTTGTATTCTGAACCTTTGTGTGTGCCCACTAGGATTATTTGATGTCGTCGCCTTGCATGCTTTATACACGTAATGCTCAGCATGTCTAATTCAAAGTGTGTGATTTACGACCATCACATCCTGGTAGTTCTCACTGGCGCCGGGCACTGATCGCATTGAACATATCCTTCACTCTAACCCCAGCAACTTCAAAACCGCCATCGAACACTTTTCTGTTAATTCACTTCTAGCCCACCTCTCATGTAAAACTCTGCCTCATGGGGTCTTTGAGGTATTGGAAATAAATAAACAAAGAAACAAATAAAAATAAATAAATAAATAAATAAATAAGGTTTTATTTTTCCCACTGTGTGTACACAGATTTAACAAGCTAAGCCAACACACCGTTCGAAAACATAGTAAGATATGCGAAAACTGTTTGTGCCCATTTTTTTTGTAAATACTTCTACCTTTTTGTTCATGATTGTACTGCTCTTTCACTAGCTTCTTAAGGTAGTAAATTTCACTACTTCTATTTTTGCTACATCCAATCTGAGAAGGAACGTGGTGGTCTGTGTGACAAGTATCTGGTTAGTAGTTACTCAGTGAAGTCTCCGATCTTTTCTTTAAGTAGCTGTTTATTATATTACCTTGTGACTCTATATTGATGGAAAAAGAAAGCTTCCGATGCTACGCCTGGATTGCCCCGAGGGATCCAGTGATCCTCTGCTGTTCAGGTGAGCTTGGACGTGCACAGTTATCCAAGTGAGGTGGTTTTTCACACAGGCTCATGTTTCTTTATCGAGGCTATCTTCCCTGTGTACTCCATCTTCCCTTCTTGGTCTCCTTCAAAAAGCGAACCAGGATGACACCGGTAACCTTGGTTTGTGCCCACCCTGCTATGTATACGCAGTGTACGCTTTGCGTGGCTGTGTACAGGTCTGTACAGTAATCGTGACACGTGCGTAAGCACCCCATCTGGTTTTATTCACAATCGTGGTATTTCATATCTTGACCAGCCTAAATGAATTGCAGAATGTGGTGTCTTATCCGCTAACATGCGCATCTGGTTGCGGGAACATTCTGTATTTATGTATTCTGCTCGAATGAATCCTTCTGCTGATGGTCAGTTCTCGTCCCGCATTCTTGCTTGTCCTTTGTCTTTCACGCTGTTTTGTATCAATATGAAAGCAGATTTAGAGAACAGCTGCATTTCTAACTTCTACATTTTGGACAAGCTACCTCCGTATTGCTAAAATCGCGCACTGCGTAGCTAGACATGCTGTACTAGCCAATATGTGTAAGTACATCTGTTGTGCTTGTCTCCTATCCTTTGTTAAACTAAGCAACTTAGATATTTACATAACCCCATTTGGTGAAAATCTTGTGTGTTTATGGTTACGTATGCGACTTTTGTGCGTGTGTCCCTCGGTCTTTATCCTCATCGGAAGTGGCTAGCCAGGCATATTGCGAGGCATATGTTTTCAGTTTTCGTAAAGAAGTGCCTGCTTATCTGAAGTGTGACAAATTTACACATACAGTTGTGTCGTCCTGAATGAATTCATATTAAAGCTGCACTAATTTTCTTATACAGACGGCAGTGGAATGCATAGAAAAGAACAAATCTGCATTACACACTAATTTTATTCATACAGTGCCGTTTTGCTGGCATTACTAACACAAGTTGCTTTCATGAAAGGTGGGCCTAAAATGAATTATCATTCTGATGCATAAACTCGTAAGAGGAAACTGCGCAACTGGACATCTGTCTTTCTAATTGCATGCAGTCATTCTAGCATGGTCTAAATTCACACGGACTGCCTTATATGGAGCAGCGAAGTAATAGGCACACCTTAGCAGAGCTCTTCATTCAAGTTAAATACAAAAAGTCATTTTAATGTAAGGTAAACTACAGAGAACTTTACTGTTCGTAATCCAAGCCGGCAATGAAATAACAAGCTATATTTTGCCGAAGATGTTGCCAATTAATAACAAATAGCGCATTGCAAAGTTTTATATACGGGGTGTTTTACCTTAGACTTTTAAAATTTTCAAAAAGAGGCGTTTTGATTTAGAAGAGCGCTTTTTCGGCATAGCATTGTCAGCGCTGAAGTACATGAGAATACAGCTAAGACATGCTAATTAGCAAGCTGGTTAACTAATACTGAATAGTTAAATTTTTAAGCTCTTACTGTTAGGCTTCTTACTTATTGAGAGGCGTGTAGCCAAGCGTAAGTATTATCGATATCAGTTTTTAGAATTTCGAAAAAAAATTCGTTATTTCGACGAGTTACGTGCACTTGAGAGGTTGCTGCTCCTGCAAGCTTCTCGAAAGAGCGTGTATTTTGGCGCGATGTAGACAAAATTTGTTGGGCCACAGCGCCGAGGGTAACCGCGTTTTGGAAATTCTAAAAACTGATACGGACATTGCTTACGTTGGGCTACCCGCCTCTGAGTAATTAAGGCGCCTAACAGTAATAGTTGAAAAGTTAACTATTCCATATTAATTAGCCAGCGTTCTAGTTAGCCCGTCTTAGCTGCATTCGGATGCAACTACACCGCTGACGATGCTCTGCCGAAAAACTGGTCTCCTAAGTCAAAAAGCCTGTTTTTAAAAATTGTGGAAATTCTTAGGTGAAACACCCCGTATAACAAGTGGTGTTGACCATACTTAATGTTGCCTGCTGCTTTGGGAGCCAGAATCACCGTTAAAATCACTCTTACTATTTTTCTGATCAGAGAAATGTCTTAAAACATGACTGTGAAGCTTCATTAGAAAATATATGCACATATGCCCTCCACATATTTAAATGGCTTATTTTTATTTCATTTCATCCTGCAGTATCATAGATGTCATCCTGGAGATACATTTTTACAAATTATGCCTCTGACTATCGGGCTTGCTTGAGGTACGAACAAAATATGGACTACATAACCTGCTTCCCTGACTATACTAAATATTAATTCCCAACCATTAATCAGCAGCCATCACTGTGTAAACCCTCCGAAATGGTTCTTGCATTTCCTTAGTCTGTAAGCTAGTTTACCGACTCCCACGTCTTATGACATTTAGATTAATGACAATGGCATATCTTGACTTTTACAGAATACAAAGCAACCACTTTGTTTTGCACTCATAGGGGCACTTTTAGAATGCTTTCGTGTTGCACAGAGAGTATGTGAGCTTGTTTTTGCCCCTTGCCAACATTGACTGGCCCTCAGGCTGAAAGTGTGTTCAAATGTACGCCGCTGTGGCTCAGCGGTTAGGGCGCTTGGCTACTGAGCCGGAGTTCCCGGGTGCGAACCCGGGCGTGGCGGCCGCGTTCGATGGAGGCGAAATGCAAAAGGCGCCCCTGTGCTGTACGATGTCAGTTAACGTGAAAGATCCCCCGATGGTCAAAATTATTCTGGAGACCTGCACTACGGCACCTCTTTCTTCCTTCACTCCCACCTTCATCCCTCCCCTATACTGCGCTGTTCGGGTGTCCATCGAGATATGTGAGACCGATACTGCGCCATTTCCTTTGCTCAAAATCCAATTTTCATTTTCGTTTAAATGTGTTTTCTGCCTCGGCAAAGCAAGGCAATTAAATACATGTAGAAACACTGAAGTGAGCTAATTATTAAAATAAATGCTGCTGGAACCTGGGACTAATTAATTTAAAGCGCTTGATACTAGGTTTGTGAAAAAGGAGAGAGTTTCCGGGTTGTAATTGCTGACAATTGCTAGTAACATGTACTGTTAACCTAGCTTGTTCGATATCAGTGTGTGTGGCTTCCAGAATTCCCAGTAAGAATCACTTCGTCGTTCTGAAATAACCTAGAGTGACCACTTGGGCGCTAGTTGGTTCTTTGATTAAGAAAAGGCAAAGCAGCGCAACGAACAAGGACGACGGAAAGACAATGCACGCGCTGACTTCAGCAAGCGCGTTCTTTTTTATCAGGGCCTAGTTGTGGGTCGGTCGGTGGGACATTACGAAGAACAAAATAGAGTCATCAGTATCGCCCTGCGTTGTCGCCTGCCTCTGTCCCGTCCCTTTTTGCCGTTTTCGTTCTTCATAATGTTCTTTTTCGTTCTGTCGTCCTTGTTCATCACCATGCTTTGTCTGTCCTTAGTTCTTAAATAGTTAATGCACGTTATGGGACAGCGTAACTTCCGGTAGAAGCATTGTTTAGATATCTTGGGGAAGAAATCCTAGACCGTTGTGAGAACTGTTGTACATGCTAGCCATCGAATTAGAAGTTGTACGCTACCACTATGTGACGGGTTTCTTCCCTTTGTCGAATAAAAATGGTGCCAGCGTGTACCGTTTCATACGACATTGCTCTAGACGTTCAAGCTGGCCGCTGCTGTGTTGCACAGTGTCTTGAATTCACAGACGTCATGGTCGGCTGCTCCGAAATCCGTGGCATCAATGCCAACAGCGGTTTTACATCCAAGAAAAATCTCGCGGCTGCACGTGTCTCGATGCCTCCAGTCAGCCACAATCAATGGGACCGCAAGATACCTGCGTGTTTGGCTACGACGCATGCCTGTGCCACCGCACGCCATTAGGGAGCCGGTAGTGCCGGGCGCGCCAATCAGAACGCTGGATTCTTCCGGCTTGGTCGGAAGCAGCAAAGTGATCGTACAACGCCTGTTCCGCCCCATGCCCGCATGGGCACGTGCGCATAGTCGCAAGGACGCGTGCGGATGCGCCTCAAAAACGATTACACGGCTGCCTTTACACACTGGGTTATTCCGGATTATTCGCGGACTCTCTTTGCATTCGTCTGGTGCCAAGAACCTGGCCGGCGCATTCTTTCAGCAGGACTAACCGTCTTAGTCTTTCTCATCCCACACAATCCGCAAATTTTAAGGGGACAAAAGGGATGAGAGAAGGGAAAGGTGGGGTGCGTCAGCATCGCTGCAACTGTGCAGGGGAACGGTACCAGGGGTGCGCTGCGGAGCAAAGTACCGAAAAAGGAGCAGCACAAATGTGTCTGCGCCGATTGCAAGACAAGAGGAAACCACCTAGAAGAGCGGTGCACGGAGAAAATTTTGTGTGTTTTTGTGTTTGCCAGCGACGGCTATCTCGCCCAGCCGCGATCCCGCTTTCGGGGGCACGCATTTCTTTGTGCATCCATGCAGCAAGCTCTTCGAAATCCCGCCGCAGGGTCTCTTCGCAGCCCAATGAAACGAGCAGCTTGTAGCGAGGCCATCAAGCTCGACGCGCGAGCGCGGACCGAGGTCTCAGATACGCTATCTGCGCCCCTTCCACTCTCACCCTCTCTTTCTTCCGATGTTCACCCATGGCGCCTGCTAAGAGGTCAGCCTGGCTCCTCTCTGTTGGAGATGCCTTGCTGCAAGAAATAACAACGCCTTAGTCCTGCCAAAATCGCTAATTGCGGGCGATTTGCGCAAATCGCAAAATACCGAGAAAGTGCGTTTTGTAAAATGAAAGCCGAGCTACCGGGCTCTTAAAGAAAAAAAAAACCGGAGGGAGGGTTAAGTGGGGTCATTCCCTCCTGAACGGGTCACACTCGCCACCAAAACGACAGTCCAGAGTAAGAGCACTTCTGGTTTGAAGGCCGCTTCAACGGCTTAACATCATTCACACTCGGATAGGACAAAAATCTCAGCGGGGCTGTGAGACGCTGCGTACAGCGATAGCACGCATACCGCTGGAGGACAAAGGCTTGGGCGCCTAAAAATAGATAAGCACCCCCAACTCGGCTGCAGTGCAGCAGGTGAGTGGTCGTTCGAACAGGAAGAATCCTGCAGGAAGGAAGGACGGGGTCGCAGTACGAGCAGAGAGAGGAATGCAAACAAGACTGCATTTTGGACGCCGATTTCTATCCAAGAAACACAAAACGCGAGATGCATGGCCACTTCCGGTCTTCCTTTGGTGTCTCAGAGTTTACAGCGTAGAGTCCAGAAACCTTGCAGTTTTTTGTTCCCCCTGAAATAGATAAATAGAAGTTTGAGGCTGGAAGAGCTGACTGCCACAACCTGGAGATTGCCGCTGTTCCTCGAAACTGTGAACCTGTGAACGCAATGTGCGCAGCGCGACACAGCTCTTTGCGTACGCAGAATGGTCACAGCTCACTGTGACGCAAGACAGATGTTTTGTGCCCGGTTCTCGTTATTACCCCCTGGCCGCACACTGGAGCGCTTTCTGTTCCACTCATAATTCTTTAGCGCAGTGCTCATTTCTTGCCACAGCAATGATGAGCCCCTAGTGAAGCTTTTCACGTCACAATAAGCCGAGGTGTGTTGTGTTGGGCTTTATGGCACATAAGCAACAAAGGCCACCATGTGCCAAACTCAAGATTAATTTGTCTGCATTGATGGAAATAACTACAATGACTTAAAATCTCACAATTTGTTCTGGAGTTTTGCTCCCTTCAACAACGTATAAACACAGGAAATGCCAACGAGTGCTTTCTCTCCCAGGAGCAACTTACGGTGAAACGGGATGTGTTCAGTCATAGAATTCTGGGAAATGCTTTCTCTTTAGTCTCTCCAGTTTAGTTCACGAATATAAAATGCGGTCTGTGGTGACCGCACCCCCCCCCCCCCCCCCCCGCACACACACCACACACACACACGCACGCAGACTTCAGATGTAGGTTTCTCTTGTCTTGTCAGGGTACAGTTGTGTGCACGGCATGTGTGCCCAATACGAAGACGACATATAACTTTTAAGAAGCGTTTCTGTTGCGTACACGACTTCCATTCGGATTCTCCAAAGATGGGTTTTACTAAGTGTCGTTTATTATTCTCTTGATTACTTCACGTACACTGTCATTTATCCCCCAGTTTACAGTGTACCAACTTAGTGCACTCTTTATGGGTCTTATTTATGTTCTGAATTTCCTTGATGCGAGCTTGTGCTGCGCACACGTCCACTCTCTTGTTCACATTAATCCCGATGTGGTTCGGGAACCAGAGAAATTTCATATTAGGTATTGTTTTGGGAACTTTGTTGTATTGTGTCTCCGTACAGGGGTCAGGGGCGCTGCACAGCAGCGCCAAGTAGGACGCCTGGATACCCACTCGTCTCCGCTTATTATATAGTGCCCCACTAAGCCCCGCCTTGGCAGCTGCGGTGATAGTGGGAAGGTGGACGCGCTGGCTGCACTACCGGCTCTCACTTCCTCACCGCGTTTTGATGCGAAAGCGCCATCTGGCTCATCGGCAACGAAACCCGGTGGCGTTGACAGCTGCAGAAAACCGAGACCCCCCCCTCCATTGAGGTCGCCGTCGTCTCGCATGTCGTCAGGAGTAGACCATGCGATAGTGGCATCTACATTGAAGAAAAGTAAACTTTCTTCCGAAGGCGCAGGGAATTGAACCAAGGACCTCCAGGTTGGTCAAATATTTAGGGGAATTCCCCAAGGTGGAGTAGATTTGTAATAAGGGAGTAATTACTCACTGACATGGCAGTGCTTGGGTGGATGTCAATGAGTAATTACTCCCTTATTACAGACCTCCAGGTTGCGAAGAGACGAAGCAACCCACAGGCCATAAAAACCGCGACGCTGCTTGGCGAATAAAGGTGAACCTATTGTATGCGCGTTTCCTTACGACTCTATGCTAATGAGCAGGATTAGGATTAGAAAAGAAGAAATCTTTAATGAACCTCGCCACAGAGCACACGATGAGACAGTGCTTTCGCATTCAAAGCACGTAAGTAGTCAAGTACCCTCCGTAATTTTTGTACAAGACCAAAGGCCGTGCTCATGCTTAGTCTCATGCGCTGTAGTTCGTGGGGCCGTTTCTATCTTAACGCCCATTAAGGGTAAAGGGCACAGAGCAAGTTCACTGCGCCTCTTTCAGGACTCCACTAAATCGTGCAAACCGCTGGTTTTTATGGGACGATTGCGGCGCAAACACTCGTCAGGTATACCTTCCACCTCTTAAAGGCCTGTTGGTTGCATCGACATGGCTAACTGTAATAACCCGCTTGCATTTCGACTGTACTTTTTTTCACGTTCTCGTAGTGCTTAGTGCTTAGTGCAGATACTGATTGACTCAATCGGCCCACACTCGTAACCACCACTCTGAATAAAAGATAGGATAAAATCAGCTCAATGCAGCTAACTCACACTACGACGAGATGCTGCACTCGCCGTCATGTACAGGTGTTCACAAAGATTTTCGGAACGTTAAGGTAGAAGCCCAAGGCGCCAGTAGCTAATTTCCCCCTACCGTGTCCGTCTGGAGGGGTTAGGAATGGTGACAGCGTGTCGCGCGCGTCGGACACTGTCCAAGGCTGCGGGAAAGACCGCGACCACCTTGTCGGGGACCAAGGGGTCGGCGACCGTCTCCCATTGAAGAGAGATGACCTGTCAAGTGGGGGTGGGGGACAGTAAGGTCGGCGACTTTTGAAACCCCCGAAGCAGTGGACTTACCGGCGCCTCTAGAGGCGGGCTCTGGCGAGCACTGGGCTCCACCTACTTGTACCTACAGTGCCATTGCAGCGGGATTGGTTGAACTTGGGCGAGAGCGGATTTAATAAAGCTCCGCCCAATTATTGAAGGGTTAAAACCCGCTGCGAACAAAGAGTAGGGACGAGCGCGCTGAGTCTCAGTCTCGGCCGCTTTTATACAGCCTTTCTTTTAAACAGCCTTTTTTGACAGCCTTTCTTTAAACCGCATTTTTCTCCTGTGCTACTTGAATTTTTGCTCTTGTCTAGAATAAAATAAGCTTTGCTTCTCAAGAAGTTTGCAGTGGCTGCCCCAACCGGCAACGTGTCGCCGGACGAGCGTACGATGACGTGAAGTGCTTTCGATCAGACCAACCGGCCATTCCCGACCTTTTCCTTTTAACTGTGGAGTTCACAAAAAAGCTTAATCCTTGGCAGCATAAGCATGTAGACACGAACTGGAGTCTAGAGGGCGTACCTTGCACTTCCCTGAGCGACATCGCTCAACGCTTGGTGATTTCCGTGTTCCGAAAGCTTTTGTCGAAAAGTTTACGGGATAAGAGTTCTCGGGGAAAAGAAAGATGTAGCCTTGACTCGAGACAAAGACGCCAAATTATGTATCAACAGATGGAGCATACACGTTTCCCCATACATTCATACATTTCAGGCGATTGTCTATAGCGCAACTGCGCCAAAATAATAGGTTTCGAAAGGGCAAATGCATAAAGTTTTAGAAATCCGCGAGCTCAAAGAGGTTGAATGTGTGAAACTTGCAGGTAAAGAATGAGAAGTCCTTTCGGGCTAGCATTTGAAATGGTGACGTAATCACCGACTCAAGCTTCTCCGCAGCCCACAGCGCCAAGTGGGGGGCGCATCACTACGTCATCGACGTTACTAGTCGATTTCCATCGCATAAACGCTTTGTTTCAAGGAAAAAAAAAGCAAGTGCCACTGAAGACAAAGCCTGCCGAGCGTTGTTGGCAGCATCTAACAAGGCACGGCACGGTGTAGTTGACTACAGCGGAAATCTGAAATCTTAACCTCCGTGACGTCACACTGAGCTTCTCCGCACTCTAGCGGTGCTGTGAGGAGAAGCCTATAAATTAGTCGTCGATACCTCACTACTTTAAATATTAGATGCAGACACACTTGGCACGGTTTACCTGCAGCCGATATAGATTTGAATCGTTGGATATTGCGGAATTCCAAAAAAAACTGGTGCAGTTGCCCGTTAAGCTCACCCGCATCCCGTAACTCTTGCTACAGATAGTACGTATCAGCTTCACATTGCGTACAATATATACACGCAGGGATCACGAACTTAAAGAACCCAAAACGCGACGAGAAGCCCACAGTTAGAATGCTCCGCATACCACCCGGTATAGTTTACAGGTAGCTTCGGTATGAAAGAGGTCACATTATTTGCGTAAAGCCAATGATTACTCCGTTAAGTGTGAGGGAAAACTGCGTTTTCCTTTGTTATGAATAGCCGTTTTCTTGACGGATAATGCCCGAGATATTTCTTTAAGTTTAGTGCGGATATAAAAAGAGAATTTGACCACATGTACTGCCAGTTCTCTTCCCTACTAGAGCTTTAAAACACAATGCTCACTAACGTCAAAAGAAGGCGGAAGCAGCGCTTGCGACATTAAGCTTCTAAATGTACACAACAAGATGTAACATGTAATTTTAAGGTGTAACTTTACATGCACACTGCAGCGTCTGGCGTTAAATGCGAAAAAGAATGCCGACTTCCCCCTTCGTACTGCTGCAATCCACTTCGTAAACGGTTTTGCTCGCAAGCATGCTTTTTAAAACCACACTGATGAACGATAAGAATTTTTCGGGATATTAGAATAAACATTAACCTAATATTCAGAACACTTCCGAAAGATTTTGGGAGAAAATTCGCTAGAGCTATTGGCCTGTCAGAACCAGGAGGAGTTGGCGAATTTCCAGGTTTCGCGAATAGCGTTTTTCCAAGCCTCGGACATTTTTCCTAATATCCATCTTTTTTTTTTTTAAATTCAAAAGTGCCTCTACGGCTGCTCCGGAGAGATGGGCCATCAGTTCATAAGGATTTCGTCGGGGCCTGGAGCACTTTGTTTACCAGCAGACAGTACTCTATGAATTTATTGGAGCGTAATTAGATTATTAAAAGGTTCGTTAGTACTCCAATTTTTGTTGAAAGTCGTTTTTTCTGGGCAAAGTTCTTGCGCTTAAGAATGATTCTGTACAGTGTGAAGAACCGGAAATTATCAACAAATGTTCGCCTCAAACGTCTGCCTGTCCTTATATACTTATTTGTGCGCCAGAGCCTTTCCAGTGAGGAACTGTGGGAGGGGAGAAGCAGCTGTTTAGTTTCCGAACCTGCTTTCACATTTTTAAAAAATGTCATTGAACTGTTGATGGATAACACATAGCTTTGCTATGAAGTTTTTCAGAACTGCGACGGATATGGCTGGCTTTGTCTCTCACCTGTTTAAAAATTATAAGCTTCTCCTGTGTGAAGGAATCTACGAAATATGCCCTAATATTTTTGTTTGTTTGTGTTTTGCTTGCTTGCATTCTCTTGTATACCAAACCTTCTCGTTTTGTCGCACAACTCGCGAGGACTGAGGAAAAGCTAGGCGCGCAGCAAGAATGATAGAGGTCGTGAACATTTCAGTTGAGTTCATCGACGCTAAGATTATGTGAAATTATTTTGTCGAGACTCTCCTTTTCTAGAAACAGTTGCCAGTCAACAATTTGGACCTTGCAACGGCGCGGTTTGCTTGGGGCTATAAATACTGAACTGGATAAGATGATTATGACAGGTAAATGATCCCTTCCGTAAGGGTTGTCCAGAAAATCCTATTTAAAATCGTTCAAAACGAATAGAGAGCTAAAATATTAATCTATAGAACTCATTCTTCTGGAGGCGGGAGATGAGTGTGATCTGGCTTGTATGGCAGCTTGAGGATTGTGGTTGAATATTGTTCTTGACGGGCACTTCGATAGAACTGAACAGCAGATGCAGACATAATTTTTTAGAATAAAATATGATAAAATATGGCCTCTACTACCACTTTGTTTATTTACCCCCAAAATGGGATGGACATTAAAATCTCCAGCTAATAGATAGGGTACTGGCAGCTGTTTAAAAGTGCTTCCAAGTCGATGAAGTGTTACTCTTTGATGTGGCTAAACGGAGAATATATTGTAATCGCTTTAAAATGAAGCTCGGTGACTACAACAGTTTCGTACTTAGTTTTAAGATTGATTTCGCGAGATGAAATACCACCCTGAAGAGACAATAGCAACATCTCCAGAATGCCTGCTTGTTTACTCGCGGTCATAACGATATAATTTACACTTCTTTAAAATGCTGATCTGCTGAGGACCTATGCTGTTTTCTTGCAAGTATAAATTCACTCTGGAAAAGTGAGTGTGAAACGTCTTTTAAGTCACTGTGGTTTTCGTGAAGTCCACGACAGCTACAACGTATAAGAAAAGCTATTTTGGGCGTCTTTTGATGCGATAAAAATAGAACCGCCATTACTTCGATTCCTGTCTGGTGATCTCTGAAACCTCCGGGAAAGCTGTAACAGCAAGAAAATTGACATACTTATTACCCTCAGCGGAAATTGAACCAGCGGCGACAGCAGATCAACTTCGCTTGCCGCTGCATTAGACCACTCTGCCATCGTCACTTTTTTGTTTACATCTTAGTATTTATTACAATGATGCAATGTTTTATGTACATGAGCTATCTGCAAGCACTAAGAAGACAGCGGCACATCAACACACACAAGCAACGAAGCACGACAAAAGAGTCAGTTCGGAGCACATAGCTAATGCATCATATCATGACACATTTAAGCAAAAAATAACTAGAAAAAAAGGCAGTGAACAACACAGCCCTAAGAGTGAGTACCACTACGGCTCATACTTGGTATGGGCATACAATTCTTTTAGGTGTAGAGTCATTTTACAGGAATGGTGTTTAGCAGAAACAACGGATTCACAATCTTGGTCCATCATGCGTGTTTTCCACAGGCTGTGTAATCCAATTAAAAATAACATATATAAGGGTTCATCAACAAATTGTAGTGCAGTGAGAAATCTTAGATTGTGGCTTCAAATTAAATCGTTTTTTTTTTCAAGGTCCGTTGCATGATGTCCCAGAAGAGTATTGCACTCGGCCATCGTCGCAGCCTTTCTCCCCGTCTGCTAAACTATCAGCTTCTCGCGCTGTGCTTTGAATACTGTCGTCTTCATTAACTTTAATACGTGCTCCAGTCAGACAAAACGCAAGAGCACACCATCACTTGTACCTCCCATGTGTGGATGGGTGGGTGGGTGGGTGGGTGGGTGGATGGATGGATGGATGGATGGACGGACGGACGGACGGACGGACGGATGGATAGATGGATGGAGCGTCCCCTTTGAAACGGGGTGGTGACCATTCCCACCATGCTAGGCTTTTCTTTATTTTTGTTTATTTTTGTCGCCATTTTCTTTCACTACGGTTTCCTACACTTCTAACGTTATGTCACCTCTCTGCGTTTCAGCCACCAATCTTCCAATCGCCTTTTACTAACTTCCACCGCAGATTTATTTACATATCCTTTGTTATCTCTAAACCCTAGACCCCCAACAAGAGTGACTGTGCCTGCATCGACATCCGGATGGATGCCATCACATTTGAGTATGAAATGTTCAACTGTTTCTACAGATCTACCACACACTGCACATGTGTCATCTTCTTCGTTGATTTTTTGTAGCTGCTTGTTCTAAGACGCCCTTTCCTTGCTTCAAAGAATAGGGAACTGCCTCTTGAGTTATCATAGAACAATTACAATGGCAATGATGGCAATGTTGATAAAGCGCCATCTGACGAGCATGAAGCAAGTCGCATGGATCGGCGGGAAGGAAGTGCACCTTCTGACATGCACGTAGCAAAATATGGTTTTTAGCGCAAAAAACACAAAGGAAAGTGAGGCACACACCAAAGTCGCTAACTTCCGACTGATTTATTTCCACATGTCACATTCGCCACGTTTGTCTTTTAAATAAACCCAAGATGTTAGCAACGAAAGGTATCTCTAGCAGCCAAGAAAAAGAAAGACGAAGAAAGAAAGAGAAGACAGGAGCGTTATGGGAAGGAAGGAAGGGAAAACTTTATTTATAGTAATGGTTCTTCTGCGGTTTGGGGGCTTCTTCAGAGACGTCTTGGTTCTACCCCCAGGAGCCTTCTCTGTCGAAGTCGTCCGCCTCTAACCAGTGGTCGGTTGCCCTCAGTCCAGGGCTCCGCAACGCTCCTTGCCATCGGCCATACCATGTTGAATACGCCGGTTCTCGTCCGATCACCGAAGCTAAGCAGCATTGGGCTCGGTCAGTACTTGGGAAGGAGCGTTATGGGAAAGAAGTTAGCTAAGTGCAAGATGAAGAGGAAGACATGAAAGGGCGACTACCGATTTCCCCCGGTCGCTTCAGCCCGGAGGAACCGTCTACAGGAAACGGAGTCAAAACTGAGGTGTTCCGTCCGTCGATTGGAGTTACACCTATCATTTAAATTTCCATAGCTCGCCGCGTTTTTCTCAATTTATGTTTACCTCTTTTCGTTATCATTCACGTTTATGTCCCATATGGGATTACCGGTGAGGTACAGCTGTTTGTTATGTACTCTTCACTTGAGGGATATTGGTAAACTACCTCTCATGACCTGAGAAGAACCTGCCAATTGCGCTCCATCCCATTCTTATTCTACTTATTCCGCTTTCGTGATTCGGGTGTGCGATCACTACCTGCCCTAACTAGACGCATTTCCTTACTACTTCCAGCATCTCGCTCCCAACTTTAAACTGCTGCTCCCTTCCGAGGCGTTAGTTTTCTGCATATTAATTTTTCGATCCACCATTCTGCTCTGCCTGTCTAGCTCATTGATCATGCTTTGCAGTGCACCTCCTGAGTGACTAAGTAAGGCAATGTCATCAGCGAATCACAGATTACTAAGGTATTCTCCGTTAACTACTATTCCCAACTGTTCCCAATCCAAGCCTCGGAACACCTCTCGTATAAAGGCGGTGAATAGCATTAGCGAGATGGTGTCTCCCTGCCTGACACCCTTCCTTATTGGAATTTTACTGCTGGCTTTATGGAGGGCTATGGTTGCTGTGCAGCAGTTGTAGATATCTTCTAGCATTCTTCCATTAGGCTCTTCTACACCCTTTTCTTACAGTGTGGTAAGTCTGGTGAGCTAATTTTGGTAGGCTTTCGTCAGAGGTACCCCCGCCCCGGCTCCCAGTGTTACCAGACTACAGGCGAGATTGTATCGCGCGACTATCCGAAGCCCTGACCACTGAGCTATCCTGAATTATAAAGTATGGAGGCGACGATGTCAGCAAAGAAAATAACTGGTGCTACTAACTGTGGTCTGGACCCTGCATATTCTATGTGCATCACTGTTCACTTTCCGAAGAACCTCCTACGTAGGCACAGTAGATGCGAGATGGCAAGGTAGCGTAGCAAATAATTTCGGTCGGCGACCTCATGGCCCCAACAGTTTACACCCACTGTGCATTTTGGGGAGAGAAAGCACGGTCATATGAAAGGCAGAAAATATGCCGGCAACTTTTTAAAAACTATACAGGTGCATAATTTGCACGACTTTCGATTGATTGGAATAATGATTGGCTTTCGAACGATTGGACGAACTATCGGCGGCGCCGTAGTCGAGCCAAGATGACAACCGTAAAGAGGACTCCGTCTGGGATCATCCTGGGCACAATGACAAGTTCCCTTGATTGCACTATTGAGTCACGTGTTTGTTTGTTTTTTCATTGAAAGTGAGGGCCTAGTTTTAGCTAAACGCTTTGTATTAGTCCGTGTAAGGCCGAGAACAGATGACAGACTGGAGCGTCGCCGCCCTGTGTCTGTAAACGTCCGCCGTGCAAGTGGAACCGCACAAGATCGTCGCCCCCTCTCCAGGAAATTTTAGCGATGTCCAGATCGCCAGCGCTGAGTGTTCCTACACGGAGGGAAAATCAGAAAAATTGCAGCACGTCTCGGGTTTATTGCTGCATTGTTAAGGTAAGCAAGGCTTTGCGAAATCGTTGCATTAAGCTGAAAGCTAGAATTGTTTCGCTTTCGACCATCATGTGCTTGGATTTCAATGCAGCAAGTTTACTTCAGTGGATGGCACTGTAGATGACACTCTAGCGCAGCAAATAATTTCTGTCGGCGATCTCATGACCGCCAAAAGTCTGCATATGCTGTGCATTTTGGTGCAGAGAACATGGTGGTATGAAAGGCAGGTAATATGCCGCCAGTGTTTATAACAAATATGCAAGGGCATAATTTGCACGACTTCCGAATGGAGCATTTTGTGGCAGAACATTATTAAGGGTGACAGTTGAGTTTCCCTCTCGATCTTGTGGAGGGAAATTGTGTCGATGATGATCATTGAAGGATGCTTGACGTCTTGCAGATTAGATATTGCTCAACCACGTTGCTAGATGACGCTTCCGGAAAGGTTAACTTTTTGTTAGCAGTTAACAAAAGAAATAAAGATACAAGCAAAGAGAAAATTTATTTACAGTTGACTGACTCGCAGTTTTACGTGACGAAACCAGCCCTCGGTCCCGCCGAAACAGCTAGTTTTAAAGCCTATGTCCCCGCCCTCGGTGGGTACAGTAACCAATCAGGGAACACCACAAACATCCACCCAATAAATCACCGGGGAAAGGAAAGCATCACCAATCAACAATGGGGGAGGAAAACACAGCCAATCAACAAACACTGTACAAATATGTACACTTTCCAACATGGAGATTTCGGAGGGTTCTCCATTCCTCCCGCAAGCATCGCGAACATTCTCGCTCTCCTACGGTGCAGGTTATTTCAACCTCCGGTAGGTTCGAGGAAAGATACATTAAGGCGCATCTATTCAGTGCCGTCACTTACAAACTGTCATCATGCCTGCAGCTAGCGTAGAAATGTCCTGTTGACCGCGCCTCAGGCTGTCAACGCGCTCCGCTGCAGACATTGAACAAAAGCCACGCGATGCGGATCCGCCTCACCGCAAGAACGTGTGCAACGGGATGCGCCCTGACGTATATGTTCCCGGAGGGGCTTTGACCTTTCCCGTTTTCTCGGAATCCTCCGCTATCCGACCCCCTTATCCCGCTGAGTAGCGAGTGTGACTCACCACCTTCTCTGCAGTTGTCGGAGGGCAGAAAAAAAAACCAAATGGAAATTATTTTATCGCTAACCCGGACGCGGCAAACAATGCACAGGACTGTGAATTTCACTGCGACACAACCACTTTAGCAGGCAGACGGCAATTCTTCGGTAGTGACATCATCCAAGTCCCGTTTAAAGCCTCAAGTATTTTTATCTTTTCGCGTGCATGCCGGTCCAGCTTACCCTGAGATCGTCAGACGCTCAGCGTCGTCGGTGTCGGCGTAAAAGATGAGCTCAGCGGAAGGAATGGCCAGGGACATCTTGCAAATCATTTTCGCGTCGCTTGGCTAAACGCACACTGCAACAGCCACTAAAATGTCCCGAATGTCTCCACTAAAGCGTCGTACTGATTGTTTCCTTTCGCTCCCGGCGTTCGCGCGTATGGAAGTGGAGTTCTGCTACGAGCACGTGAGCTCTGGGCCGACTCCCGGTTTCGAAGGCAGTATTTGTGATGCAGGCGAAATGCGCAAACACCCATTGAGATATCTGGGCACATCAAAGAACCCAGATCATCCAAATTTAACCATCTTCCGTGCACGGCGGGCCTCATAACGCCACAGGGTCGGCTGATGAGCAGTATTACACTGCTCAAGAATGTTTGAGAATGTTTGAGGCCAAAATGTGGGGGCATGTGCGATGAGGTTTATCTTTAACAGGCGTAACTGTTAACCATTCTCTCGGCAGTCGTGCGTATGAACGAAAAAGTCTTGCAATGAATGCATTTCAATAACAAGCTCCGAAAGACCACTGGGGCGCGTCCTCGCTGCTGTTCCAGCCATTGATGTAGTTCTAGCGAGTAGAACACAAAATAGCTTAAAATAATTCTGTGTCGACTTAATATCAAACCTTCTGTGCTTTGCAGCACTTAAACAAGTACACGTACACGCCGCTAAGCAGAATGATCTCGCATCCCTGCAGTACGGCCGCCGCAGCTCGGTGACTTGACGGGATGAATGGATAGATAGGAGCGCCCCCTTTGAAACGGGGTGGTGGCAATTGCCACCATACTCAGCTTTTCTTACATTATTTTTGTTCAACTGTGCTGTTAATTCTCCTTAAGATTCGCCATCTTCTTTCACTACGGTTTCCTACACTTCTAACCTCATGTCACATCTCTGCTTTTCACCCACCAATCCTCCAATCGCTGTTTGCTAACTTCCACTGCAGATTTATTTACATGACCATTGTTATCTTTAAACCCTACGGCCTCCGGAAGAGTGACTGTGCCTGCATCGACATCCGGATGGATACCATCACATTTGAGTATGAGGTGTTCAATTCTTTCCACAGATCTACCACACACTGCATATGTGTCATCTTCTTCGCTGAATTTCTTTATGTAGCTGCGCGTTCTAAGACACCCTGACCTAGCTTCAAAGAGTAGGGCACTGCCTCTTGAGTTATGATAGAAAACTTCTTTCCTAATCTGCCTTTTCCAGTATCGATATAGTTATACACTCTGCTTCTTTTCCATTGAATTGATCCAATTTTTAACTTTCGCGTTTTTAACTTGAAGCTAGGTCAGGGTGTCTTAGAACGCGCAACTACATAAAGAAATTCAGCGAAGAAGATGACACATATGCAGTGTGTGGTAGATCTGTGGAAACAATTGAACACCTCATACTCAAATGTGATGGTATCCAGTCTATGCGTCTCAGTCACTCGAGGAAACAAAAGTGGACCTCCCATGGCGCTGCGCCAGTTTTGTGATTAGTGGAAGGCAACAAACTGCTGTGATACTTTCAGAGTAGTGGCGTTTACATGACGGGGTTGAGTTGGGGAGCTGAGTTGAAAACCTGTTACTGGGTTCATGTAAACACCGCAGAGTTGGGTCCGGGAGTCGAGGGAGCGAGCGCAGTCAACTCCGCTGCAGGGAGTGGGTTGACTCGCGCGACCCCAACGGCAGATGGTATGTAAACCGGATTGAGTCGAAGGGTTGGAAGGGAGATGAGAAATGGTAACCTGTTTTTCGCTTGTTCCGTCGCGCCTCCGAGACACTGGGCTGAGCTGCAATCTTGGAGGCTGCCACTGCCGTCTCCCGCTGTGCTGCTCGGCGCTTCTTGTCGCTGCAGTTGAACCAGTCTCGACTCGCCAAAATCGAGTTCATGTAAACATGCAATCGTCGAGTGGGGCTGACCTTACTCAACTCGATCCCCTGACTCGACCCACCGCTGTCGGGTTCATGTAAACGAGGCAGCACTCCATGTGCTGTGACAGTAGTTTCCTGTTAACAACTGCTCTCAGTGGTCTCTACGTAGGGTCAAAAAGCTCTGCGCTGGTGCTTTCAGCGTTGCTTTTAAATGGCTTCAGTGTCAGTTTATTATTATGACATGCAATGCATAATGCAAAAACATTAATAGCACAAACGAGTATCCCAGAGTCGCAGACTGAAGTTGGACCCTCTATTAGGAGACACGTACAAGCGCAAAAAAACACGTACAGAGAAGAGACTTGGACAACACGAGCGCTCTCTTCTCGCCAAGTCTCTTCTCTGTCCGTGTTTTTTTTTTGCGCTTGTACGTGTCTGCTATGAACCAACTAGTCCAAAGGTCTGTGCACCTCTATTAGGTGTTGAAAAGTGAAACAACACATCCCAAGAAAACGCAGAAACAGAAATGTGTATTGCAAGGGACAAAAAGAAGAAAACAAAGCATTGAACGCACAACAAAAGGAATACGACAAATACCGAAGAGCGACACGTTTAATTGAGAATCGTGCAGAATTGTGAATCGTGCAGAAATGAGAATCGTGCAGAAATAATGAACATTATCGTCTATGCTACATCTAAGCATTTAAAATGAAGTGTAAAAATAAAAACCAATAAGAAGTAAAAAGTAAACTAATAAAAATCATGACAAAGGGTCATGATATCAGATATTAAATGGATTGCAAAAAATACTTGTTCACGTTTAGAAAATGTAATAACGATGTTGATTTTAATAAAACGGGTAAATAAATCCATAACTTTATAGTAAAAAATGAAAACGTCACTTTTTCATAATTATTTTGACATTTAGGAGGTAAGAAATTCATGTTAGCAGCAAACCCAGTGGAGTTTAGATATCTTAGTAAGTGTTTCTGTTGCATCCGAGGCAATGGGGCTGACCCGCTCGTGCAGCCCTCGTGGAGGCCCACGGGTAAAGGGGCAGAAAATACACAGGGTGTCCGAAAAATTGCTGCCGCATAGCACTTGCGGTCATTTTAGGCTCTGCTGTTCCACCTGTGCGTTACTAGATGCTCAATTTCCACGTTGCCGCAGCATATCAGCACGAAGTCAGCTCAAGCTCCGGCAGCGGATTTAGGCATGGTGAGCTTGTGCTGCATGCTGTTATTCCATGCTCTGCTCGTTCCACGCTGACGTGGCTCATAATTTCTTTGAGTGCCTGAGCTAGCTTCAGAGCGCCGGGTTCTCTGTGGTGAGCTGAGACGGAGAGCCGTGCCACATAGTGGTGTAAGTGGCGTATTGCTCCCACGAGGACACCGGCCACGAAGAAGTGACGCTTCTCAGCTCCTCAAGAGCATTCACGACGCATACCTTTCTGATATCGCGTAAGGTTTGTGTAACTGTTAGCGGAAAGTTCTTCTGCTGCCAACTAAAGAACAGACTGCTCAAGAAAAAAAAAGCGAGTATTTCTTCTGGAGCCGCGTCCTTTCTTGCTTGTTACTGGAAAGCTGAGGTTTAGGTGAGGAGTACCCCAATGGGTGGTGGTTTTAATATTCATGGCATGTCATTGTGCGTCAACATGTTTGAGGGAAACAAAGATTTTTTTTTTTTTTTTGGGGGGGGGGGGCAGTAACAAACGTCAGTCAGGTTTGGAAGCAGAAACGCTTGTGACCCTAGAGGCCGATTACCAGGCAACTAATGTCAAGCACCTTCCTTCCACCCCCTCATGTCGAGAAGCGTATAATAATCTCACTAGAGTGGACTGTCCACGGTGGCAGTGCCGTGGACTTCAAAATGCAAGCAAAGTGGTGCCGTCCACTCGCTTCCTATCTCTGAATTGGTTCTGTGTAAAGCGATTCCAAGAATCGACTAATCGTGCGTCAGTGAGCATTGCCTGCGGCCGGAAGGCAGTGCGCCTTTATCATTGGGCGCTGCTTTCAGACGGGCTGAATACAACGGGAAGAATTCGGGGAACACATATGCGCAAGCAAACTGCGTAAAAGCGGAACGTCTGTGGCGCCTTCCAGGCTCGAGGTTTGCGCTGTTGCTGATAAGAGGGAATAAGCACTTGAGGCTCAGGTTATCACTGAATATCAAGTTCTCAGCCACCTCCACTTAAAGCGACAAATGAACACGCTAATCTTGAAGTGGTTGCAATGCTGACCATAAATGGAGGTGAGAGAACTCTTGTCTTCCCATTCGTTCTTCATTTTCCGCTTTAAGGGCCTCCGGGAACCAGAATATGGTTTTTATAATGGCGGCGTGGCAGAAAAGAAAAAAAAAACGCCCAGCAAAATCGGCGCTACAACACGAGTAGTGAAAGAAAAAAATGTTGAGAAGGGGTAGTTATGCGGAGAGTGCAGATTTGTTTGAATATGTTCTTGTTATTTATTCTTTGAAGAAAACAAGAGGCCAATCCTGAAATCAGGTTTTTCTAACCCTCTAAAAAAGTCATCTTGTGGACCGCGTTCTTCGAGTTATAATGAAGTGAAAGAATGACTGTGTCCTTTGTTTTTTCAACTAATCCGTGTATAAATATATTTGTACTGACATACCCTCACGGCCGAATCATGACACAGGGGAAATAGCCGGGAACAGAGAAATTAAAACCGCCGGAAAGCGCACTATTTAATACAAATGTATTGTATACAAAGCTAAACAATGAAAAAAATAGCAGGAAATTTCAGATGGAAAAGAATAAGCGAATCCCAATAGAAAAGACTACGAAAAGAACACCAGCAAAATGGAAACAATATGTGGTGGTTCAATGAACGGGTGAATTTTAATATTTGTACAGTACAATGTTAGTTGTAGCTCTCTGGAACTGATGGTGGTTTCCATGATCGCAATGGGCCCAGGAAGACGATTTCACTCGACACACGTACGTGGAAGAGAGGACCGAGAAAAGCATGAGTTTTACACGATGGTGTGCCGACCTTGTGATTTTAATTAGGACGAAGTGGTGGAAATATATACTGATATGGAAAAGCAAGTCCGCTGCATAAACAGCGCTGATGACGACTTTTTTGAAACAGGCAAAGACGAAGCATTCTGAGATGTGATTGGTTTAGTTTGGTCTTTGGGGGTTTAATATCCCAAAGCGACTAAGGCTGTTAGGGACGCCTTAGTGAAGGGCTCCGGAAATTTCGACTACCTGGGGTTCCTTAACGTTCACCGACATCGCACAGTAGATGGGCCTCTAGCATTTCGCCTAGATCGAAATGCGACCGCTGCAGCCGGGATCGAACCCGCATCTTTGAGGTCAGCAGCAAAGCGCCATAACCACTGAGCCAAAACGGCGGCTATTCTGAGAAGTGAAGCAAGATGGTTAGTTAAAACTAGTTTGATTACAGTTATTAGATTTATAATGTGTTTAAGCGATATAAAAAGCAGAAAGTTATTTTTAATCATCTCGAATGAACGTATTTCATGAGCTGAATCCCCAACAGATGTGGCTTGTTCAAGTTTTTTTTTATATAGCAGTGTTTTATACAATAACAGCTTAAACGAAAATGGTAACCGTGAATAGGTGCAATTAGAGTACCAAATGCAAGAACAAATTATGGGCTTGAAACCATTAGATACCTAACGACTGCCTTTTGAATGCGAAAAGAAACAGCATTCATGACCTCCTGTAGGAATATCAAAATCAAGAAATATACAAGAAAAAGTGATTGCAGCGTTGACTGCATGATTGTTTTGTACATAGTGTGATCTACTGTAAAATTTGTCTAATAGTTAACGAGTGCTATTTGAATCAGACTGCTCCTTTTCTTTATATAGCTTCATATATTGTTTGTTTATTTATTTTTTCATTTATTTGTTTGTTTGTTTGTTTGTTTTTTGTTTGTTTTTTGTTTGTTTGTTTGTTTGTTTGTTTGTTTATTGTTTGTTTGTTTATGTTACCCTTAAGGCCTGGGGCATTACAGTGGGGAGTGGATGATTCGAATAAATAAAATACAAGAACTACACGAAGCAGACAAGTCAATGATTTACATACACAATACAGGCTATTGCGGTTCGAAAATGCGAAATGTCTTCAGTGCTGGCAATTGGTCCGGTAAATGGTTCTAGTCTTTGGACGTTCGGGGAATGAAGAAGTCGCTGCATGTTTTTGTCCTGAATGGCGAAACCCCAACCTTGTGTGCGTGGTCCAGACGAGTGAGATGTACGAAGGCGAAGGGATGAGTGCGCTACGAATCTGAGGACAAGTATGAAAATTTTTACGAAATAAGCAAATGCGTGAAAATTTCCGACAAGAAGTTAATGAAGGTAGGTTTAACATGCGTTTAATTGATGGTATACTAGCAGCGCGATAATAGCTATGCAGAATGAAACAAACGGAGTTATTCTGGACAAGCTCCAGGACATAGGTTAGGTTAGCACAACTGGGGTCCCAAATGGATGCAGTGTATTCTGGTCTTCTACGGATGAGTGTATTGTACAGGACGACTTTTAGTGAGCTCGGAGCAGGAGAAACATTACGGCGAAGATAATCAAGCATGCGATTAGCATTGTTGATTATGGTGGTAATGTAAAGGGACCAAGTAAAATCAGCACAGATTTCGATGCCGACATAATGATAGGAAGTGACAGAATCGAGAGCACTGTTATTTAGGTAATAGAGGCTAGGACTGAAGGATTTTCAAGAGACACGTAAGGCTTTATTTACATTTAGATGTATTAAGATCCATTTTCTCCAAATCCCGCCAATTGGTAATAGCATCCATATCATGCTGCAAGGCGTTAATATCATCTGAAGAGTTGATTTCATGAAAGACAACACAATCATCAGCGAATAAATGGCTTTTCAAAGATACACAGTCTGGTAGATCATTAATGTATATTAAAAACAGCAGAGCCCTGAGGCATGCCAGAGCCAACGAAACATAATGAGGAGATTCGATTGTTAGCTGATACAAACTGGGAACAGTTTAAAAGAAATTGTTCAAGCTAAATTAGGAGATTAGGTTCGAGATTTAGTTCGCTAGTTTCAAGAAGAGAAGTCAATGACTAACTTTTTCAAAAGCTTTCTTGGAATCAAGAAATATGCAGTGAACCATTGAACCTTTATCAATGATAATAAGTAGATTGTGAGGGAATGATGCTAGTTGTCTTTCACATGAAAGAGATTTTCGGAAACCGTGCTGGGCGTTGTTGAAGAACGGGTTAGTTTCCAGAAAGTTAGCGATACGGGAGTACAGGATGTGTTCTAGTAATTTGCAGGGGATACTGGCTAATTAAATTGAGCAGTAGTAGAGAGGTGAATTTTTGCTACCTGATTTGTGGACCGGAACCACCTTCTTGACTTTCCAGTCGGCAGGAAGAGTGCAGGAGTCGATGGACTGCTGAAAAATTCTGCAAAGCAAAAGTGATGAGTACGTTTGGGTTCTTTTTAAAAATTTGCTGTTAATTGGTCAGGGCCCGGGCTAGATGATATTTTGAGGTTGTCAATTAATTTCCTGATACTGCTAGGATCAATGCATACAGGATCCATCATCGGGTACTCATATGACTGAGAGGGTTTTAATGCTGTAATAGGACAAAGAACAAAGTTATTACTGAAAGTTTTGTTTAAGACCTCAGGGCATTCTGCATCCGGTTTAGGTTCGCCGTCAGGGTCTATTAAGTGGATTGGGCTGACTTTCCTTGGGTTAATTGTGCGCCAGAATTTTCGCGGATTATCAATAAGTATGGAAGGTAAGGTGTTAAGAAAATTACTTTTGGTGTTCTTGACAGCGATTAGATATGCATTATTGGCTGCCGTATAAGCTCCCCACCGGGCGTCTGAAAGGGAGCGTGAAGCGTTGCGAAACAGGCGTTTTTTCTTGTTAGATAATCTTTTGAGGTGAAGGTTATACCATGGTGCGTTAGATTTGCGAGAAGTGGCTCGTAGGGGAATGTGCTTATCGATTAGTTGCTTGACTTTGGTTCTGAAGATGAGCCAGTTATTCTGTACTGAAACCATCCAGGAAGACGCTGAAGAACAGATGCAACTCGTTATTAATTATCTCAAAATTAGCTTTGTTGTAGTACCTGATAACTTTGTTTATCCTGTTATTTTGAAGGGATGGGGCACATATTTCAAAATGAATAGCTAAATGGTCACTTATTCCGGGCATTTATGTTACATGCGAGACGATATCGGGGTGTGATGTTAGTATTAAATCCAAGATGTTAGCGGTAGCTTCGGTTAGCCAGGTAGGCTGAGTGACTAACTCAGAGAACGAGAAAACTGAACGAAGTTTTAAAAAATAATTACTAGCTGTAGAGAACGGATTAAGAATATGAGGACTGGAAAACCAGGAAATGGTCGGGCAGTTTAAGTCACCGTGTAAGAAAATGTCAGCTTAGGATGTCGGAAGTAGGCGCTGTTAATGCATCGTGGAACTGTTCGCAGAAGCTGGACGTGAAATTCGGGGGGCGATAACATAGACCAAGGATTATTTTACGGTAGTGGATTTTGACGCATGCCCAGATGGTTTCAAGGTTGGTGTCAATCTGGATCAGATATGAATTAATCGCTTTGGAAATAGCGAGCAGTACACCGCCGCCTTGGTGTTGCGTGCGGTCGCTGAAGAAAACAGAAAAGTGCGATAAATCACTTATTACTTCGCTATCGTGAGTGTTATAATGAAGCCATGTTTCAGCGAGTGCGATGGTGTCGGCGTTACGTGTGTCAATAAGGGAATGCAGAGTCGCGCTTGTTAATAATGCTTCTTACATTAGCTTGCAAGACAGATGTGCTGCGGGTCAATGCCAATTTCCTAGTTCCCCTCTCGTATTCCTAGGGCGTGTTATTGATGACGTGTGGAGTACCTTGCAAAGCATCCCGCGAGGGGCTGGCCCGTGGTTCGAGTCTGGGCTGTAAGTCAGCACGTGACTGAATTAGCAGTTCAACATTCGTGGTTATTTCGTTGTAGATGTAGTGCTGATTGTTGACAATCTGTTGTAGCGAAGTTGGAACTTGGGGGAGTGAGGCAGCCCTTTGCCAAATTCGACAAGCCGCCTCCTCACTAGACGAGTAGCATACGAGAAATCTTCAGTTATGGAAAGATTGTCATCCTTAAGAGTATCATGGGACTTCAAGATTTCTTCTTTGATTTTAAAGGAGCAGAACTCAACGATGACGGAGCGACACTTCGAGGATGAAAAAGAGACTAAACGATGAGCACGCTCTAAACATGATGTCAGTGAATAAGCGTCAAGGGCGCGAGATAAAACATTAATAACTTTTTCTCTGTTTCACTCGATGTTTCGCGTTCGTCAGGGATTCCACTCAAGATTAGGTTGTTCCGTTTCGATCTATCTTCAAGATCGTCCAAGCGAGACTGTAGAATAGCCTGCTGGGAGATTTGATATTCTGTGGAGCTTTGTAGGGTAGAAAGGCTTTGCTCAAAGACATCGAGCGTGTTGATTTTATCCTCAAGAGCTTGTAGTCAGCCAAATATGCCTAAGAATTTATTTTCAATATTTTCGTGACTTGTCTTGATTTGTTTGATATTAGCTCGAAGTTCTTCTTGGTTTTTACCGAATTCTAGCATATGCTCATTGATGTCTTCGAGCGTCTAATACATAGCGTCAGATTGATCCGTTTCATCAGTTCATGGGCCAAGCTTGGGGCCAGTATTGGTCTCAATATCGCCAGAACACGGCAACAATCCCGCTACATCAAAACAATCACTCATTAATTCACAGAGCGTATGTGAGCATGGAAGCACGACCAAAAAACGATTTTCAGATTTTTAGCGTATAAAGAGGAGCGTCTACAAACCTGCGGTGAAAATAGAAGAGACATGCTGGCCATGCTGTCGCAGTGGACGCTCCCATGCTCACTGACGCCGAGGACAGAGTGCTGCCAATTTATACTGCCGGTGGGAGTGGGCGTTCACGTGGTTAACCGGAGGTTATCAGAGAGGCCGGTGATAACCTTTTAATCAGAGAATGAAGACGTGTGGTCGATAGAACACGGTAGAATAGAGACATCAGGGTGCTGCTCAGGGGCGCATGCGTCGTCGGGTAGAGCAGTCATGACGACGTATCCATGCAGGGAACGATGGTCCGGAGATCAGCGAAGGAGGCAGGAGGAAGCATACCGCAAAGATGGAACATGCCTGCGGTGAAAATAGAAGAGACGTGTTGGTCATGCTGTCGCAGTGACAGCTCCCATGCCCACTTTCATGAGCTTAACACATCTGCAGCTAGTGTAACAGTAACTACTGCGCAGTTTATTCTTTTTTACACGTTTAACTTAGGTTGAGGTTTTAACACATATGGTACTTGATAGTTCTGCTTGTTTTTTTTATGCGAAATACTTCTAGTTCAGGAATTATTCTATTTCCTCAACGCATTTATTAATTCTTTTTTCTGTGGTTGTTCGGGGATTTCACTGCTTTTCCACCATGGCAACAGGTGTCGACGTGATTGCTACGCTTACTGGATTTGTTTTGTATGTATGCGTCGAATGCAACTTGCTTTCCGTAGAAAGAAAGGCCCTCGTTTAGTACAATGCCTGCCTTTTGGCCTACTTCTTGAAGTGCATCATCACCAACATCATCAGCCTGACTACGCCCACTGCATGGCAAAGGCCTCTCGCATGTCTCTCAAGTTAGCCCTTTACTTTGCCAGCCGCCATCGTATCCCCACAAACTTCTTAATCCCATCCGGCCGCCTAATTTTCCGCCGCCCCTGCTACGCTTGCCTTAATTCTCTTGGAATCCACTCTGTTAACGTTAACGACCAGCGGTTATCTTGCCTTCTCCTTACATGCCCTGCCCAAGCCCATTTCTTCCTTTTGATTTCGACTAGGATGTCATTCATCCGCATTTGTTTCCTCACCCACTCCGCCCACTTCCGGGATATTACCTTAAGACACAAACCGGGCTACAATCGATGCCAATGCTGAAAACCTTTCAGTCCTGCTGCGAGTTTTCCAACGCACGACTATTGCTGCCACTACTACTGTAGAAATGCTCCACGCTCCCATCTTTCTAAGAGAGCTGCGAAAAATACTCCGAGATGGTTATAACCGATCGCGGCGAGCAGCACTGATCTCCACCGTGCCGCCCCCTCGCCGATAGTTCGTTCGCATCAATGTTTCTTTATTCTACAAATTAATGCCACTGATATGTGACATCGCTGAGGCTTCAGTTTCTTCAACAAAACTTCGGCCACAGAAGAAACCACGTGAAGCGGATAGCCACAGGCAGTAAGCTTCTCTACCTGGTTACTAAAGCTGCGTTTGGTTTGATGTAGACTGGATTTTGTAAGTGCACTCCTGAAGCTTGACATGACAATTCCTCTTTTAACAAGCTTCGAATGGTAGCAACGGTTTATTAGCCCTAGGCTCGAAAGATCAGCACACACTGCAAGGTGAAAACTGCAGGCTCAAGTCCAGAAATCTGATTGTATGCTCTACTGGAACTCGGTGAGTCACTTCCAAAGGGGCAAGAAAAACAGAAAATACACCACGAACTTTGGTCACTTCCCTACTAAAAGCTTCGCGGTCACAGGTGAGCAAAACGAGATAGTCATCCACAAAGCGACAAACTGCCGCAACAGCTGTGCCATTTAAGCGGTTATTTAGTTCTCTGCCATGCATTGCTAAAAAGAAATCACTCAAAATTGGAGCAATGCAGGAACCTATGCAAATGCCCTTCTGGATAAAAATTCTACCTTCCCACCCTGTGTACGTGGATTCAAGGTAGGCTAATAACAATTATAAAAAGTTTTTGGACCGACATGCCGGCTGCGTTTTGAAAGCGAATGGCACCATAATGTTCAATGACGTCCCTAATGCACAAAAGGAGACTGTCATGCGGAATGGAGCAGTACAAGACCTTTGCGTCAATAGAAAAAGCACACAGTTGCTTGTCATGGTAGTAGTCCAGGGTGCTAATCACGTCAAGGGAATTCTTATCCTGGAAGGGATCGTCAACTGGTATTTGTGTTAGCTTTTCTTTCAGAAACTGTCCTAAACATTTTTGGCAGGAACCTTTCTCGGAAACAATAACGCGGAACAGCACGCCAGTTTTATGTGTCTTAGCAGTAAAAAACATGGTTAAGCTGGGTTTTTTACACTTATTGATCGGGGTAAACAGCTTGTCTTAGTTATTCTGCTTACAAAACTTTTTCACCTTGCATTTAGATTTGCTTAAAACATAGTGACTGGCTAGTTGGCTCAGCATACTGGAAAATTACAGCGCAGCAGTAACAAGGACGAGACGAGAAGAACGCAAACACAAGCGCTGACTAGTCAGCGTTTGTGTTCGCGTTCTTCTTGTCTCGTCCTTGTTACTGCTGCGCTGCAATTTTCCAATTTGCATTCAGACTTCGCAAGACTTGTTTTTCTCCCCTCCCTACACACAGACTGGATGGCATCCATTGCTTTTTCGTTGAAACTATCCTTAGACAGAACGACAAAACCCCCTTACTTATCCGCGGTCAACAGGACCAAAGAATTGTCACGTAGGTAGTCCACAGACTTATTGATGGGTAGCCTCTTAGAGTGATTCCTAGGGCGGGAGTGAACGTCGACACGTTCTGATATGCATCTGCTGGCTTCAGGACCTGGAGCACATCCGGATATATGCCTTACCATAGCAAGAAGTTCTGGTGCACTTTTTCGGGGCGCAACGGCGAACTTTGGGCCAAGATCCAGCATTTGACGCACATGGGCCGGAAGCGGAGCGCCGCTCATGTTGTGAACCTCAGCAACTCAGGCTATGAGAGACGCCGTAGTAGAGAGCTCCGGAAATTTCGACTACCTGGGGTTCTTTAACGTGCACTGACATCACACAGTACACGGGCCTCTAGAATTTCGCCTCCTTCGAAATTCGACCGCCGCTGCCGGTATCGAACCCGCGTCTTTCGGGCTAGCAGCCGAGCACCATAACCACTGAGCCACCGCGGCGGCTCGACGGATGGAAAGGCTGGGTAATTGGGACTGCTGTTTGAGAGATGAGACGCTGATATCGTACGAGTATGGACGATGAATGAAACGGGCCGCTCTGTTTTGTACGGCTCCTAAAGATTCAATGAGGTATGCTTGCTGTGGGTCGAAAATGGCGGATGAGTACTCAAGTTTCGACCGGATCAATGATTTGTAAGCAAGAAACCTTACGTCTTGAGGAGCGTTGTGAAGGTGACGTTTAAGGACCCCTAGTTTTTTTAGCAGATGAGGTTAGATTTGTTACGTGCTCGGGCCATGATAGATCACTGCATATAGTGGTGCCTAGGTATTGGACAGGAAGATCAAAAATTGTATACGTCGATAAATACGGGTTGCGTGCGGCGATGAAAAGATATGAGCTTAATTGCATTCTGTGGGGTTTAGGGTCATCAACCAGAGATTACACCAAGCTTGAATGCGGTTAAGGTTCTCCTCAAGGAATTCTTGATCGTTTATATTAGTAGCTCTAGTATAAATAACGCATTATATGCACGAATAATATGTTTGTCTTGTCTGTTGTCGCAGTCCCACTACCTTTTTCCAAATCCTCGGTAAACGTATATACATGTAAGTTGTCCGATTGGTCTAGCTCTTGTTACACAACGCCGTTATTTTCAAAGACAGTGATGCAGTTTGGTAGAGCATGTGATCAAAACTTCTACCACGCTGAGGGGAGAGTGGTGCAAAACTCGACAAAAATTTGCAAACTGGCGCCATTGTTTTTTTTATTTTTGGATAACAAAAAAAACAAATGGTGCCCAGTTATTCCCTACCGTCCTGACTCCATGATCGCTAAGCATGAAACGTACAGCTGAATAGCAACAAAGTGAAATTTAATGAAACATAAAACTTCAGTGCCGATTTTGCTTCACTCCACGGGGTAAAGTGAGACAATACACGATGCATAATTAGGCGCCCTTCCAAAATCACCATATCACTCATCCTTGCAATGAACGCACATGAAGTTGGCTTCACGGACGTCCAGACAATCTTAACGAGCTTATTCGAATGGCAGACAGAGTGCTCAGACTGAACCCGGTACTGTTTTGTTCCATGTCCCGTATCAGTTTGTTTTTGAATTTCTTGCCTTGGCAGCTTTTTTACATTTCAATGCCATAGTTTTTGCTCTCCCGCTCAGCTGTGTTGAATGGAGACGCGATTATAGGTTCGATTCGTTTGCGCGTGACACGAGGTGGTGTTGCATGTGGTTATACAGGCCAGACCGAGCAGCGCTTCCTCCATTTTCATAACGCGTTTCAAAGACCTGTTCATGCCCACCGGACAACGTGCAACGCTGAAGTTCGCAAGACGTTTCACACAGGTTTTGCCTCTCGTAGTCTCCCGTTTTCTTTACTGCTGTGTAGTAGGCGCATTCGGAAAGAGAAAAATGCTTGATGGTGTGGCACTGGCGCTGCCTGCGTTTCTCCAGAGATGTCTTCATCTTTCCTGCGCGCTAGTCGGCATTATTTTTTTTATTTTGTACGTTCAAACTATCCTAGAGAGCGAGGAATGAGGCTGTCACATCTACATTGGTCTCTGCAGAACATCACAACACGGCGTTTTGCCCATATAACCTGTTGTTAAAACAATTCTGTCTTAATTACCCTAGACACGAAAACTGTTAAACTTTGCTGACGATATGACCAATCATCAATTATCTTAACTAAATACCTGTGGTAATCGTTGATGCCAGGTTGATTGCGCTGCACAGATTTGAAAAATGTTGCCTCCATAATTTCGGGCCCATTTAGGCTGATTAATCGTTCACCATGGCTCACTTAGCAATTTTTTCCTCTATACTTAGGTGCTACTAATCTGGGCAACCTGAAAGGGAAGCTGAAGAGTCTTTCGAATTCATTAAGATGCTCTCATGTGGATGTGGGAACCTTATAAATCATGTGGGTGAAATTCTTTTACAGATTCATAACTTAGGAGCGACGTAATCGCCGTTTAAAATTGCACGTTAGCTCCGCCCCCCGCCGTCCGCCGAGGGCTGCTGATGACCCTGACGATGCGAGCCGAAACCGGAAACCGCGCAGTGGTGACGTAAACACTTGTGATCCGTCTCTTCGCCGCCTCCTCGACCGTGCTTGTTTCTGCGTAAGTGCCATCTTAAACTGCCGCGAGCTGCCGTGTGTTCCTGTATTTGTGCGTTTTTATGTTTGTGGTGGGGTACAGAAACGTGTGCAGCATCGAGTGAAGCGGTGGAACCATCATGTTGGCGTTCTGCGCAGCCTTCGGCTGCACGAACACCAGCGGCCACAACGATGAGGTCTTTCATTATTTCCCGCAAAATAAGAAGCTTTCCGCGAAGTGGGTCGCTGCTGTGAAGCGAAAGGATTTGAAGCCGTCAAAGAGAACAGTGCTATGCTCTCACCACTTTCGTGATGAAGACTGTCACCAGTCCCTGTCGATAATGCGTTCATTGGGCCTGTTAACAAAGTCAGCTCGACTAGAACCCGGCGCAATATCGTCTGTTTTCGCGCACAGGAGCTCGTCACCGTCATTTTCCGCTCTCCATTCTCGATTGGAATGCAGCGGACGCAGGAACACCTGTTTTGGAAGTAGAGTGTTTACAATGGCATCACTCAACTGTCAGGAATACATTTCTAATAACACATGTAGTCGTAAAAAATTGCCGAGTGCAGCATGGCGTCATACATTAATAATAATATTCTATAACTGTGCACCACGCGTGCTACAGCCAGCCTTGCGATTCGGCCTGCTTGGTTGCAAGCACGAGGCCATCGCGAGTAAGCGAAAAAATCACTTGCCGCTAGATCTGAGAGAACAGCACGACAAAGGCGGCCGCAAACGTATGGAAATATTCTTACAAGACTTGCAGCATGAACCAACTCGCCTAAAAAAGGGTATTAATTTACTACTAGCTCCCATCTTGGCACGCAGAATGGAAGGCGCACGTTTGTCACCTCGACGAGTTCTGTCGCAAAACGCCGCGAACTTCTGTTTTACGCGTGTGTTATGAATCGAACCGGCATGCAGCGACCATGAAGCGACGCAAGCATAAAATTTGCGTGCAAAAAGGGCCTGATAACTTCTTTCCCATGCCAATGGTCTGTGTGGATTACAAGTAGATTTGCGGCAGCACCAACAAGCGGCACGACAAAAATGCCGACGATCCCGTTCCGCTTACATTGTATTAGGAAAATTGCGTGGAGCAGCGCTATACTGCATTTTCTCGCCTCAAAATTCATTTATTGCATGTCTGAATGCAGTTTGGCAAGAAAAGTATACTTACCAAAGTCATATCCAACACGTGGAGATGCTGACACTTCGCTTTCGTTCGAGTCAAAAGTACCGCTTGCGCTAGCATAGTTTCTTTCTTGGAGAGGTTTGCTCTTTGTAATCGGTTCGAACATGCAGGGGATGATGTCAAGATCCTCCGGGCAATATTCGATGTGTTCCATCGTCGCATAAGAAGCAAACCAACAGCCAACCCCCGTGCGCCGCGCTTCATGTGCAGCGGCGGCGGCCGAGCCGGGCCGACCAACCCCCGTGCGCCGCGCTTCATGTGCAGCGGCGGCGGCCGAGCCGGGCCGACCGAGCAAACGCCATTGTTGACGTCACGAGGCGCCCAACCAACCACAGGCGGCAATGAGGCGCGCGAGCTGGTCCGAGGCTGCTGCTGCACTTTTCGCCAAAATAAAATAGGTTTGAGCTTTCCTTTGCTCAATTTCGATGAGAAATTCCAATTCCGAGAGTGTAAAATTGTAAAGTGCTTCTCTTCACTCGATATTTCTGCGGAAACCTTTCAGCATCCACACTTGTAGTGTGCATGCATTTGTCGATTCCGAACACCACTTTATGAAGTAAATTCGATAGATAATTCAGAAACATTAAGTCACAAAGTATCACGTTTCGCCCCACTCTCCCCGACTTCTTTGATGCCTTGAGGGTCCACCTCCGCCCTTTTTGACAATGGGGAGATGGATTTAGCGTGCACTTCTCTTGCATATTGGCGAGAAGTTCCTCCCATACACTTTTGCTTGTCGTCCTCTTCAACTGCCGACGTGTGCTCTGCTCTAGGCTCATACCTCAACTTGCATCATCCCTTGGAGATAACGACCGGCGCTCATCAAACTGTGGACTCGTGAGCCACTTGGTCAGGAACACAAGAAACACAGGGTTAAATGCCATCAACTTTGATTCAAGTCTATTTATCAACATTTCAAGTGTAGCATACAGATGCGAGGTAACGAAGCGGCTCACAAATGCACACGCTGCTAATTTCTCACAGGCCAGACAATGTATTTGCTGCTTAGTCAACTCAGCCTTACCCCATCGCTTCAGAAAATAGCTTCTCACGTTTCATGCGCAATAGCAATGCTTCGCTCGGACTACAAAACAGTCCTTAATCAATTCCTCAAAAGGCACCTCATTCTGTGGAAGCGGTATTCGCGTACGGGCGGACGTCAAGAGAGAGATAGACAAGCGGATCTTCTCGCAGTAGCGTAGAGCCAGTGATTTGATTCGTGTATGAGACAATCCGTGGCATGAGAGCACGCGGCAAATAGAGCGTGTACGCGAGCAGAGTGTGCAGATGGCAACGCATAAAGCAGCCTTGTCCCCGCATCCACCTCGGGCTCGTTGTGTTCGCCCTGCGCATTCCATGCATGTCTTGTCTCAGACCTCGGATGCAGCGCATGCAGAGGTTGAACTCTAGGTAAACGCCTGTATGCAATTATGCCACACATGCAGAGTAAGGTCGTCGCGTATGCATGCTTGTATTCGTTTCTTGCTTCGCTCTGGTTTCGGCGAACTGGTCTCCGAACAGCGTTGCCTCCGCAGGGAACGTTTGTTTACCATTTCGGCGCGGGGCCTGGGCGCCCTCGGCGAGGCGGGCCCTGGGTTTGTCACCAGTTGTGTTTCCGCGTGTAGCTCCAACTTCGCGTTAAGTGTACACGCGTGTTTTCATAGCTTGTTTTGGTTTTTGCTGGTATTAGACAGGGAGGTCGCCATGCGTCTCCGCGTTTTGGTGATCATTTAGTGCGCGGGGCTCCATACACCTCCGGAGGACCACCTTGGGTGTTGACTGGGTGTCTGGTCTTGCTGCTCTTTCTTTAGCGGGCTCAAAGCCACTTCTAAATTCTGTGCGTCTCCGCGGGAATAGTTTGGCAACATTTCAGATCGGGGCCGAGACACTTAGGCGTCCCAGCTCCATCTCCAGCCTGTGTTCCTCGAAAGCGTGGGAACGCGCCCTCTGATAGCGCGGTTGCCTTGCCCTAGATATTGTTTGCTTGAAGATAATTGTGCGACGACTGCGACCTATGGGCTAGCGGGGCAGTTGAGATCGAAACTCGGAAGGAGACGGACGTTCTCCTGCGTGCTGTGTTAGGACAGCCGACTGTCCGAAGTCTAAGGGAGGCCCAGCTCAGCCGTTCTTTTATATGCGGCTGTCATCGTTTTGACTATACTATATCCTTTTCAATTAATAGGTTGAATAAAATTCACGGGCGATCAATGCGACCGATACGGAGGGAAATGCGTTAGCAAGCGGGCTCCGATTTCGTGAGTGCACTGACTCGTGACGCCCTCTGTATGCAGTCACGCAAACTAGCGTATGCGCTAGGGATTCTCGGTGCCCTCTGTGCGCACCTGCGCTATATACTGCCACAGCCCGAAATGCTCGAAGTTTAACACGCAGAGGGAAAGGCTGCGGCGGTAACCGAGTGGTCTAAAGCAGCGGCAAGCGAGGCTGATCTCATCGCGTCCCGTTGGTTTGAATCCCGCTCGAGACCATGAGTATGCTTAGTAGGCCGTAAGTAGCTCTACTCTCTAATGGACATACATCTGACGCCGGGTCTCAATTCACATAACTGTTATAATTCTGCCGCATTAAAAAAATTTGGCCGCCGCGGTGGCTCAGCGGTTATGGTGCTCGGCTGCTGACCCGAAAGACGCGGGTTCGATCCCGGCCGCGGCGGGTGGAATTTCTTTGGAGGAGAAATTCTTGAGGCCCGTGTACTGTGCGATGTCAGTGCACGTTAAAGAACCCCAGGTGGTCGAAATTTCGGGAGCCCTTCACTACGGCGTCTCTCATAGCCTTAGTCGCTTTGGGACGTTAAACCCCATAAACCAAACCAAACCTAAATTTGCCAATTTAATCTGGCCCAATCGACTTTTATCCGGACAAGCAAGGAGACGAGACATTTCAAGGAGAGGAAACCACAACAGCAACATGAAGATCAGATAAGCTTTACTTGCGCTATTGTAGCTTGGTCTCCTTGACTTGAAGCAAATGTAAGGATAAGCAGCTTTGTGCACCTTGTTTCAAAGAGGCGCGGCACGCTGAGCGGAGGCTACCGAATTGTTCCTGCCTGCTGCGGCATTAGAACGCTCGAAGAGCACCGCTGCACGCAAGCGGCGAATTGGTGCGTTCGCGCACATTGGCAGTGCCTCGGTAGCGCTCTCCATTCGCCTTCGTCGACACCCGGCCGTAACACGATTCCGTAATTGAAAGTACCGAAGACCCGGGCACGCACGTGTGTTGCTCATGCGATGGCGTCTCGCTCCGCTAGACACGGCGCCCGTAGAAAGGAAAGAGGCCATGGTGGTACAAGCCGGAAAGAACACGCTTACGACGCATAGTTCCGGCGTATGGGTGAAGGCAGCGTGCTGCCAGAGGGCACGAGCATATATGTAATGCTAGCGTAATGCAGCGGCTCATTGCAGAGACGAGTGAGAATCGCTTCAATGTCCGCTGTGGAAGCGGAGGCTTGATGTCTGCCAGGGTCACTGAGGTAGGCATTATACGCGCTTAAGTGCTCCTATCAACCATGATCAAAGGGCTCAGACTTGTTTAGCGTACTAGACTGAGCTCTTGTGGTTTTGTGAGGTGCACACTGCGTGCGTCTCGCTGATGAATATTACTAGTGCGCAGCACTGGATGGGTCACTAGCGAAAAAGCTATTAAGTCCGGGAGCAGCCTTCACTTGCTAACAGGGGCACGTGGTTTAAGGATATTCTCCTCTCTCCGTCAGCCACCTGCCAAGGCAGAGAGAAAAATCCCCCTCTCCTCTTGAAGGGTAGAAGACAGCGAGGCAGGACTAAGAATGACTCAGCAAAAATGAAACTGACTCATAATGGCTCAGCAAAATTAAATGCGTCTGAAACGGGCCGCTGAAATTGCTGAAGAGAAGCAATGATGTGCGACAGTAGACGTTGAAGCGAATGCTGTTGCGTTTTATCCGAACCAATCCATGTGATCGCCCCTAAACAAGGGAAAACGTGCTAGCGCAGCAAAGTCGCGTTTAGCTTTACCAAGTAAATCGGGGGCCAATTATGCGCCCCTATGGGTGACACACGTTGATTTCAAAAGGGAACGTTGATTTCTAGTGCACGTCTGTCAGCAAACATTACCTCTGGCACGCGAGGCCTCTCGAGTGGAATCCCAGTGCTGTCGACAAAACCCATAGCCTTGTATACGCTTCAGAGTGCGCAAGTATGTTGTGTAATACTTCACTTTTTGGTGTCCAATCAATGACTGATTGCACTTTTGAAGCTAGATGAGGAAGTGTATGGACAAAATACCAGTGCACAAGCATCACACTGCACTGAAAAAAGTAAAGCTTAGTAAAGCTATTTGTGGGCGCAAGTTTCATTCTGTTGCCTATTTCATAACTCTCCACATGGAGAGCTCTCTGGTTCAGGCTGTGGTTACTTAGTGTGCCGTTGAACGCGTTCAGCTTATCATCTGTCGTCACAAATTCAGTAATTCGGAGCAGCTCTGTGGCATACGCGTGGGGCCCATTAGCCTGGACTCCAAGGCTAGAGTAAAACTTTCTGGCAGACGAATCAATGCTTCGACTGCTACCTGTTGTGAAACGACAAGTTCCAGGTCAGCACGGCAGCATGACACACATGTATACCTGTAAAAAGACGCTGACCAGATAAAGGTAGCAACATGAGGGGCTCGTTGTGACATACATTTGAAGGACGACACCGAGACCACGAAAAGGGTAGGGAAATGTGTGTTTCTTTTAATGTCAGTTTTGATGAATGAGAAATCAGCGTAATCATTTTTTACCTGAATGATGATTAATTCAGAAGTATAATTCACTGTGTGGACGTTATCTGGAAGTTAATTCGTTCATTTAGTCAAGGTAATGCTCCACGGAAAACCTGGTGACACTGACAGCCGGTCTCGCCATCAGCCGTCGACACGCAAACTGAGCGGCCACTGAGGTAGCCTGCAATCGGCAGGTAAAGGCGGCCGCCAAAGCTTAAGTCGTCAAGGGCCCCAACAATGGCGTCATAGAGGACATTGTCGTAGCGCCTTTCATGACCGAAAACATGGCCGGTACGAGTCGTCGACGACTTAGCCTTGCTCCACTTTTGATACAAGGTCGATATTACGCTGTCGAGAAAGGCGTCCGCACCAAAACCCGGTAATCATGTCCGGATAAAGGTCGTTATGCGCTAAGAACCATTCAGGCACCGCCAGCACTATCCACTCCATTACCTTGACAATGCAGCTTCGTAAAGATATGAGGCAAGGCCTGTAAGTAGCTTTCCCAACTTCAAAGGCGTGACCAGGTGGTTGATCCTCCAGCATTCTGTAAAAGTACCTGAATCCCTGCATGTTACTGAAATACTTGAGTAGCCCTATTGAGCTTCCACACCAAGGTGAAAGAGCATCAAGTACGAAATCTCATCTGGACCAGGTACAGATGAAAACTGGCGTGTGGTAAGGGCGTCGTCTAATTGATGCGTCGTGAACAGAAAGATGAGTTTATCATTGTTAGAAGGTTGTTCCTCTCACTTACGTTTTTCAAAGGACGGCATATCTTTCCGGTTAATGTGCTAATCAAATTTAACTTCAGCACTCCCGCGTTTCAACTCTCTAATACTAATCTGCTTTACATTATATGAAAAACTTATATGAAAAACTCAGCAATCCTAAGAACACGCGTTTTTCTCTGCATAACAACTTTCTACTGCCAAAAGTACGCACTAATTACGGTAAACAAACCGCTGAATTCGCGGCGATGAGCAGTAGTCTACCTCTCAAAGTTAAATGCGCACCTTCTCTCTCTTCATTCAAACGGTAATTTTTGTATAATTAATTCTGCCTAACTGATCACTTTCTTTTATATCACAGAACACAGTGATGTATGAATTTGCGCGCTTGGGTGTTTTTTCTGTGTGCTGAAATGTGCTGGTGCGCTGATATATGCATTATTGTGACCTTTTAATGTTCTTCTGCTGTATAAGTTGTTTATTATTCTTTTAAATGCTTATGTCCACTATTATTACACTTAATTTCTCATAAGAGGTCCCGCTGCACTTTTCCAGTACGGGACCTCTTTCTGTAATGCAGACACGAAAGCCTTGTATTTTTTTATTGATAATAAACTGGAACTTGAGTGCCGCATATACCATCGCAGTGGGTGGGGCAGATTGAGCTGAACCTACGACCGCCCAGCAAAAATCTTCAGCACTCTATACATCGGTGCAGTTTTGGTACAGGGCAGGGAACAGAACGGATACCCTGCTTGGGGAGGACAACGCGGACTTCGAACAACTTGGCAGATTCTGAACAGAAGCTTTCGAGGATCCGAAGAAGAGAAGAACATTCTCCATCGCTGACTTAATAACTTCTCAAGGTGGCACTTAATTCATCGTTTTGCTTGCTGACTAATGGCGATGTCGTCATGTTCCATCATCACAAAATTTATTAAGGCCCGTCAGTTTCGGGTTTAAGTTTTTCGAAATCGGGGGGTAAAAATCGGACGCTATTTCCGAATTCAAATCCCGGTATAAATCGGGTTGTTAAAAAAATGTATAATAATTCGGGGTCTTCTTCTGGCTATATTTCCCGGCAAAAAGCACTAATATTAACGCACATTTGTCCACTGATATACTATATCCTGGAAATGGCACCTTGCAGCAAGAAAGTATTCAGCAAGTAAGCCATTTATTTCCATTTACAGTAATTACTCCGTCGCGTACAACTGGTCAATTCTGTAACAGTAGCGCACGATCGCCGAACGGCCGGCTTACCAGCTCCTTATCGCGGCGCAGATCGGCGAAACCATCGAGAAAAAGCGCTGGCTTGCGAGGTTTCGCCCGTCGCCAGTATATGCGGCTATAGGCTCGGTGCCCATGCATTTTCCTGGCCGAAATGAGGTAGTACAGGCACGTGTAATTAGATCGTTTTTTTTTCTAGCACATGACGCAGGATTTCGTATGCACCGGAATGCAGTGACCAAAACGTACAAAACAGGACAAAATTCCCTATGCAATTAAAAAGAAAAAGACGCCTCGTTGAACTTTCATGCTTTTGTTCTGGCACTGTCTGCACCTTTCTTGAACATGCATACGCTTGTGTTAGTTGCATGTGGGTGCAGGTGTGCGAGTGCGCGAGTTTCAACCCAACGGCAGTGTGCAAGCCTATCCTTGAGAGGTTCCTTTCCATTATCCCCTGCGCGTTTTCTATGATGTTGATACCCGCTCCTTGTGGCGACCACGTTAGCGTCTTGACGCCGATTTCATATAGATGAGCTGTCAGAGACCGCGCGATGTGGACGAACGAAAGATCCTGTTGCAAATAAAAAAAAAAGTAATCCTTGAAAATTCTATCGAACAGGTGGGGCAGAAGATTGTAGTCAATTATTTCATTGTGTGTGTGTGGGAGCAGAATCGACCGGAATCCGACAGATGAGTCCGAGGTCGTAGTTTCTTACCACGCCCCAGACGTTGACGCTCCGGTGACGTCTTGATTTCACGCCCATTGTTTAGCAAGGATTACATCTACAAAAGTAGAAACAATTTTTTTTAATAAGGGAGTAATTACTCATACATGAATTCATACACATGAATTCATGAATCCATCACTACATTCTTGATGAAATTTGAGGACAAAACTTGATGGCCACATAGAGGAAAACTTGAACGACCAGTCCCTTGTAGGCGAAAGAAGGAAAAAAAAACATCTTTAGCCGTATTTCTGGATAATAGACAACACGGTCCAGACTTCTCTTTCAGCAACGTTTACAAACAAGCACCAAACAGCGAACCGCAAACCCTGCGAGGGCTCGACGGTGAACTCTTTGCTTCGGGTAAAACACGCTCTTGGGCTAGTCGGCGCATTGCATTAAGGACAGTAAAACCAGCCAAGAAGACGCCCGCAGTAAGCTGCCCAGAAGACAAGACAGAGGCTGGACTACGAACTGTTTATTTAGCAGATCGGGGCTCAAATATATACAGGCCATTCAGTAACATGACCATCGCACGATCACCATCCCGATCAACTATCCGTCGTGGAAAAAAAATAAAAAAAATGTTTACTAGGACCTCACTCACCTTCTATCTTCCATGGATATCTCATAGCAACCGTCCCCTAAACCCAGCGTAGAAAAAATTTTGAAACAGCAGGTAATCAAAAAGTAGCGTCATTAACAATAAAACAACAGAAAACGAACACTTTCAGCGCCCAACAAACCAAACCACATCAAGCAGAACTCAATCCTATTATTCGAAAGCAAATATGGCGGTTTCCTACCAAGGCCTTGCGATTATAAAAAAGAAAGATTCCATGAAGGCAACTTCCTTTCTTCGAAAGGCAACAGAGCAGTGATTACAGCATGCGTCGCTTTTCTTCGCAATCAGAAAGCCTCAAGTACTTCACGAGCCATCTTATCGCAAGTCCTGCCCAGAATCCTGATACCACCAAGCATCGACTCACAATTGAAATCTTTGCAGTGAAGGGGTCAATTCGACCCAGCCCCCTTTTCTAAAGATTTATGGTGCTCCCATGCTCTATCGTTGATGCAACGACTCATTTGACCTGTATAGGCCCCTCAATACGCCAGTGGTATTTCGTACCCAACACCAACCCCACAGTTCCTAAAGGGTTCACCATGCCTCTTTTCGCACTGGGCTTTCTTCTTTCGCTCGATAAGTGCGCACAATCCACTCAGCTTTCTTGGAGCTGAGAAGACGACCGGATACGTGCTTGTGGCGCTCAACTGCTGACCAAGACGACGTTTCGATCCAGGCCACGGCGGTCGAATTTCGATGGAGGCGAAATTTTAGAGGCCGTGTACTGTGCTATATCAGTGCACAATAAATAACCCCACGTGGTCGAAATTTCTGGAGCTCTTCACTACGGCGTCCCTCATTTCCTGAGTCGCTTTAGGACGTTAAACCCCCATAAAACATAAACAATACCTGACCGCAACCTTTTTCAGGTAGTGCGCCACTCGGTGCATATAGGGGAGCACTTGTGGTCGCCTTTGTCCTGGCTTTGCTGTGGTTTTTATTCTTCCTTTCATTTCTTGTAACAGGGTGTATGCTACTGCAGACACGGCAGAGCATGGGAAGCCCGCCTTTTGAAGTCTGTCAATCTCAAGGTCTGTCAAGGCGGGCTTCCCATGCTATATAGGCCAAACGGGTCGGTGTATCAAGTATAAAGCATGGGAGCACCATAAATCGCTGGAAAGGGAACTGGGTTGAATTTGCCCCTTCACTGCGAAGATTCCGAATGTGAGCCGGTGCTTCATGGTATCACGTTTCTGGACAACAGTCGCGATACGATAAGATGGCTCGTGAAGTACTTGACGGTTTCTGGTTGCGAAGAAAGGCGGCGTATGTTGTGTGACTGCTCTGTTGCCCTTCGAAGAAAGGAAGGTGCCTTCATGCAATCTCTTTTTGTAATCAGAAGCTTCGATAGGAAACAGTCACGTTTGCTTTATAAGAATGAAATTCAGTTCTGCTTGATGTGGTTTGGTTTGTTGGGCGCTGAAAGTGTTGCTTTTTTGTTCTTTTATTGTTAATGCCTCTGCTTTTGCAATGATTACCTGCTATTGCCAAATTTTTTCTACACTAGGGTGATGGTAGTTGTGAGATACCTAAGGATGACGGGTGAATGCGGTCTTATTAATTTTTTTTATATGTGTTCCCCGAAGGATGGTTGAGTGGGATGGTGATTGGGCGATGGTCATGTGACTGAATGCCATGTGTATATTTAGCCCCCGATCTGCTAAATATACAGCTGGTAGTCCAGTCTCTGTCCTGTCTTCTTCCCATTTCTTGCGTGTGTCTTCTTTTGGCTGGCTTTATTTTTTTTTCATGTTTCGCTTCTTGTTCCATTGAAAGCAGAACATTGATTCGTGAAGTCTACTGTATAGCCCATTTATCCACGATGTACTCTAGATGATCCAGCCCGAATCGCAGCCTATCTGCCCAGCTGGTTGTCGAAAGCAACGGCTTTTGGTCCGCGCATCTGTTCGTCGGACCAGCTTCACGGAGTCGTCGTCACACAAATTGGTCGCTTGAGCTCAAGGAGGCAGTGTCCTTTATCTGGCCCGCTATGATGAAAGGATACGTAGCAGGTACAGAAACGATGGCCATATTGAGGTCTGCCGTTCTTTTGTGGTTCAAACATTAAGGTTTAGGTTTATCAAGGTTTAACATCCCAAAGCGACTCAGGCTATGATGGACGCTGTAGTGAAGGGCTCTGGAAGTTTCGATCACCTGTGGTTCTTTAACGTGCACTGACATCGCAGAGTACACGGGCCTCTAGAAATTTGCCTCCATCGAAATTCGACCGCCGGGGGTTCAAACATTTATCTGCGACTCCAATGCAGCCTTCATTACTGGAGGCCTGAATAAACCTATTATTCGCTGGCTGCCTGACACCCGCTTCGCTCTATATTTATTTTCGTACGTTATTTTCCGGCTATCGCCAATTCTGTTACACATACACGAAGCCTCGTGTCTTGAGGTATTCTTGGGGGGCATTCCTCCTCCTTAACGGCTACTAAAAAATTTGTCCACGCGGCAGACCGTTTTCGGCGCGAGGAGGAAAATAGCCTCGAACCGGCGCGCGCGCGCCGCCGCTTCTCCTCCTCCTCTCCTCCGGGTATGCGCGGACGGCGAGGTACGCGTTGAGTGACGTTCTGCTCTCTTTTGCACGAGATAACCGCGTTTACGTGTTCTGACGCTGGCTGTGAACATGAATCACGAGCCGAGGTCATCAGGATACCACTGCGCTGTTTTTGGCTGCACCAACAACTATCGCAAGCGGAAAAAACTAGCCGCACAGCCATGAGCACTGCATCAACAGCCGCGGCGTCAGTGCGGCTGCGACCTGTTCCACCTGCGTCGCTTTCCGTGAGATGAAGACGAGCGATGTCTTTGACTGGCTAGCGTTAACAGAGAGGATTTTGTGCCTCCTTGAAGTCACATGCTTTCTTCTCTTGCAAATAAAAAATGATGTGTGGCATCCGGACGTTTGACCACTTCAGTCAGTGACAACACTTGGACGCCTGCACAGCTTGTGACCTGCAGACAAGTATGAAGGTCACAAAATCAGAGCAATGGAAGTAGATAGCTCAGATAAGCAGAAAAAAGACCTCTCCAAAGTTTTTGTTGCATGCTAAATATGACAGCAAATGATATGCGATATTACAGCACTGCCGAGTAAGGAATGTTGTTGCAGCAGTGTTGTTACCGCGAACAACTGGGCCTTAGCAGAAGCAAAAGAGCGTGCTCACTGCACCAGTTGTCAAGGTACCAAAGTCTGCAAAACTTGTGTGAAGACGAATAGCGTGCTTAACGACGACCGCAAACGCGCTTGCTCACCAAAGCACAATTGAGCTGCGGGTGGCGTGGCGAATTTCTACTGCCGCGTGGCAAATACCCATGCAACCTCTCATCTAACTTTCTCTGTTTAGTGCGGACATTTATTTAGGGCTGCAACACTTATCTTTCGAACAGTGAAGAGTGGACACGTACGCGAAAAAAAGTGGCGAGGCAGCGAGAACGACCATTGCTCGCGCTCGCTCGGTGGCCAAGCCCCCAAGCAAGCAACGGTGACATACGCGATGTCAATTAGCGTAGACAGTGCTTTCGTTTGGTGCCTGCACGCTCTGGCTTAGTAAACATTCTCGAACCTACCACCTAGACCTGCTCGTAGGCGAACATTTATCTCGAAGTGATAACCAGCTGAAACGCAGAGAGGACACCAGGTATCAGACGCCTGAATCTGGCACGACGCGTATCTCGCTGAGAAGTGTACTCTAGTACCTGCCTGAAATTGTGAAGTGTACACGGGTCAGCTTTCACGAAAGAAATTCATCACCGTGAGTGGTCCAACAATACAGCTCGCGTCTGCGCACCACGCACACTTAAGCAAAGTGAAGTGCGGCTAACGTAAACCTTCATGCAGTGACTTTGTTATGCTGGCGGTAATCGTAGTCTATCGCACTCAATCAGATCGTAGTCTATCCCACTCAATAAGATAGCATAAAAGAAGCTTGGCGGCTGCCTGTGTCGCTTCTTCGACCGACGCGTAGCGGTGCGACCGTTGCTGTGCACTAGAGCAAACAAACAACTCGTAAACAAATTTCGTTTGCCTGTCAATCATCGGAACGACAGTGGAAGTGCCTCCTGCCCCATAATCCGATGAAGTTGCGGCCATCACTAAACCAAACGGCGACAGTCTTGCTCGAAAAGCTTTTCCCGTCACCCAGGCGCTTTTCTAACACACACACGCGCACGCACGCGCGCACACACACACACACACATGGTATGCGCGCGCAAATGCGCGCGCATACCAGCATGGCGCTAGGGACAAGAACAGAACATAGACGACGCCACCTCCCCAAAATGGCGGCGCCCTAGATGAAATGGTCTTTACCAAACCGCCGGGTTGTTCGCATCAGTGAAGCATTCGTAGTGCATTTTTCAGCAGAGTAAAAGCAAGCGACATGCGTGCAGCCAAACCAAACAGTTACTCATCCACACGTTCTCTGCACCTTCTCTCGCCCATGACGCAGCTGTCATCGGGCGTAGGGGGGGGGGGGGGGGGAGAAGGCAGCCGGTGACGTGCCGTGCTTATAGGAAGAGCCTAGCCGACGACAATCACTCTGTGGGGAAACTTGGGCTCATGTGCTTATTGTGGCTGGTTTTGCCGCTCCGTGCCGCGATAAGGCGCTGACAAGCCGGCGGCGGGTCGACGGTCGCCGATGCTGTTGGAGAATTGGGTGGGTTGACACTGCGGTCCCTGTGCGCAGCACTTCCGCGTGCGTGATGGACCCGCCGTGTCTTTGTATGCACAGGCGTGCGCAAAAGTGCGAAGAGTACACGCGAACTGGCAGAACTGCATGTCTGGGCTGTCTGACGTATTTGTGCCTGTTGTGACTGTAGTCGAAATATGCATAGGGCGCCCTTAATATGCTGGCCTGCTCGCCCGCGCACTTCCGTGAGGCACGAAAAACAACAGCTGCCACCGTTCACGCGGTTTCTCCGCATTTGCACGCGCCTGTATATTTCCGAATCATTAAAGTGACAGCGGCCACTTCAACGGCCAAGAGCGTTGGAGAACTAGCCCAGCAAAAAGTTGTTTTTGAAACCTATCCTCAGACTAAACCACGCCATGAACAACATTAAAAAAAATAAAGTCAACAACATTCAGAACACTCTAGTGCAAGGTGTTCGCGAGTTTGTTTTTGTGCGTTAAACTTAGCTCAGTGTCGAATTACACTTTCTTTTCTGTGAAAATTGGGTTTAGCCCCACTTATAAGATATCTGCTCGAGCTGCAAGAAACTGTTTTACCCGAAAGCGAAAGGCCGCGTTTATAAAATATGTTACCCTCACTTTTGTGCAGCAAGAAAAGTCTTCAGGGTTGATCTACTGACATTCTCTACATTATTATTGCAATTATGAAGCTGGTTTCGAACGTTCAAGTGGCGCGGTAAATTTGATGTTTTTGAAAAGCAGAAAACAAACTTTTTGTTTTGATGCTGTTATTATTATTTATATTCACTAGTTCCCAGCAAGTTCAAATTTCACAAACTGTCACAAATATAACCAACAACACTCTTTTCGCGTTCGAACGGGTCGGTCTAATTAACAGCGCCGATGCTGAAAGGCAATGGTAAGGCACCCTTTAAATGCAGGTGACAGAGGGACGTCCCGCTAAGGGCCGTTGTACTATCGCTTTTGAGCGGATCCGCCAGGCAGGCGGACTGGCGGACCGCCCGACCAGACAAAAATTCAGGGGGCACTTTGACTGTCTAAAGTGGGTAGAGGCGGAAGCGTTTTCCGCACCACCTTCGCTGTTTCTGCGGCACTGGTGGCGTAACATATATTTGAGTACTAATTACTAAGTGATGGCAAATCACTAATTAATTGTTAATTGCTGATTAATGCCTGAATGCTAATTAACTGCTAATTAATTACGCTTAAGCTTCGCCTTTAGGAGTGGAACGCGACAGCGCGTTGTAGCGCTGCCAGGGAGTCCACGGAACGCCACCATCCGTTCGGCGCGATGCCTTGCCCTTTGAACGCAACGCTTTTTGAGGAAAGGAAATGGAGCAGTAATTCTCTGTCATCTCGGTGGACACCTGAACCGCACCGTAGAGGAAGGGAGGTGGGAGTGAAAGAAGATAGATAAAGAGGAGCCGTAATGAAGAAAATGAAAATTGTATTTGAGGAAAGGAAATTACGCAGTAACTGTCTCACATATCTCGGTGGACACCCGTCAAAATTCAGGGGGGCACTTTTTTGACCTAAAGTGTGGTCACTGATGTGTGGTTAAGATGTTAAGCTTCGCCCCTAAGAGTGGAACGCGACAGCGTCTTGCAACGCTGCCAAGGAGTCCATAGAACGCCATCGCCCATTCGGTTCTACGCCTCGCTCGTCGGTAAATTGGTTTTTGAGGAAAGGAAATCTGTCTCTCATATCTCGGTGGACACGTAAACCTCGCCGGAAGAGAAGGGAGGAGGATGGCAGTGAGCGAAGACACCGTATTCACTAGACGCGCCTTTGTTCATCCCGAACCATCGAACTGGCATGGCGGAGTGGATAGCATGCTCGTTTCGCACTCCGAAGACCGTGGTTCGATTCCCGAGGTCGACCAATTTTCTACTCGGTTTTATTTACTTATATGGCCTGACTAGCGAAGTTAATTAGGCTAATTGGGTAATTAAGCAATTAACTAAGCTCAGTACCACTTACTTGGAGCATGACTATACGATCCCTTCAATTGGTTGTATGGTTACTAGCCAAAGTGCAATTGGCCCCGTTTGAAATTCGCGCACTGTGACGTCACGACCGTTTCCACCAATTGAAAAGCGTGACATTTTCTGTCGACAACTGCTGCTTACAACGATGAGACATTAAAGGCTTCCGCCTTAATAGGCAACCGCCCCGTCCGGCGGGCGGGAGAGAGAGAGAGAGGTTCTTGGTGATGATGAGTTGAAAAGAGGAACACGGCGCGTTCAACTGTCTCCTCTTGAGAGGGAATCACCGCCGTCGCGCAGTGCTGGGGGAAGAGGGAATAAAAGGATAGTGATGAAAAGGGTCCAGGTGAATGGAAATGGAGGCAAGCCCAGAGCGTGAGCGAGCATCTGCAAGTCAAGGAGGCGCGGACCCGTGGGAGGTTGGTCAACTTGAACTTTCGAGCGGAAGAGCGGAACCGCCTGGCGACCGGATTGCAGCGATTTGCTGCTTTTTACGTGACGTCTGCCTCCGCTTCTGCCGGGGCAAGATGGCCGTCCGTCGACTGAACTGGGGAGCGAGGCATAGGTCGTGGCTGTAGTGGTGGCAGCTATGCCGCGAGGCTTACTCAATTGGCCACATGTTGATATTACGAGTGTTCAGAGCGACTGCGAACTTCTCCGCGTGCAGCAGCGGCGAGCAGCGACAGTTTCCAGAGTTGAAATCGACGCTGATGTAGTTGACAGAGCGCCTCTTCAAACCGACGCAAGACCTACGCGTTGGCGGTGTCACGAAATGTTTATGTGGAACTGTTTGTGGTTGCTGCAAGCGCTCCTAATTCCTGCGAGGATCATCACGCACAGCGGCGATTAACAGCTGCTCACGGTGAACTTCTGTGCGTGCATGAGCTGCCTAGCACAGTGACTAGTGTCCGCGTAGTAAAAGTGATTGCGATCGAAGCGAGTGCTTTTACGTCAAGGCAGTGAAATGTGCACCTGCGAGAGCTCACTACGCACGCCGTGCTTTCCGAGTGCTGAAATGAACGTGGCGTTGTGCAGCTAGTCGCATTCGTTGCGATGGTTGCAGTGATCGCGACCGAAGCGTTCACATGACGTTGTTTTTGCTGCGCATTCATTACCATTTTGATCGCGATTCGTGCAGGCACTGTGCTGGAGAATTGCCCTTGTGTGCGACGTCACGCGAGCTTGGCTGCAAGGCCGTCGGACTGTTTTCTGCGGCGACAACGGCGATGCCGCCATCCTTAAGTGTGCGCCTTGGTGCTCCATTCAATACATTTTGTGATGATGGGTGCTCGGGTTACGACTCGCCGGAGGAACTGTGTAAACCTGTGTGAAAACATCGGTGCAGTGCCAATGTATCTTCGGGAGCGTCATTTGTTTTCATTTCCTGCCGGCTGTGCGCACATTTGCCCGCAATAAATATCTGCGTGGTGAATGGGTGACTGAACACTTCCGCTAGCCTTTTCGTTTTAGGTTCTGACAACATGGTATTACGCGATTACAAACAAGAATCTCTGCCGCATTTAAATCACGGCTGGTTGACAGTGTACAAATCTCTAATATGTGCCAACTCATTGGTCTGTTTCATGTGCATTTCAATTGATGTAGCGCAGAAAAAAAAGTGTGGCAGCAGCTTATGCGCGATCAAAACTGACCACAGAGCAAGTTGGGGATAACGAGTCTTGATGAAAAACAAAAAACAATATTGAGAAATCCTTTGCCATTGCTTTTTTCTCTTTTTGTTTAGCAGTGTTAAGTCAATATTGACAAATGCTTGACAGTATTAAGTTGAAGTGGGATGTTGGTTTCCACTGCAATAAAAAAAATGCAGTGGCCTTCAAGCACCTGATGGGCAATGTCAGTGTTTGTTGTTGATCTTGCTCACGGTCCTTTTCGATCCGGAGATCAATGGTACGAAACTAGATGTGTTCACAGTGGTATTGTTGCAGAGCTGCTCGTGAAATCGGCTTTATTGGTGTTAAGCAGTTGTTCAGCAGCGCTTCCTGACTTAGCCGCAGCAATTTGTTTAACAAGACATTCTCGAAGCTTTCAGAAGATGTTGTCAATGCACTTGCATCTGTCTATACCCTTGATTTGCCACCTTGATTTGCCTGTGACTGCTTGCTACAGACATGATTACTTGCAAACTGCAAAATGAGCTCTGTGAAGCTGGTAAGGCTACGCTAGGAACAAAGATAATGGGAACAACACCACTGGACAGGTTAGCAATTCTTGCTCTGTCGTCGTCCCTTAGCACAGTTTCGACATGCCAACTTGCCACTGGTTCACGCCACAGTACGCTATGATTAAGTTCTGTGAAATTTACATTAAGCAACACTGTGAGAGGAAGCAGGCTGTGTAGGCGTATCTAGTGCATACTGTGCAGATAGCTTCCTGCCTCATCATAGCCTAGCCACTCTGTGTTTCTTACCCTTCATCACCCAGCACCTATGGCCCATTTTTGTGACATTGGCATGTGCTGCAAATCACCAAACACATTTCATACCCTGCTAGGTTGTTTTGGCCCATTAAGTGTTTTCATACAATTCGGCAAGCTTTTAGAAAACATTTCTGCAATAGCCAACTTTCTCTTGTTCTTCACGATATGCACCTTGGCTGCAACATCACCCTATGACGCTTTTTTTTTTTGCTTTGAAAAAGCATGCGATTCCTTTATTTATGTAAGGCTGGTTTTCTCGTGCTTTAACTTGCATCCAATAGCTCTAAACTGGATCCAAGCTTAAACAGCCAGCCGCCGGCAGATTTCCCTTGCCAATTCTCATGCATCCTGCCTTTTCCTGCAATCTCGGACGTCCCCATGGCACTCTCTTGGACCTCAGCTTTTTATTACTTGCATTACTACCTTCCGGTCAGTGTTTTGTCACATGTTTTTACTGACAGCTCTATGGAGTCTGCCACATTGAAATCAATACCAGCGTTTCAGTTCTCCAAACATTTTACATGCTCTGGATTGGCCTGTTTGCTAATGTTACTAAGAATGCACTAATATTTTTTTTATTGTCAGCATCACATTTTTCCAACTTATATGGCCTTCCGTCAAAAGTATATTTACTGTATTCTGGTTCAAATACTCACCTAATAATCCTCATACACCCACCCACAACCTATGATATTTACACCACGACGTGTCCTTAGTATCACCGTCTTTCAAGTTTCTTGCGTTCAAATCCCCTGTGTGGCATTAGCTTGGGTATTCTAATGGCACATGCCACAAGTCTAACTTAATTAGAATCCTGGAATGAGTTCAGACCTGAGCCGCTTGTTTTATTCTCTCAGACTATTTTTGAAGCTCCAGTGTAACAGCACTAAAGGTGAATCTTCAAATTTCTGCATATCGTGCAGAAACTGCAGATTTTTTTAACTGTTTATCGTCACATAACCTGTTACCTAATCTGTTCTGGCTCATGGCTCCTTCTGTACTAGTCGCACAAGCAGTGTTGTGCCTCAGTTAGCTCATGCCACTGCATTTCAAGACTCATTTTTGTTTTTGCCACAAAAGGCTGAAATGGCCTTCCAACTCACAGGGCTTACTAACCTCTTGTCCTTCGAGCCAGTCACTGCAGAAATCCATGCAGTAAATGATGATGTTCATCCACTGAATTACGTAAATCCCCCAAGGTGAAGATTTGTGATAAGGGAGTAATTACTCATTAGCATCAACTGAAGTGAAGCCATACGACTGCAAAGAAAATCTACAAAGCTTTTCTTTGTAGCGGTATGGCTATACTTGGATGCTAATCGTTAATTGCTTCTTATTAGTAAATTACAAACTCATCAAGTTCCTGCTTGGTGTATCATGTTAGCTCACCACTCAAATATTGTCATTTAGTACTGTTTAGGTATAATAAATGTTAAAACAAGTTGTTCTAATGAACTGCTTAGCCACTTGTTCAGTTCAGCAAACCAATACAATTCTGTCTTATTCGTAAGAGCTTTCCTCACAATCTATTTCAAGTAATATCGGGGCAGATTTACACAATAGTTTTGTCGGACGGTATACAGTTGCATTTAGGCTAACTTGCACACTGCACAAGCTAGGTGTAGCCAGCTAAACTCGTGCACTGAAAAGCTAAGCATGCATTACTGTGCCTATCTGTGTCAGACTTTCCTTGGCGCTTCTCTCTTATCGTCTCTTCAGTTAAGCAAGACATCGACTTCATCACATGGCTCAATGAGAATGCTGAAAATGCATACTTGTGCGTGTGACTTTTATATATTCAGGATAGTGTTAACAGGACTGCTGGTTCATCTTAAACACAAAATCCGTCAACTTTAAGTTACAGTATAGAGATGCAAGAAATGACAAAAGCTATCACTGCTTTTCTGTTTTCCTTCGGCATTCTTCGGCCTAACTTCAGATTGGTCTTTTCCAAATTTCTGCTGCCTGTCAATGCCTCAGTTAATTTCTTTTTTTGAAAGCAGAATGGCAGTGATGTAGGTATGTTTTACTGAACATGTTGATAGTCAGCAACAAATAGCACTCTAAAATTCAGCATATGCTGAGTGGTATGAACATCTGTTAACTGTTAGCAATGCTCACTTGCTCACTTTTCTTGCTACCTTGGGAACTGGTCATCGTTATATTCAGCCACTCTACATTTTACTGATCAATGAAAATAACTTCAGAGATTGCTTTAAGGCTGTATCAGACAACATATGCATAAATACCTGTCACATACTTAAACGGCTTATGTGTAATTTCATTTTACTCCACGACACCATAGCTCCTTACCAGAAATTCAGTTTTACAAATTCCGCTTGAGATGTTAGCGTTTGCTCGAGATAACGAGATAATATGGCCATCGTACCCTGTTTCCCTTACTATACAAGTATTCTTCTCAGCCTAAGCCGGGAGCCGTGGCCATGTAAACCCTCCAAATTGGTTCTTGCATTTACTCTACCTGTAATCCAGTTTACTGGCTCCGACATCTCATTATATTTATATTAATGAGAATGACATGTACAGGCTTTTATGCAATACAAAGGCACTCACTTTGTTTTGTATTCACAGCAACATTTGAGAATGCTTTGGAGTTGCGCAGAGTATATGCAAGCTTGTTTTGTGCATGGCAACAATGACATGGCCTTCAGCAGAACTTCGCATGCTTGTTTTCAACACTGTATTCTGGCTTGTGCAACTTCAATATGAGCTCAGGAAGGAATGCTAAACCACACCTTGATGGCCCGCTTTCACAGTGCAGAACAAATCCATGCACTTTTAGCCCAGTGACGCACGTCTAAGCCCCTTTGTAGCCACATAGTGCTATTTCTATTTTGGCTTTAATAATGGCCTGAAAAACCTAACAAAAATAAATCGCTATTGTTGCATTTTTACTGTTCTGTGAACTGCTGCAGAACTGCTTTAATTACAACTGATTTTACCTGTTCCGATTAACTGTAAACATAATTTCTCATGTCCATTAGCATTTGTGTTTGACAGCAGTGTCGTGCTAAATTGTGAAGGTTAAATGCATGCACAATTCACACACACACACACACACACGGACTCACGCACGCCCGCACGCACGCCCGCACGCACGCCCGCACGCACGCACGCACACACACACACACACACACACACACGTACATACACACACACACGCGCGCGCACGCACGCGCGCACACACGCACGCACGCACGCACCTTTTATATTGAATAGGTAAGCATGCCTTTTGCAATAATGGCTGCGTTTGGGCGAGTTGGTTAGACATGTTAAACCTGGAAAGCGCATAAAAACAACGGACAACAGAAAGAGACAGACACACCGAGCGCTTACTTCCAACTGATCAGTTGGAAGTAAGCGCTCGTGTGTCTGTCTCTTTCTGTTGTCCGTTGTTTTTATGCGCTTTCCAGGTTTAACATGCCTTTTGCAATAACAGTATAGGGATTCAAGGAGAAGGCCGTTTACATATTACAGTGACTGTGCAAAATTCTTGGGAACGGCTGGAAGTCCAATTATGGTTTTTTCTCTGTCAGCAATGCAAAAACACTGCAGTGTGCTATTTTGAATACCTAACTAAAAATTTTAAGTATGTAATCTTAACTATTTAAAAAAATGTGATTATACCGATTGTCAATACGGACGTTTGTTAGCAGCCTGTGCTGCAGCCTGGCCCGATTGAGAATTCGCAGTAAGAATTGCGTCGTCGTTGTGAGGTCGTCGGGGCAGCGTAGCTTTCAGAGCAGGCAGCATTCTGTTATTTTGGGGCAGAAATCACGGGCCGTTGTGAGAACGTATCTTCGAACGGGGACGCGATGTGACGCGTTTTTCAATCTCTGGGGTAGAAATGATCCAAACACGTATCGTTTCCGACGGCATCGCTTCAGATGAGCAGACTCGCCTTCGATCTTCCAAAGTTTTGTCACGAATTGTTTCGCGGCCGTCAGGGTCGTCTGAACCGAGATTCGTGCCGTTCCACCCCGAATCACAGCCGACCACGAGTCTACCTTCGACGAAAATCCCGCATAAAAAGAAACGTTGACGCAACGGATATTGTCTTGAATACGCCGCATTTAATATGGGGAATTTCCACCGCAAGATATCTGCGTGTTTCGCTCCAAACACATGCCTGTACCGCTGCAGGCGATTAAGCGGGCGGCACTGCCGCGGGAGCACCAATCGGAACGTTCGAACCATCCGTCTCGTCCGCCAGCAGCAAAGTGATCGTACAACACCATTCCGCCCCACGCCCGAGCGGAGGCTGAAAGCGAGCGGTCCGCTCGCTGGCGGATCCGCCCAAAAAACGATCGTACAACGGCCTTAACAGACTACTGCTGAAATGCCGAATGTATCTTTATCTCGTTTTATTAAACAACAAAGGAAGGGCGAAGTTAGTTGTGAATAATAAACAAATAAACTGTAAACTGAGGAGTTTAATGTCCCGAAGCGACAAGTGGGCTAGGAACGCGGTAGTCGCGGGCTCCGTGTTTAGGCCTTCTGAGGTTCTTTCACGTGCGCTGCCATCGCACAGCACACCGCTGTTTTTGTATTTCGCCTCCAACGAAATACGGCCGAAATACCGGGGACAGGATTGAAACCACGACTTCTGGATCAGCAGCTGAACGCCAATTCATTGAGCCGCCACGGCGCATAGTCATGAATTATAAATCGTAAAAACCTCAAAGTTGGTCACTTTTCTATGTTTTCTGTAGCCGTTACGATCATCGCATTTCTTGCACGCATGTTATCCATGCTACTTTAAACGAGTTTGTTGTATAGTGATTTAACGGTGCAAGTGAAAATATTTTTTTATTAATCAAATAATTAGGAAAAAAAATAAGACCGTATAGGATTGAGTACTTGGACAGTCGGAGAAAAATGTGTCTTCAGCCGCGATATTTGGCCCTGCGAGCAATAAGTGAGTGTAAATTGTCCTTAAAATAGCCACTATTCACTAATACAGTTAAAGGTGCACTGAAGAGGATTCTGAACTTGTCTTTTTGCCGCGGGAACTCGATATACACGTTCCTAGCATTCTTAGAAACTGCAACTTATTGCCCTGTATGGCCGATTTCCCTAATTAAATCGAATTAACGTCCGGCTCCCGCCCTTTTTTTTGAATTCTGCCTCGTACGATGGGCGGAGTCGACCAACGCGTGAAGTTCCTTTCAGCCAGCTCCGTGGAGGCTTTGCTTTCGCTTTATTTTGTTTTTTAGGTTTTCATGAATAAATAGTTTCATTCGCAGATAATATAGCCGCAAAATAAGCCCGCAGAAATAAAAATACGCGCGGACTATTTGCGACTACGGACTACTACGTATTACTCCGCCGATGACAGATCGGCAAGCCGCCACGGGACTGGGTGAAAGGCACTCCACGCGTTGGTCGACTCCGCCCACCGTACGAGGCAGAATTCAAAAAAAAAAGGGCGGGAGCCGGCCATTAATTCGATTTAATTTGGGAAATCGGCCATACAGGGCAATAAGTCGCAGTTTCTAAGAATGCTCGGAACGTGTAGATCGAGTTCCCGCGGCAAAAAGACAAGTTCAGATTCCTCTTCAGTGCACCTTTAAACTTTGTTGAAATGAAGTCGAAGGGGGCCCTTGATTTCTTCGTTATCGCCGTCGCTTCTTTACACCTGTAGGTGACATTTGCCGCATCTGTGGCATGTCAGCTAGCCTCCTATCGCTATGCAGACCGAGAACAACAAAGCTGCAGTTTATTCTGTCGCTGATCTGTTTTGACGTAGCATCCACCAGTAGTCACTATTCAGCCCTCGCTCCCAACGTCCTAGGAGCGGTCGAATACAGGTACCGTCTCTCCCAAAAGTAACCGGTCGCGTTTCGAAGCACAGATCTTGAAGGAAAACTGCATAGGTTTTGGAAATCAGCAAGCTTAAGAGGGTCGAATGAGTGAAACTTGCAGGTAAAGCATGCGAAGTCTTTTTTGGGCCAGCGCTTGAAATACGGAAGTAATCGTTGATTAAAATCCGGACACCCTTCAAGCTTCTCCGTAGCGCACACCGCCATGTGGGGGGCGCATGAGGACGTCCTTGAAGGTATCGGTACATTTCCGACGCACAAACGCCTGCTTTGAAGGAAAAAACCAACGCCACCGAAGGCAAACCCTGCCGAGAGTTGTTTGGCAGCGTCTGACCAGTCAGGGCAGGGTGTGGCTGACGACAGCAGCAATTTGAAATCATACCTTCCATCACCCGAATTTACATAACTGAATTTCTCTGCACTCCTTTGGTGCATTGAGGAGAAGCGCAAAATTCAATCGTCGTATACGTCACTATTTTAAGTGCTAGTGCAAAAACGCTTGGTATGCTTTACCTACAGCCTATATACATTTGAATCCGTGAATATCGCGAAATTCTCAAAAAAGTGCTGCAGTTGCCCTTTAAGCTATGAATCTATCTATGTAAAGCAAGGTGAATCCTTTTCCTCACGTTTTGACACCTTTCAGTCTTTAGGGATGCCGTAAAGGCTCCGTTATAAGGTTTAGAGGCAAAAACCAGTTGCTCGGTTACTTTTGGCGAGGGAGGTACATCAGCCGAACATGTCGGTTGGAAAAGAACATGTTTTGAACCAAACCGCCTCGCCAACGTGCTTAAGTTTTTGTTTTTGTTTTCCCGCGGCGCCTAAAAAGGGGGTCTTAGAGGAATAATTTCGTATAGGACAAGGTGAGACCGATCCAGAACATATAAAATAGCACCGTTGGTCTCCTTTTCTCGGCGTTTAAGCAGATACGTGCCGTGGTGAAAGTGCACGCGCGCGGCGGCGATTATTTGGTTTGCTCCTCCTCATGGTGAATAAACATGCTGGCGATAACACTTGATCCCATCCGACCAGTGTCCATTGGAGAGTGAGCCCGGCTGACCGAAGGCTACCGAAGAACAGCTTGATAACTTTCTGAAGACGCCCCCAACTGTTTTGAAGGCAAACGATACGATCTCAGCTTCTTTCTTGTATCCTCCAAACTGCGTGAGACGGCGTTAGTGATGGCCTCTTTGTTGCCGAAGATAGCAAGCAGCGTGCCATCTGACAGTTCGTGCCCGACACAACCGCTTTTATCAAGGCCTCGCTCGGGTCAACGGAAATTGTCTTGCGCTTTAGGGATAACGCGATAACGCTGCGCAAACTGGAACGAACCCATATATGGCGAAACTAAAAAAAATTGAAAAATTTTAATCTTTTAATATGAAATTTTGTTTCACTTCATAATTCAGAATCAATCTTTAATTGACAGAAATAATATTCTAAACACTGGCTTTTAAGACGTCCTACTATGTGGGGTACTAGGCAAATTCGCTACCTTTCATATTTGGTAAATCTCCCAACATCTGACATCAGGTATAAGGTCGCATTTGTCATGAGGTTCGATGGTTTTCTTGTGACAATGTTCGAAAATTATTGAGGTGAAAGCCCTTAATGTCTCATCGTTGTCGACAGAAGGTTGTCAGCAGAGGTGTCACGCTTTTTCCAGTCAGAGCAGAAAAAAGAAAATCTTTGCGCACGATGGGATTCGAACCACCATCCTTCCGTACCGCAGCTTAGCGTGCTAATGGCTACGCTACTTCCTGCCACCGCATATGTAGTTCTCCTTGTTTAGGACGCTGGAGGGTGCAGAAAGACGTTTTCGTATCCGAAGGATGCCTCCCAAGCGCAAAGGCTTTCGCCTGACCGCACTTTAGGTCAACAAAGTGCCCACTTGAATTTTCTTTTTGTTTTCCTTGCAGAATCACAATGTAGTCGATGGGGTCGAAACTTAAAAAGTGCGTCCGGAGAAGACTGGTGGATCCTTCTGAACGCGCTCAGCGCACAGAAATGAACGTACACAGCACAGTTCTTTTAGAGTTAATGCATAGAGCCTCTTCAATCTACGCTACCGGACGCAAGCTTTTACGCAACACACTTGTAGAGTTTCAACGCGCAAAAGCGGCGTCATTTATATGTAGGACGCTAGGCATACCTGGCATAAACACGACACCTGAGAAGCACAGTGCTCTCGCTGCATGGGGAAACTCCAATAACCTTGGCTACTCTTCCGAGGCGCAGTGAGCCGCGCGCACCGCCATGCGTGGCATCGCATATCGCTTAGCGGGTCGTGCACTCGATTTTCGACCAAGATGGGCGTGTCGGCGTCAAAATTTTGTCGCTGCGGAGCCGACGAATCGTCTGCAGAAACGGCCCATGCGTGCCCTGCTAGGCGGGGAAAGTTTCAGTAAGCCTATGTTTTGTGCGGTGTCAGACCGAGCCAGTTATGCGCTGTAATTTCAGTCTGCTGCATCGAGTGCCTACGGAACTGCTACGCACCGTTACAAATCGGTGTGTTCATTCCGAAAGGACCAGTTTAGTCACTTCGAGTTCGTTATACAACATAGAAAAATTTTAATCCGTAAAAACGATGAATGTCGACTTTGAGGGATTTCAAGGGGAATAGCTATCTCTTTGAATATTAATTATATCGTTATAAACCGTTTTATTATACCGAGGTTTCACTGTATATATACACATTTCCATAGAAAGCTTTATTTATCGGTGTAATTCGCAGCTTCGCTGGAAATGTTTGCATGTTAAAGCCACAATCGGGCTTTCTTGCATCAGACGCCGTACGGTTCTTCGAGGACCAGCAATCCGTCAAAGGCGTGGGGTTGTCTAAATACCCTTTAGGGTATTTAGACACCCTTTTTCTGTCGACACCCTTTTTCTGTGTAAATACCCTTTTTCTGTCGAAAAAGGGTATTTAGACAACCCCACGCCTTTGACGGATTGCTGGTCCTCGAAGAACTGTACGAAAAGCTTCCAGCAGTTTCAAACCTTGGGTATCAGGGGGCAAGGGAGATCGAATCCAGCACGTCCGGCATGCAAGGCAGATGCTTAAAATATTACGCCACCACTTCGGATTGAAAGCATGTTGGAAGCCTCTCCGCGCCAGTGTAAAGTCTGTCTACACCCGAGTTAGCTTCGCTGCATGTCACATGGAGACTGCGGCGAAGACTACGCTACGTGTTTGCGAGGTAAAGCGGACAAATGGCGCCAACGCGCCGTTCTTCCTTGTACTAAAACTGTGGCGCGAAAAGTAGATCTCGCAGTTGCGGATGTTTAACAGAAATACGGCCTCTAAGCTTGTAAAATACCTCTCCGAGAAAGGACGAGCCTGTTCTCCGCCCCCTGTAGGGCGGGAAGGACACGAACACTTCCTGCAGAGAGTGGTCTTGCTGGACCCCGTGATGTCGACTGTTGTGAGTGATTTAGTACGTCGCTGCAAGAATAACCTTGAGTCCCAGGACTTGCCCCTCACGTACACTACATTGCCGGATGGGATAGGCAGCGATCACTCTGCCAATTTTGTCGATAATAAAAGAAAGTGGACTGTCAAACTGCCATGCCTACAGGCGTTGATTACGATCGCACTCCTCCAACGTCTTCATAGTCATGAAAAGAAGCTGCGACACTGCTGTCTCGCCGCTTAAGCTGCCAGTGTCTTTGAATGAGTCTGGTATAAAATTGCAGAACCAATACTGCCCGAAGGAGAGGTAAACGGTAGCTCACACAGAGCAAGGGCAATCCGACCTGGAAGACCGCACTAAATCGATTTAATTTCGCTCTTCATCACTTAGATTATTTCAAAAGTTTTTTCAGAGCCATCTATGGATTCCATCCTACACGGTCCCATCGGCATGCCTATCTCACCGCACTCGCTATCAGCTCCAGATCTTCCAGGCTTCATTAATTTCTAGTACAGCCGCGGTCTGGAATTGCCTTACCAACGGCATCGTAACAATAACTTGTCCACTGAACTGCATGTGTAGAGCCAACAGTAATTTGTCATCCTCGTATGACATCTGAAAAATTGTAACCACGCCTTAAGTTGTGCCCCAGGGCTTTTGAAAAAATAAGCTTTAAATGAATGTATGGAAGCCCTTAGAATGCAAAAGTGAGTTTCATGTACCGATAGCCTCAGTGCACACGCCAATTCCTCGAACATGGCCCACTAAAAACGTCTTGGGAAAATCTCGCCGAGCCAAAGCTGTTGCATGCTTAACTTTAAATCCAAAGATTGGCCTTTACGGTATAGCTGCAGACTTGGACCGTATTTCCACCCAAGGAAGTGGAGTTATTTCCGGTCTAGCCCGTGTGATGTAGTCGCCATGTGCTGCAGACACTTTTCACAGTGACAGTGGAGGACTACCCTTGCGGGGTTGTGACGACTGTGTGGGTCTCGACTGTGTGTGAAACAAAATGTTTCTAAACTTTCCACCCGAAAGTCTGCAGGGCTTGTTGGGAATTTTCGATAACGTCTGGAAATCGGTAGACATTTCATTAGCCTGGTTAATAAACTGCGTGGTCTTTGTGTAACAAACTTTTAGCTCCCATTCTCGTCTCAGCCGTTTGACGCTAGAGCAGAGAAGTAGCTTTATGCTTTGCCACTCTCATGTCAGACTGCGTAACATTCCGATAGTATTGATACTCTGCGATTATTTTGGTTAAGGTCGCGTTCTTGGCCTTTAAATTATGCTCAATAAGATTGCAAGCTGCTGCACATTTTTCTATAGTGCTACTAATTTCTCTTCTTGTTCTTGAATCCGTTTTGCAGGTTTCTTTTCTAGTACTATACCACATAACTATTTGTTTACTACACACTTTCTTGCCCCAAAACTCCAGATGCATGGTACTGGGATACTGGCGCTGCAAGTTCAATCCAGGTGCCAACTATTTTGTTTATAATTATTTTTTCAATTCCTTCTCTGCATTTTACAGCAGTCCTCCTGAACGATGTCGGGAGCTAACGCTTCAGTTTCCAATTGCCTTTTCGACTCTCGACTTCGGCCCTACTATACACTGAAGTAACCCATAAAAACAGTGAACTGCGTTTTTACTTCCCTCATTGCCGTTTCGACGCCTTCATAGATGCTATAGTCGCCCACGACTAAAGCCCCATCACGGGAGCACGACAAGAGCGGGCGGAGTCAAGCGTCAGGCTGAGCAAAGCACATTCATTTCACGACTACGTGTTTTGTATGAGCTCGTACTGGGTGAGCCAAGACCTGCGCGACTGCAGCGACGCCCAGCGTCGAGCAGAGTAGCACGGCCATCCAAACCCGACTTCCAAGGTCGCGGCCGTCGAATCCACCTGAGTAGCGGATATATTGGCATGCCAATATATCTGCTGTTTCAAGATTTTCTAGGCATATTTTTCTTTTACACTCGAAAGATACGTCGGTGCGGTCTGTACGGATTGAGTGCACGACGGTGTTGAAGACGGAGGGGCCCTGGAGATGACTGACTCGTTCATCCCCGAAGGTCCTGGCTCCGAAGGACAATGTCGAACTCCGATACCGAGGAAACTGTACAGAAGGTTTATTTTACATATTTACAGCCCAGATGGGAGTGCTCCGGTCACAAAACAACATTCCCGTTAAATAGGGTTCAGATTCCCCAGATCACTAACTGGGGAATAAAGTTCGGAGGTCGATGACCAATTCGATGGGCAGATGTAGACACTGGTGGTACCACCCACGGCAGGGGGCGGTGCTGGGCTCCCTCGCTCTCTCGCAGCTAGGTCGATGGGAAGGGGAAGATAGAGTCATCAAACACTTATGCGTCGCCTTGTCCACTGCGGCAAGTCTTCTGTGCGTTGCCTCCGCGGGAAAGGAGTATCCTGCAGTCTCCCCGCCGTTGAATGAACCTCCTCGAACTCCCCCGCCGGATGTCCGAAGCACGGGACCTCTGTCGAGGACACAGCGTCATTCAATTAGCAGCCTCAGCTTGACCTGGCGTAGCACCACACCGTCCGTCGCCGTCTATGCTTCCGCCGCTGGTGTCGCCAGCCCGCGCCGCATCTTTTGCTTCGCGATAAGTCACGTCCGGTACACTGTGGCGGTCATCTCTGCTTCCGCCGCAGCTGCCGCCGGCGCCAGGCCTCGTCGTATCTTTTGCTCCGCAATGAGTCACGTCTGGTACTAATTCTTCCCAGGACCGTCTTCGTTGATCTTAACAACGGCAAGATATTTATCTCATGGAGTGAAATAAAAATACGATTAAATAACTAAAATTAACTAATAAACGTTTTGCTTCTAGTGCTAGTGTGCAAGATATTATTCCGAAATTGAAGGCCGTCAAAATCGACGGCAATCCCAGATTTCAAAATTTCGGAATCGCAAACGTGTTTCGAGGTATCTTACGTAAAAAAAAAGAAACGCTTTTGAAAGCTCATTAGGTTGCCTTTCCCACGTTACACATGGGCGAAATTACGTCGGTGCGCGTGATGCCGTGATGAAAACAATGTCAGAATCTTCCATGTCAAAGCACGCGAAAAGCATCTGTGCATTAAAAATTCACTCGAAGCCAGTTGACAGAGGTGAAGCGTACAAAAGTGAACAAGTTTATAGAACTCTTTTTTTCATGTCAGATATATCGAATGACACTGCTGATTCCAAGATACTGAAAAGTTGGCTCGGTTTCGATTTTGACGACTTTCAATTTCGGAATGCAGTCTTACACCCTGATATCAAGAATGAAAATCTGATCATTGTTCAATTAATTAATGTTTTTTTTTCGTTGGGGTACACCACGTAAATGATATGGGCGCTGCAGTAAAGTCATCCTGCGCAAGTCACATTCAAGTATTTTTCATAGCTTTTAAAACAAAAAGACTTAAGGGAATACGTCGAAACAGCCGGTAGTATATGTTTGTTTTCCCTCTCTTTTCCCTCCAATCCGACTCCTTGACTCGAGGTTGTTTACATGCACTTCGCCGAAGGGATGAGGCTGAGTCAACGTCTCCGCTGCAATCGCGTTAACTCAGCCCAACCCGATGGTCTCTAAGCGCGAGCCCGACAGGCCTGAAGGCCAGCTCGAGCCGACGTTGTCGAGTTCATGTTTATGAGTCCAGTACATTGGGTTTGAAACTGGCACTCCAGCATATCCTAAACTGCGCGTTTACATGAACTCGGCAACTTCGGGTCGAGTACGCCATGTCGGGCTGAAATTTGTCGATCGGTATCATGCAAACGTTAGAGGGTCGGGCTAGGGGGCCGGTCCGGTCTTGCTGGGTCACCCAGATTGCAGGGGCCGACTGACTGAGCCCAGCCGGCTTAATGGTGCATGTTAACGCTGCTGAGTCAAAGAGTGAGGTTACTGAGAGGGAAACGAGAAATAAGAATCTGTTTTCAGGTAGCGCCGTCCTGCTTCCGATACTAGCGGTCACATGCGGCGATCTTGACCGCCGTCTTTGCACGCTCGAACCGCACTACTCGACGCTGCGCGTCACTGCAGTCACGCCGGTCTTGACTCGCTAAGACCGAGTGCGTGTAAACGCGCAGTCGTCGAGCCGAGTTGTTCTTCATCCCGACGCCTGACCTGCTCCTGTCGGGTTCATGTAAACAAAACTACAGACGACACCAGCTCAAGGAGCAGCGAAATCTCCACTTTCTGCGGATGTTTAAAAAGCATAACTTTCTCCAGCACCATTAAAAGAGTTCACTGTTGGGCTATAGTTGGCGTTCGAACATCACATTAATCTTATTTAGCACGAACGACCGCACGGAGGAAAACAATAATACGGGCGCTACTCACAATTGATTTATAGAAGGTTGAGTCATGCATAAAGAGGGTGTTGCAGGGAAGATTTTAAGTAATTTTTAAAAAATAGGCTTTCCGAAGTAAAATTCGTTTTTCTTGCACGAAGTGATCAGGGGCCGTAGCGGGCGCTATAAAATGGGGCCCAAGTGCTATTTAGGGGAATAACTAAAATTTGTTAAATTTTTAGTTATTGCAGTTAGGTATCTGTTTGTAATTAGGAAATTGTAGAGGATTATCAGTCAGCCCGATATCCGTCGTTACATTTACGAAAATGTAACTGCCCCGCCGCGGTGGCTCAGTGGTTACGGAGCTCGGCTGCTGACCCGAAAAACGCGGGTTCGATCCCGGCCGCGGCGGCTGAATTTCGATGAAGGCGAAATTCTAGACGCCCGTGTACTGTGCGATGTCAGTGCACGTTAAAGAACCCCAGGCGGCCGAAATTTCCGGAGCCCTTCACTGCGGCGTCCATCATAGCCTGAGTTGCATCGGGACGTTAAATCCCAGAAAATCAAACGGAAAATGAACTGCACGCAAAACTACAGCGCTCAGAATCTCCGCTTTCCAGACGCGCACAACGGGCTCTGTGCGGCAGCTGAGCGCCGCAGAGTCACGCCCCTGTGTTGACGTCACTCACAGCTGGTCACGTCACACGCATGCCACGCTTTATCTGCGGCTCGTAAGCAAAGTAGCTCGCCTTAGCCGCCGTCTGCGTGCTGCCTTCTTGCCCGCCAAATGTGACTTGTCATTACTGGAGCCCAGCGCACACGGTCGTGACTTCCGAGAAAAAATAAAGTGCGAAATGCCTAGTCTAGAATCCCGCAATATGAAATTCTTTTGCAGCGCATTAGCATCGGCTGTTTTATCCTTGCTGTTTATCGGTTGTTTTATCAGTAGTCAAAATTAGAATTTCAGAGTCTTCGCGTTTCCCCTCTCCTCTTCTCACTTTGTGCTCGCGCAAAGGTCGGCGCTCCTCCGCTGGATCGACCGCCAACCCACACGGGAATTCCCTGGAGAGGGAGCTTCCTGATCCGCCGGAACGACGCTGCGGACAGGCCGCAGCCATGGCATGTGCGTGACGCCTGAAAGAATCTAAGCAATAGGCATCTGTGAACTGAACTAAGCAGGAGCGTGGGAGCATGAAAAACCCTCT